>NC_041390.1:439494232-439523585 GCF_002162155.2 Triticum dicoccoides | reverse complement strand
TATATATATATATATATATATATATATATATATATATATATATATATATATATATATATATATATATATATATATATATAAGTTTATGTCCTCTACAACATTCACTTATTGCTAATTCTTCAACTTGGTTTTTCTGCTAAGTAAATGTGATCGGACCCTTTCCCCTCTATGCTAAACTCAACCCAATCTGTTCACAAATTCTTCATGTGCGTTCTATTTGAAACTCGTTCAAAATCTTCACTGTGTCCTTGTCAGCTGAAGAAATTGCGAACGGAACTTTAAAAACTATCTTATCTAAATTTTCGGCTTTGCCGCTCAAACCATTCCGCATCCCATGATACACTTATCCTTTCACCCACGATCGGACACGATCTCCACCTCTCAGTACATGGGTGACACATGTCAAGCGAATGAGAAGGGTCAGGGGCACGTTCGTCCAATTTCTTCGGGCGAACAGTTTTTCACCGTGGCTATAAATACCCCTCTTTCCCTTCCTCACTTCTTTTACTCCGCTCGACCTCTCTCCAGCTCGAGCTTCTCAAACCCTAGCGCCGCTACTACTTCATCGTCGCTGGTGAGGAAGAGCTTCACTGCCTCGACCTCGTCGCCATCGTACTCGCCCGGCCGCGGAAATCTTCACTCCGCCGCTGCCGTAGCCGTCTTCCTCTGCCAAGTTAGGGCGTGGAAGATCTACACAGACGAACTTCACCTCTCCACCTCACTGTTCGTCGTGTTCTTCATCCAGGGTAATTAAAAATTACTTTTACTGCCCTCGTTGATTCAAATGATTATCTATAAAATCTTCAATGGTGTTTTTCTTCAAATCTTCACACACTAAAACACCTCTCATATCATCTGTTCTTGATTCGTTTCTATAAGCTATGTTTTTCTTCAAGATTCCTCAAATGTGTGGATTTTTTATCTACACATCTATGGAACCTAAGACGAAGAACGCTTAGTGAAATTCTTCAAGACTCATCTGGTCAAATTCCTCAAACTTGTTCTTTTTACAAAACCTTCTGAGAACGCATATGACCTCTCCAGATTCCTCGCAACTATACTCTGTTCACAGGTACTCATTTCAGCTGCTGAATCACTAGGTTCTCATCAACTTAACTCATTTGCAGCGTTCCTCGAAGAAAAGTTGCATACTTCTTCAGAGAATTCAATTGTTCAAATTCCTCAACTGAAGAAAATGGCTGACGGTAAAAAGCCATAGAAAGGAGGAAAGAGGGCTGAGGTCAATACTGCTTTTGAGATCCCTGATGAAATATATGCTGGGTACTGCACACCTCCTGAGGAAACCAAGAATGAGCACAAGGTGCGCATTCAGAAGATAGAGAGGAGATGGGCAAGAGAGTGGAGGGAGTACAGGTATGTTACTCCCAAGTACATGAAGAAATTCACACTTAATCCTCCATGCCCAAGACCTCCATTGGCACCTGGCCAAATAGCTGATCCCACCAGCCTCAAGCGCGGCGAGGATTATCGTGACGAATGGACAAAGCGCCAAGCCAAGCTGGCCAGGCAAGCCAGAGAAGCAGTAAGGAAATTCAATGAAGACTCTGCTGCTGCCTCTGCTGAGGCCTCTGCTGTCAACCCAAAGAAGGCTATGTCAAAGAAGCCTGCGCGCAAGCCAAGTGCTTCACCAACAGTGCCCTCAAGGCCAAATTCCTCAGCAATGCCCTCACGGCCAGAATCCTCAAAGCCCTCACAGCAAATTCCTCATGCTGCTCCTGCTCCTTCAAAATCCTTAGCTCCTCCAAAGTCCTCAGCTGTTCTGACAAAGTCCTCAGCACCTGTGCATCTTGCCTCATGCCAAAGGACTGCAAGCATCTCAATTGCCTCAGGAGCTTCAGCTAGTTCCTCAGCTGCACCAAATTCCTCAACGGGACCCTCACTACTGAAGACAAAGGCCACTGCTGGACGAGGTCCTCGCCCTAGTCCTTAGAAGAAGCATGTCGCCTTCCAAGTGCCGTCTGAAGAAGACGAAGCTGATGATGATGAACTTGCTGAAATCATCAGAGATAGGCAAGTCAGGGCCGCTAGAGCCAAGGGAACAAATGTGCCATTAATGCTGGATCCCAAGTTGATCCTAGACTTCATTGACTTGTGGCACAAGGACCCCAACACACCTTTGCCTGAGCTGAACCTCACTCCTGGTCAAAGTCATGTACTGACTCACTTCATTGATGAAAAGAAATGGAAATTTGAACGGGGGAGGAGGGTGAAGAAAGCGCAGTACAAGAAAGAGCGCTTTTTTGAAGCAAAACGTTCTGAAGCTTTCACCTAAAGAACTTGTTGCTCTCCAATCTGAAATCAGGAAACTGAGTGATGAATTTGATCGCTACTATGCTGACTGGCTGGGAGCCAAAGTCAGATTTGTAAAGATAACATAACAGTTCACCTCCAATGTTGCAGCCCCAACGCAACAGGAAATTCCTCAGGCTGAAGCATCTGCTCAGCCTACTAAAGAAAATGCCAGCACCGCTGATGACAATCAGGCTGCTGAAGAAAATGTGAGTTCCAGGGCTGATGACTGCATTCCAGCCGCTGAAGAAATTGCTAGGGCATCCACTAGTGGTGCGCCAGAAGAAACAGAAGAAATCAGGGCAACTGCATCAGTTGTGCCTGAAGAAAATCAACCAGATTCCTCTGCTCCTCCTACGCCAACACCAACTCCGATACTTCCATCTGCATCAGATGTGAAGAAAACCAAGGCTGCAGAGCGTGCAGTAGTGAAGAAAAGGAAAGTATCAGCTACTTCAGATTCTTCAGCTCCGAAGATGATGAAGCCTTTGACCAGTTCATTTGCTAATCCCATTGATCCTGTTCCAATCTCAACCATGTCATCAAAGGACCTTGTTCCTTTTGGTGAAAAATATGAGATCCCTAGCGGACCTGATGAAGAAAATCATTCTACTGCTTCGTCAAAGCAGATTGATGAAGAAATTGAAGTGGATACGATCCCTTCAACACCTATCATCTCCTCGCCCATGCCTCAGTTCACAGCTGAAGAGGCTGGCATTGAAGAAATGGAAGATGAAGATGTTGACATTAGCTGCTCCACACAAGTAATAAGTGATGAATTCTGGGAAAGTCAGCATCCAAACTCTCCAATGTTCATGCCGTTGCAGCAAATACCTCAGTCACCTGCACAAACTGTTCAAATGGGCTCTGAAGAAACTCACCCCACTTCATCTGTGCGTGAAGAAATTCCAGCCAGTAGCGCTAAAGAAACTGTTGCTGCTGAACATTTGAAGACACAGACTGCCACTGAAGAGGAACCAGAAATTCCTCAGCCTGAAGAACCTGAGATTGCGATTCCTGAGGTCGTGATGCAACTCACTGACACTCCTCTGCCCAAGCCAAAGGATCCATTCTCACGCAAGCAAAAGTTCAAGGCTGATGATTTCTTCGGCGAGCATGTATTGTTCGAAGACTACAACCCTTATAACTCTGCTCGCATTAGGAAGAGGCGTTTCTGGACTGCTGGTCAAGCCAATTTCTATTCCTCAGTGCTGTTCAACAAAGAGAAAAACTTCTACCATGAGCACATTCCTCACGTGGATATGGAATCTCTGCCGTGTTTCGGGTCAGTCCTCAGTGTTCTTCATGATGCTGGACTGTTAAACTTTTGCTCTGACATCTGTGATTGGAGTGAAGAACTGATTCTTCAATTTTATGCAATGCTACACATCACAAGAGATTTTGAACATGTGAATTCATAGGTGCTGGACTGGATGACTAAGAACACTCACTACACAACACCAGCTTCTGAATTGCTTCGTGCCTTACCACTCAGTCCTCCCCTTGAAGAAGCTCGTTGCATCTACAGTGAACCTGAGCTTATAAATCACTACATGCAGGTTCTGATGAAACCTTTGAAGCCAGGTCAGGCCCCACAAACCAAATTCCTCGTGAAGGAATTACTCTATGTGCCCAGAACTGTCTATCGTATTCTTACGAGGATAATGAGTCCTATCAAAGGCCATGACTCATCTGATGAGGAAATTGTTGGCATCATGAAGAATCTGGTATTCAACATCATTCATGGCATTCCTGTCAATTATCACGATTTCTTCATGAGGACTCTGGCAAATGTTGCACTGTCTCCGTTTGAGCTGAAGCCTTATGCACCTTGCATTATGAGATTCCTCAGGACAAGGTCTTCACTCAACTACAAAGCTGATTTTCAGAATCACCTCAGCTACTTGCCCCCGATTGAAGTCCTCAAGAAGACCTATTACTCAGTTGATGGAAAGGGCAAGGCACCAGCTGTTATAGATGAAGGCATTCGTCCATTGGATGGACAGTTTCGCAAAGCTGCCTCTTATTCCACCAATGATGACTCTGCCACACATGACTCTGCCAATGCACCAAGTCTACTCCTCAAGCCACTGCTCCTCGTATGATGATTGATCGTGAGCTTCTGCTTAGTCTTCACCAGAAGGTGGATCGAAATCATAAATGGGTTAAGCGTCAGTGTGGTTCATTTCTTCAAAACATGACTGCTACACACAATGAAGTGAAGAAAAACCATTACTACCTCCATGAAGTCTTCGGTCGCACCTGGGCAATACTGTCACATATGTATGGTGAAGAAGATCTGAAGAAAATGGGTCTCAAGGAAGATTTTGACTCGTCTGCTCCTCCATCGAAGAAATTCAAGAAGGTCAAGGCTCCTTCCTTGGTGGCCAACTCATATTCTTCATCGCGAGACACTGATGAGAATGAAGACTTGGACGACACTGCGGCAGGCCCTACTACGACAAACGACCCTAACAACGCTGGCGCTCCTTCATCAACTTGATATTCTTCAGGGGCGTTAGTCCTCATGTTCGATCCTTTTGGTCATTTGATGACAAAGGGGGAGAATTTTCAGTTAGTCTTCAAGCGGGTCTTTCTATATGGGCATTTTTTTTCAAGTTACAACTCTCGTTCTTCTGAGACTTTATTGGATCAAGTTGTAAACTTAAACCCAATGGTGCTCTGATATTTTTGATATGTTTTTCTGCATGCTTATTCCTCATATATGCTAATGCACGCATGCTGAATTACATCAGTCACCATATTTCATCATGCATTTCAAATTCTTCATTATGATATGTCAAATGTGTGTATGGATTACAAGATATAGGGGGCGATCTCCATGATTCTACTCTTCAAGTGTGCAATGCTTCAAAAGCAAATACCTCACCATGCACATATTCAGGGGGAGTTCTTCTATATCTTGCAATCAAATTCCTTAATATCAGTATTTACACATCATATGTTTATCCCCGTTGAAAACTTAACCTATATTGTCATCAATCACCAAAAAGGGGGAGATTGTAAGTGCATCTAGTGCCCCTTAGTGATTTTGGTGTATTGAAGACTTATAGGTTAAGGGACTAATGTGTTTGTGAGTGTACACAGGTCTATAAGTCTATGAGGAGTTTGATATTTACAGAGAAAATCGACCCCTAAAAATGAAGTTCTTGGACTGAAGACTTTGAATTTCTGAAGACTTTGAAAGTGAAGAAATTGCTGTGACCTTGAAGACTTGGTATTCATTCGAGGAACATGAAGTGTGAAGACTTTTGTTTTCGTAGTTTCAGTTTCTCTTTCTTGAGTCATAAGAAACACTGTACTGTTAAATGGGGTCGAGGAATACTAAGGAAAAATTTCCATGTGATGCTCAACTCAAAATCCTACACCTACCAATCCCTTCGAGTGAAGCCTTTGGAAATCTCATACAGTCCAGTCATATTCTTCAGTGTCAGAGAAGTTCTTCTGGTCTCTGAGGAATTTGTTCTGACTGAGGAGTTAGGAATTCGCCAGTGCGGATTGCCTAAACAGTGAGGAACATGATAACCCTGAGGATTTTGCTACTCAAAATTCCGACCGTTGCTGTGCTATGCGCCAGCTGTCCCAAAATATCTATCCACCTAACGGTCATATCATTGAAGGGCATTTATGTCTTATCATGTCGGGCTCCTCCCTAGGCTATAAATAGCCTCCCCCTAAAACCACTAGCTGGTTGGCTGCTCCGAGAGAAACTGACACTTGTCATTTGAGAGCAACCCATCCTCCGAGGACTTTGAGCGAAAATCATCAAGTGAGGAAAAACCCAAAACCCAAACACCTACAAACCCCAAGTGATTGAGCATCACTGAAGAGATTGATCCTGCGTGGATCCGACGCTTGTTACCTTTGAAGACTGTGCTTCTTCCAGACAGTTAGGCGTCATGGTCTAGAGCATCCAAGAGGAATTGTGGATCACCGAGTGACCAAGTTTGTGAAGGTTTGGAAGTCACCTGAAGACTTACCACGAGTGATTGGACGAGGTCTGTGTGACCTCAGTTCAAGGAGAATATGGTGAGGACTTGGTGTCCTGAGCTGCGTGTTCAGGACTGGGTGTCCGGGACTGTGTGTCCTCGAGTTTAAATACTCAGCCGCTCCAACCAGACGTGCAACTGAGACAACAGTTGGAACTGGTCTACCAAATCATTGTCTTCACCAAGCTTACTGGTTCTGTTTCCTCAACTCTTTCATTTCCTCATAACTGTGTTGTGTGTTTGTTCATATCTGTGTTTGAAGACTTTGACTGAAGACTTTCTTAATTTCCTCAGTTCAATTTCTTCAGTCTGTTCGTCTTCATCCTGTGTTATCCTGTGCTTACGCTTCCTGTACTCTGTGCCTGTCTTCATTTCATCATGATGACTATGCTTGTGTTCTGTTATGTTTACTTTTGAGTACTTATTCCGCTGCTAGTAGTTCTTCTCTAAGGAATTTCCTCACCGGCAAATTTCTCAGTGAAGAATTTCATAAAAATCGCCTATTCACCCCCTCTAGTCGATATAACGCACTTTCACCTCCACCCTCGTGGAAGCCTCGTGTCCATCCCGGACTGCTTCTTATTTTACTATTTTCTTAAATATTCCAAAACAGAGAAAAATTGCTATTAGAACTATTTTGGAGTCGGTTTACTTACCGTACCTCATACCTATTCGTTTTCGGAGTCTGAAACATTCTGGAAAGTTTCGCTTATATATTCCTCAGGGTTAAGGTTTCAATAACATTAGTTTCAATATTTATGGGATTACCTGAGATACAATGTTTGATTCTTTGACCGTTCACCACCCTTGGATTTGTGCCTTCAAAGTTGTTGATTTTTATGGCACCGAAACGATAAACCTCCTCGATGACGTAAGGCCTTCCCATTTAGAGAGGATTTTTCCTGCAAAAAATCTTAAACGAGAGTTGTATAATAATACATAATCACCTACATTAAACTCACGTTTTTGTATCCTTTTGTCGTGCCATCTTTTAACTTTTTCTTTAAACAGTTTGGCATTCTCATAAGCCTGGGTTCTCCATTCATCAAGTGAGCTAATGTCAAAAAGCCTCTTCTCACCTGCAAGTTTGAAATCATAATTGAGCTCTTTAATGGCCCAATATGCCTTATGTTCTAGTTCGACAGGTAAGTGACATGCTTTTCCATAAACCATCTTATACGGAGACATACCCATATGATTTTTATATGCAGTTCTATAAGACCATAATGCATCATGAAGTTTCTTGGACCAATTCTTTCTATATCTATTAACAGTCTTTTGCAAAATTAATTTAAGCTCTCTATTGCTCAGTTCTACTTGACCACTAGACTGTGGATGATATGGAGATGCAATTCTATGATTAACATCATACTTAGCAAGCATCTTACGAAAAGCACCATGCATAAAATGTGAACCACCATCAGTCATTAAATATCTAGGGACTCCAAACCTCGGAGAAATAACTTCTTTAAGCATCTTAATAGAGGTGTTATGATCAGCACTACTAGTTGGAATAGCTTCTACCCACTTAATAACGTAATCAACAACAACTAAAATATGTGTGTACCCATTAGAGGAAGGAAACGATCCCATATAATCAAAGCCCCGAACATCAAAGGGTTCAATAACAAGTGAATAATTCATAGGCATTTCTTGACGTCTACTAATATTACCAATTCTTTGACATTCATCACAAGACAAGACAAACTTACGGGCATCTTTGAAGAGAGTAGGCCAATAAAAGCCAGATTGCAATACCTTATGTGCATTTCTATCTCCAGCATGGTGTCCTCCATAAGCCTCAGAGTGACACTTGCGTAGGATATGTTCCTATTCATGCTCAGGTACACAACGTCTAGTAACACCATCTACTCCTTCTTTATAAAGGTGTGGGTCATCCCAAAAGTAATGTCTTAAGTCATAGAAGAACTTTTTCTTTTGCTGGTATGTGAAACTAGGTGGTATAAATTTAGCAACAATATAATTAGCATAATCAGCATACCATGGAGCAGTACGAGAAGCATTTATGACAGCTAATTGTTCGTCAGGAAAGCTATCATCAATAGGTAGCGGGTCATCAAGAACATTCTCTAACCTAGACAAGTTGTCTGCAACGGCGTTCTCAGCTCCCTTTCTATCAATAATATGCAAATCAAATTATTGTAGCAAGAGAACCCATCTAATAAGTCTAGGTTTAGCATCTTTCTTTTCCATAAGATATTTAATAGTAGCATGATCAGTGTGAACAGTAACTTTAGAATCAACTGTATAAGGTCTGAACTTATCACAAGCAAATACAACTGCTTAAAACTCCTTTTCAGTAGTAGCATAATTTCTTTGAGCACTGTCTAGAGTTTTACTAGCATATTGGATAACATTTAATTTCTTATCAACTCTTTGTCCTAGAATAGAACCTATAGCATAATCACTAGCATCACACATAATTTCAAATGGTAAATTCCAATCAGGAGGCTGAATAATAGGTGCAGAAATCAAAGCTTTCTTAAGTATTTCAAATGCTTCTACACAATCATCATCAAAGACAAAAGTAACATCTTTTTGTAAGAGAATAGTCATAGGCCTAGAAATTTTAGAGAAGTCCTTAATGAACCTCCTATAAAAGCCAGCATGACCAAGGAAACTTCTTATACCTTTAATATCCTTAGGACACGACATATTTTCTATAGCATCAACTTTAGCTTTATCAACTTCAATACCTCTTTCAGAAATTTTATGCCCAAGACAATACCTTCATTTACCATAAAGTGGCACTTCTCCCAATTCAAGACGACATTAGTCTCTTCACATCTCTGCAAAACTCGATCAAGGTTGCTTAAGCAATCATCAAAAGAAGTTCCATATACAAAAAAAATCATCCATGAATACCTCAATAATCTTTTCACAAAAGTCAGAGAATATAGCAGTCATACATCTTTGAAAGGTAGTAGGTGCATTGCATAAACCAAAAGGCATATGTCTATAAGCAAAGGTACCGAAAGGGCAAGTAAAAGTTGTATTTTCTTGATCCTCTTTTGACACAGGTATTTGAGAGAAACCAGAATAACCATCTAGAAAGCAAAAATGTGTGTGTTTGGATAATATCTCTAGCATTTGATCAATAAAAGGTAAATGGTAATGATCCTTTTTAGTAGCTTTATTTAATTTGCGGAAATCAATTACCATTCTATAACCTGTAACAATTTGTGGGATCAGTTCATCTTTATCATTAGGAACAACAGTAATACCTCCCTTCTTAGGGACACAATGGACAGGACTTACCCACTGACTATCATCAATGGGACAAATTATACCTGCCTCCAGAAGCTTTAGCATTTCTTTTCTTACCACTTCTTCATCTTAGGATTTAACCATCGTTGGTGATGAACAACCGGTTTCACGTCTCTCTCCAATTTTATTTTGTGCTGGCATAGAGTGGGGCTAATGCCCTTAAGATCATCAAGAGTATATCCAATAGCAACACGGTGCTTCTTGAAAGTTTTCAATAATTTCTTTTCTTCATGCTCTGAAAGGTTAGCACTAATAATAATATGATATATCTATTTCTCATCAAGATAAGCATACTTAAGAGTATCAGGTAAAGGTTTAAGCTCAAACACGGGGTCACCCTTGGGTGGAGGAGGATCCCCTAGAATTTCAACATGCAAGTTGTGTTTCAAAATAGGTCCCTGTTTAAACAATACTTTGATACGTCTCCAACGTATCTATAATTTTTGATTGTTCCATGCTATATTATATCCTGTTTTGGACATTATTGGGCTTTATTATACACTCTTATATTATTTTTGGGACTAACCTATTAACTGGAGGCCCAACCCAGAATTGTTGTGTTTTGCCTATTTTAGGGTTTGGCAGAAAAATAATATCAAATGGAGTCCAAACGGAATGAAACCTTCGGGAACATGATTTTCGGAACGAAGATGATCCAGAGGACTTGGACCCTACGTCAAGCAATCAACGAGGAAGGCACGAGGTAGGGGGGCGTGCCTACCCCCCCCCCCCCAAGCGCGCCCTCCACCCTCATGGGGCCCATGTTGCTCCACCGACGTACTCCTTCCTCCTATATATACCTATGTACCCCCAAACTACCAGATACGGAGCCAAAACCCTAATTCCAGCGCCGTAACTTTCTGTAGCCACGAGATCCCATCTTGGGGCCTTTTTCGGAGCTCCGCCGGAGGGGGTATCGATCACGGAGGGCTTCTACATCAACACCATAGCCTCTCCGATGTAGTGTGAGTAGTTTACTTCAGACCTACGGGTCCATAGTTATTAGCTAGATGGCTTCTTCTCTCTTTTTGGATCTCAATACAAAGTTCTCCCCCTCTCTTGTGGAGATATATTCGATGTAATCTTCTTTTGCGGTGTGTTTGTTGAGATCGGTGAATTGTGGGTTTATGATCAAGTTTATCTATGAACAATATTTGAATCTTTTCTGAATTCTTTTATGTATGATTGGTTATCTTTGCAAGTCTCTTCGAATTATCAGTTTGTTTTGGCCTACTAGATTGATCTTTCTTGCAATGGGAGAAGTGCTTAGCTTTGGGTTCAATCTTGCGGTGTCCTTTCCCAGTGACAGTAGGGGCAGCAAGGCACGTATTGTATTGTTGCCATCGAGGATAAAAAGATGGGGTTTATATCATATTGCATGAGTTTATCCCTCTACATCATGTCATCTTGCTTAAAGCGTTACTCTGTTCTCTTGAACTTAATACTCTAGATGCATGCTGGATAGCGGTCGATGTGTGGAGTAATAGTCGTAGATGCAGGCAGGAGTCGGTCTACTTGTCTTGGACGTGATGCCTATATACATGATCATACCTAGATATTCTCATAACTATGCTCAATTCTGTCAATTGCTCAACAGTAATTTGTTCACCCACCGTAATACTTATGCTCTCGAGAGAAGCCTCTAGTGAAACCTATGGCCCCCGGGTCTATTCTCCATCATATTAATCTTCCAATACTTAGTTATTTCCTTTGCCATTTATTTTACTTGCATCTTTATTTCTCTTTATCATAAAAAATACCAAAAATGTTATCTTATCATATCTATCAGATCTCACTCTCGTAGGTGACCGTGAAGGGATTGGCAACCCCTTTATCGCGTTGGTTGCGAGGAGTTTATTTGTTTGTGTAGGTGCGAGGGACTCGTGCGTGGCCTCCTACTAGATTGATACCTTGGTTCTCAAAAACTGAGGGAAATACTTACGCGGCTCTACTGCATCACCCTTTCCTCTTCAAGGGAAAACCAACGCAGTGCTCAAGAGGTAGCATACTTCATCTATTTCCCTTATTTCATTCATAAACATATCATTTTCATGGTTGAGCAAATATTGTTCTAAAGGATCATTAGGAGGCATGGCAATAGAAGCAAGACCAATAATTTCATCTTTACTAGGCAATTCTTTATCATGGAGTTGTCTACGAAATTTAGCAAAACTAAACTCATGAGACATATCCCCCAAACCAATAGTAACAACATCCTTTTTGCAATCGATCCTAGCATTAACAGTATTCAAGAAGAGTCTACCAAATATAATGGGACAAAAGTTATCTTGTGGGGAACGAAGAACAGGAAAATCAGCAGGATATTTAACTTTCCCACACAAGACTTCAACATCTCTAACAATCCCAACTGGTGAAATAGTGTCTCTATTGGCAAGCTTAATTGTAACATTAATTTCCTCTATCTTAGCAGGTGCAATATCATGCATAATTTCTTTATATAAGGAATGAGGTATTGCACCTGCACTAGCACCCATATCACATAAGCCATGATAGCAATGATCTCCTATTTTAATAGAAATAACAGGCATGCCTACAACAGGTCTATGTTTATTTTTAGTATCGGGTCTAGCAATTCTAGCAGCTTCATCGCAGAAGTAAATGACATGCCCATCAATATTATGGGCCAAGAGATCTTTAACCATAGCAACACTAGGTTAAACTTTAATTTTCTCACAGGGAGTAGGTGTTCTAGTATTACTCTTACGAACCACAGTTGAAGCTTTAGCATGATCCTTTATTCTAACTAGGAAAGGTGGTTTCTCAATATAAGCAGTAGGAACAACATAATCATTATAAGTGATAGTATTTTCTTCAACTTTAATAGGTGTAACTACTTTTACTTCAATGGGAGGATTACATTTAAACCACTTCTCCTTAGGGAGATCAACATGAGTAGCAAAGGAGTCATAGAAAGAAACTACTATCTCAGAGTCAAGTCCATGTTTAGTGCTAAATTCATGGAAAGCATCGGTATCCATAAAAGATTTAACACAATCAAAATTAGGTGTTATACCTTACTCCTTACCTTCGTACAGATCCCAATCTTCAAAGTTGCATTTAATTCTTTCCAATAAATCCCATTTGAATTCAATAGTCTTCATCATAAAATAGCCAGTACAAGAAGTATCGAGCATGGAGCGATTATCGAGAGAAAGCCGAGCATAAAAATTTTGAATAATATTTTTTCTTGAAAGCTCATGATTGGGGCATGAAAATAACATTGACTTAAGCCTTCGCTAAGCTTGAGCGATGCTTTCTCCATCGCGAGGCCAAAAATTATATATATAATTACGAACACGATGAACAAGATGCATAGGATAAAACTTCTGATGAAATTCCAATTTCAATCGGTTGTAGTTCCATGATCCCATATCATCACATAGCATAAACCATGTCAATGCCTTTCCCTTCAAAGATAAAGGGAAGACCTTCTTCTTGATAACATCCTCGGGCATACCTGCAAGCTTAAATAATCCACAAACTTCATCCACATAGATTAGGTGCAAGTCGGGATGTAATGTTCCATCTCCTGTAAAAGGATTAGCTAGCAGTTTCTCTATCATAACCGAATGAATTTCAAAGTAAACATTTTCAGTAGGTTCAGTAGGTTCAGGAGAAACTCTTTGATCTATTGGTCGGGGCGAAGATACCCCTAACAAGCCCCTCAAAGGATTATGTTCCATAGTAACAAGTGACAGTAAATTTCAGCACACTATATAATTTTTTCCTGACCAAATTCCACCTACCAAAGGTGCTTCACTGCCCAGCAACGGCGCCAGAAAAGATTCTTGATTACCCACAAGTATAGGGGATCTATCATAGTCCTTTCGATAAGTAAGAGTGTCAAAGCCAACGAGGAGCAGGAGGAAATGATATGCAGTTTTCAGTAAGGTATTCTCTGCAAGCACTGAAATTATCGTTAACAGATAGTTTTCTGATAAGGTAATTTATAACTGGTAACAAGTAATAAAAGTAAATAAGGTGCAACAAGGTGGCCCAATCCTTTTTGTAGCAAAGGACAAGCCTGGACAAACTCTTATATAAAGAAAAGCGCTCCCAGGACACATGGGAATTATCGTCAAGCTAGTTTTCCTCACGTTCATATGTTTCGTGTTCGGTACTTTGATAATTTGATATGTGGGTGGACCGGTGCTTGGGTACTGCCCTTCCTTGGACAAGAATCACACTTATGATTAACCCCTCTTGCAAGCATCCGCAACTACAAAAGAAGTATTAAGGTAAACCTAACCATAGCATGAAGCATATGGATCCAAATCAGCCCCTTACGAAGCAACGCATAAACTAGGATTTAAGCTTCTGTCACTCTAGCAACCCATCATCTACTTATTACTTCCCAGTGCCTTCCTCTGGGCCCAAACAATGGTGAAGTGTCATGTAGTCGTCGTTCACATGACACCACTAGAGAAAAGACAACATACATCTCATCAAAATATCGAACGAATACCAAATTCACATGACTACTTATAGAAAGACTTCTCCCATGTCCTCATGAACAAACATAACTACTCACAAATCATATTCATGTTCATAATCAGAGTGGTATTAATATGCATAAAGGATCTGAACATATGATATTTCATCGAATAAACCAACTAGCATCAACTACAAGGAGTAATCAACACTACTAGCAACCCACAGGTACCAATCTGAGGTTTTAGGACAAAGATTGGATACAAGAGATGAACTAGGGTTTGGGATGAGGTGGTGTTGGTGAAGATGTTGATGGAGATTGACCCCCTCTCGATGAGAGGATCGATGGTGATGACGTTGGTGATGATTTCCCCCTCCCGGAGGGAAGTTTCCCCGACAGAACAGCTCCGCTGGAGCCCTAGATTGGTTCCGCCTCATGGCGGCGGAGTTTTGTCCCGTGAGCTAGCTTATGATTTTTTCCTGGACGAAAGACCTCATATAGCAGAAGATGGGCATCAGAGGGCTGCCAGGGGGCCCAAGAGGCAGGGGGCGCGCCCAGGGGGGTAGGGCGCGCCCCCACCATCGTGGATGGTGGGTGGCCCGCCTCTGGTACTTCTTTCGCCCAATATTTTTTATATTTTCTGAAACGTGCTCCCATGAAATATCAGGACTTTTGGAGTTGTGCAGAATAGGTCTCTAATATTTGCTCCTTTTCCAGCCCAGAATTCCAGTTGCCGGCATTCTCCCTCTTCATTTAAATCTTGTAAAATAAGAGAGAATAGGCGTAAGTATTATGAAATAATGTGTAATAACGGACCATAATGCAATAAATATCAATATAAAAGCATGATGCAAAATGGATGTATCAATACATACCGATGTATGCGGTCCAATGAGTGTTGAAGCACGCGGCGGATATCATCATTTTCTGATCTTCACAGATGATTTGAGCAGATATGGGTATATATACTTAATGAAACACAAGTCTGAAACATTTGACACGTTCAAAGAATTTTAGAGTGAAGTGGAGAATCATCGTAATAAGAAAATAAAGTTCTATGATCTGATCACGGAGGCGAATATTTGAGTTACGAGTTTTGCCTTCATTTAAAACAATGTGGAATAGTTTCACAACTCACGCCACCTGGAACACCATAGCGTAATGGTGTGTCCGAACATTGTAATCGTACTTTATTAGATATGGTGCGTTCTATGATGTCTCTTATCGATTTACCACAATCATTTTGGGGTTATGCCTTAGAGACAGCTGCATTCACGTTAAATAGGGCACCGTCTAAATCCATTGAGACGACACCATATAAATTGTGGTTTGGCAAGAAACCTAAGCTGTTGTTTCTTAAAGTTTGGGGATGTGATGCTTATGTCAAAAGGCTTCAGCCTGATAAGCTCAAACTTAAATCAGAGAAGTGCGTCTTCATAGGATACCCTAAGGAAACAATTGGGTACACCTTCTACCACAGATCCGAAGGAAAGATCTTTGTTGCTAAGAATGGGTCCTTTCTAGAGAAGGAGTTTCTCTCAAAAGAAGTGAGTGGGAGGAAAGTAGAACTTGATGTGGTAGTTGTACCTTCTATCAATTTGGAAAGTAGCACAACAGAGAAATCCGTTCCCGTGATGCCTACACCAACTAGAGAGGAATCTAATGATGATGATCATGAAACTTCAGATCAAGTTACTACTGGACCTCATAGGTCGAACATAGCATGTTCCGCACCAGAGTGGTACGGTAATCATGTTCTGGAAGTCATGTTATTAGACCAAGGCAAACCTACGAACTATGAAGAAGCTATGACGATCCCAGATTCCGACAGATGGCTTGAGGCCATGAAATCTGAGATAGGATCCATGTATGAGAACAAAGTGTGGACTTTGGTGGACTTGCCCGATGATCGGCAAGCCATTGAGAATAAATGGATCTTCAAGAAGAAGACATACATTGATGGTAATGTCACCATCTACAAAGAGCGACTTGTCGCGAAAGGTTTTCGACAAGTTCAATGGGTCAACTACGATGAGACTTTCTCACCCGTAGCGATGCTTAAGTCTGTCTGAATCATGTTAGCAATTGTCACATTTAATTATGAAATCTGGCAAATGGACATCAAAACTGCATTCCTTAATGGATTTCTTAAAGAAGAGTTGTATATGATGCAATGATGACCCACAAGTATAGGGGATCTATCGTAGTCCTTTCGATAAGTAAGAGTGTCGAACCCAACGAGGAGCAGAAGGAAATGATAAGCGGTTTCCGGCAAGGTATTCTCTGCAAACACTGAAATAATAGGTAATAGATAGTTTTGTGATAGGATAATTTGTAACGAGTAACAAGTAAGAAAAGTAAATAAAGTGCAGCAAGGTGGCCCAATCCTTTTTGTAGCAAAGGAAAAGCCTGGACAAACTCTTATATGAAGAAAAGCGCTCCCGAGGACACATGGGAATATCGTTAAGCTAGTTTTCATCACGTTCATATGATTCGCATTCGGTACTTTGATAATTTGGTATGTGGGTGGACCGCTGCTTGGGTACTGTCCTTACTTGGACAAGCATCCCACTTATGATTAACCTCTATTGCAAGCATCCGCAACTACAACAAAAGTATTAAGGTAAACCTAACCATAGCATGAAACATATGGATCCAAATCAACCCCTTACGAAGCAACTCATAAACTAGGGTTTAAGCTTCTGTCACTCTAGCAACCCATCATCTACTTATTACTTCCCAATGCCTTCCTCTAGGCCCAAATAATGGTGAAGTGTCATGTAGTCGACGTTCACATAACACCACTAGAGGAGAGACAACATACATCTCATCAAAATATCGAACGAATACCAAATTCACATGACTACTAATAGCAAGACTTCTCCCATGTCCTCAGGAACAAACGTAACTACTCACAAAGCATATTCATGTTCATAATCAGAGTGGTATTAATATGCATAAAGGATTTGAACATATGTTCTTAGACCAAATAAACCAACTAGCATCAACTACAAGGAGTAATTAACACTACTAGCAACCCACAGGTACCAATCCCGGACTTGGAGACAAGAATTGGATACAAAAGATGAACTAGGGTTTTGAGAGGAGATGGTGCTGGTGAAGATGTTGATGGAGATTGCCCTCTCCCGATGAGAGGAGCGTTGGTGATGACAATGGCGATGATTTCCCCCTCCTGGAGGGAAGTTTCCCCGGCAGAACAGCTCCGCCAGAGCCCTAGATTGGTTCCGCCAAGGTTCCGCCTCGTGGCGGCGGAATCTCGTCCGGAAAGATGGATTATGATTTTTTTTCCTCATCGAAAGACTCCATATAGCAGAAGATGGTCATCGGAGGGCCACCAGGGGGCCCACGAGGTAGGGGGCGCACCCATGGGGGTAGGGCGCGGCCTCCACCCTCGTGGGCTGGGTGTGGCCCCCTAGTGAACTTCTTGCACTCAGTATTTATTATATATTCTGAAAATGACTTTCGTGAAGTTTCAGGACTTTTGGAGCTGTGCAGAATAGGTCTCTAATATTTGCTCCTTTTCCAGCCCAGAATCCCAGCTGCCGGCATTCTCCCTCTTTATGTAAACCTTGTAAAATAAGAGAGAATAGACATAAGTATTGTGACATAATTTGTAATAACAGCCCATAATGCAATAAATATCGATATAAAAGCATGATGCAAAATGGACGTATCATGCAACCAGAAGGTTTTGTCGATCCTAAAGGTGCTAACAAAGTGTGGAAGCTCCAACGATCCATCTTTGGACTGGTGCAACCATCTTAGAGTTGGAATATACGCTTTGATGAGGTGATCAAAGCATATGGTTTTATATAGACTTATGGTGAAGCTTGTATTTACAAGAAAATGAGTGGGAGCTCTGTAGCATTTCTGATACTATATGTGGATGATATATTGTTGATCGCAAATGATATAGAATTTCAGGATAGCATAAAAGGATACTTGAATAGGAATTTTTTGAATGAAAGACCTCGGTGAAGCTGCTTATATATTGGGCATCATGATCTATATGGATAGATCGATACGCTTAATAGGACTTTCACAAAGTACATAACTTGGAATTTTTTTGAACAAATACAAAATAGATCAGTCAAAGAAAGGGTTCTTTTCTGTGTTGCAAGGTGTGAAGTTGAGTAAGACTAAAAACCCAACCACAACAGAAGATGGAGAGAGAATGAAAGTCATTCCCTATGCCTTAGCCATAGGTTCTATAAAGTATGCCGTGCTGTGTACCAGACCTATTGTGTACCTTGCCATGAGTTTGGCAAGAGGTACAATAGTGATCCAGGAGTAGATCATTGGACATCAGTCAAAATTATCCTTAGAGTGGATCCTTTCTAGAGAAGAAGTTTCTCTCGAAAGAAGTGAGTGGGAGGAATGTAGAACTTGATAAGGTAATTGTACCTTCTCCCGAATTGGAAAGTAGTTCATCACATAAATCAGTTCTAGTGATCTCTACACCAATTAGTGAGGAAGCTAATGATGATGATCATGAAACTTCAGATCAAGTTACTACCGAACTTCATAGGACAACCAGAGTATGGTCCGCATCAGAGTGGTACGGCAATCCTTTCTGGAAGTCATGTTACTAGACCATGACGAACCTACGAACTATGAGGAAGCGATGATGAGCCCATATTTCGCAAAATGGCTTAAGGCCATGAAATCTGAGATGGGATCCATGTATGAGAACAAAGTATGGACTTTGATTGACTTGCCCGATGATCGGTGAGTCATTAAGAATAAATGGATCTTCAAGAGGAAGACATACGCAGATAGTAGTGTTACTATCTACAAAGCTCGAATTGTCGTGAAATGTTTTCGACAAGTACAAGGAGTTGACTACGATGAGATTTTCTCACTCGTTTCGATGCTTAAAAGTCTGTCCGAATCATGTTAGCAGTTGCTGCATTTTATGAAATCTGCCAAATGGATGTCAAAACTATATTCCTTAATGGATTTCTTAAAGAAGAGTTGTATATGATGCAACCAGAAGGTTTTGTCGATCCTAAAGGTGCTAACAAAGTGAGCAAGCTCTAGCGATCCTTCTATGGACTGGTGCAAGCATCTGGGAGTTGGAATATATGCTTTGATAAAGTGATCAAAGCATATGGTTTTATACAGACTTGCGGTGAAGCCTGTATTTACAAGAAAGTGAGTGGGAGCACTACAACATTTCTGATAAGTATATGTGAATGACATATTGTTGATCGGAAATAATGTAGAATTTTCTGGAAAGCATAAAGGAGTGTTTGAAAAGAGTTTTCAAAAGAAAGACCTCGATGAAGCTGCTTACATATTGAGCATCAAGATCTATAAAGATAGATCAAGACACTTGATATATTTTTAGAGTACATACCTTGACAGGATTTTGAAGTAGTTCAAAATGGGACAGTCAAAGAAGGAGTTCTTGCCTGTGTTGCAAGGTGTGAAGTTGAGTAAAGACTCAAAACCCGACCACGGGAGAAAATAGAAAGAGAATGAAAAGTCATTCCCTATGCCTCAGTCATAGGTTCTATAAAGTATGTCATGCTATGTACTAGACCTATTGTATACCCTGCCCTGAGTTTGGCAAAGGAGTACGAGAGTGATCCAGGAGTAGATCACTGGACAGCGGTCAAAATTATCCTTAGAGGACTAAGGAAATATTTCTCGGTTATGGAGGTGATAAAAGAGTTTGTCGTAAAGAGTTACGTCGATACAAGATTTTGACACCGATCTAGATGACTCTAAGTCTCGATCTAGATACATATTGAAAGTGGGAGCAATTAGCTAGAGTAGCTATGTGCAAAGCATTGTAGACATAGAAATTTGGCAAAATACATACGGCTCTGAATGTGGCAGACCTGTTGACTAAATTTCTCACAAGCAAAACATGATCACTCTTTGGGTGTAAATCAAATAGCGATGTGAACTAGATTATTGCCTCTAGTAAACCCTTTGGGTGTTAGTCACATGGAGATGTGAACTATTGATGTTAAATCACATGACGATGTGAACTAGATTATTGACTCTGGTGCAAGTGGGAGACTGAAGGAAATATGCCCTAGAGGCAATAATAAAGTTGTTATTTATATTTCCTTATATCATGATAAATGTTTATTATTCATGCTAGAATTGTATTAACCGGAAACTTAGTACATGTGTGAATACATAGACAAACAGAGTGTCACTAGTATGCCTCTACTTGACTGGCTCGTTGATCAAAGATGGTTATGTTTCCTAGCCATGGACATGAGTTGTCATTTGATTAACGGGATCACATCATTAGGAGAATGATGTGATTGACTTGACCCATTCCGCTAGCTTAGCACTTGATCGTTTAGTTTGTTGCTATTGCTTTCTTCATGACTCATACATGTTCCTATGACTATGAGATTATGCAACTCCTGTTTACCCGAGGAACACTTTGTGTGCTACCAAATGTCACAACATAAATGCGTAATTATAAAGGTGCTCTTCAGGTGTATTCGAAGGTACTTGTTGAGTTGGTGTATTTCGAGATTAGGATTTGTCACTCCGATTGTCGGAGAGGTATCTCTGGGCCCACTCGGTAATGCACATCACTATAAGCCTTGCAAGCATTGTAACTAATGAATTAGTTGTGGGATGATGTATTACAGAACGAGTAAAGAGACTTGCCGGTAACGAGATTGAACTAGCTATTGAGATACCGACGATCGAATCTCGGGCAAGTAACATACCGATGACAAAGGGAATAACGTATATTGTTATGCGGTTCGACCGATAAAGATCTTCGTAGAATATGTAGGAGCCAATATGGGCATCTAGGTTCCGCTATTGGTTATTGACCAGAGAAGTGTCTCGGTCATGTCTACATAGTTCTCGAACCTGTAGGGTCCGCACGCTTAACATTCGTTGACAATATAGTATTATATGAGTTATGTATGTTGGTGACCGAATGTTGTTCGGAGTTCTGGATAAGATCACAGACATGACGAGGAACTCCGGAATGGTCCGGAGATAAAGATTGATATTGGGATAATAGTGTTTGGTCTCCGGAAGGGTTCCGGAATTCACCGGAAGGGGTTCCGGATGTTTCCCGAAATGTTTGGGTACGAGAACACTTTATTTGTGCCAAAGGGGAAAGCCCACAAGGTTTTTGTAAAATGCAAAAGGAAGTTTTGTGGAGTCCAGGGGCCAGACGCTAGGGTCCCTAGCGTCTGGCTCCAGATGCCGGGAACCCTGGCGTCTGGCCCTAGAGTCCGAGAAGGACTCTTGCCTTTCGGGTGAAACCGACTTTGTGGAGGCTTTTACTCCAAGTTTCGACCCCAAGGCTCAGCATATAAATAGAGGGGTAGGGCTAGCACCCAAGACACAGCAAGAAACACCAAGCCGTGTGCCGGCTACTCCGTCTCCTCTAGTTTATCCTCCGTCATAGTTTTTGTAGTGCTTAGGCGAAGCCCTGCAGAGATTGTTCTTCACCAACACCGTCACCACGCCGTCATGCTGCCGGAACTCATCTACTACTTCACCCCTCTTGCTGGATCGAGAAGGCGAGGACGTCATCGAGCTGAACGTGTGCTGAACGCGGAGGTGTCGTACGTTCGGTACTTGATCGGGACGAACCGTGAAGGTGTACGACTACATCAACCGCGTTGATAAACGCTTCCGCTTTTGGTCTACGAGGGTACGTAGACATACTCTCCCCTCTCGTTGCTATGCATCACCATGATCCTGTGTGTGCGTAGGATTTATTTTTGAAATTACTACGTTCCCCAACAGTGGCATCCGAGCCAGGTTTTATGCGTAGATGTTATATGCATGTGTAGAACACAAGTGAGTTGTGGACGATACAAGTCATACTGCTTACCAACATGTCATACTTTGGTTTGGAGGTATTGTTGGATAGCGGCCCAGACCGACATTACGCGTACGCTTACGCGAGACTGGTTCTACCAACGTGCTTTGCACATAGGTGGCTGGTGATGGGGTTATGTACCTAGGGTAGGGTCATGGACCTGATCCAAGTAACTTACCCTAGGACATCCTTAGAAGAGGTCGCCTTCCAGTCGACCAAAGAGGATTCACTCGACTGGCCTGAAGGACTCGACCACGAAGACCCACTCGACCACCAGGAGGTCAAGAGGCACTCTGCACTGCAACGGCCTGTAATCAAGTAGACTTTATGATAGTAAAGGCCTTTATGTGGGGCGTTACCAGTAACGCCCCAGACTTAACTCACCTTAAACCCTCTCCTACGTGGGCTGGCTGGGGTCCTGGCGCACTCTATATAAGCCACCCCCCTCCACAGGCAGAGGGGTTCGGCACCTTGTAATTCATACATTCATAATCCACTCGACCGCCTCCGGGCTCCGAGACGTAGGGCTGTTACTTCTTCCGAGAAGGGCCTGAACTCGTACATCCTTTGTGCTTACAACCTCTCCATAGCTAGGACCTTGCCTCTCCATACCTACCCCCACTCTACTGTCAGGCTTAGAACCACGACAGTTGGCGCCCACCGTGGGGCAGGTGTTTTAGCGATTTTGTGGAGAAGTTGCGATTCTTCCGAGTACTCTCATCATGGTGTCTGCTGGAGTTTTGGTCAAGGGTCAAGAGATCCGTCTCGGCACTCTCACCTTCATCGCCGACGACTCCGCATGGCTCCAGGAGGCTCCACTCGACGTAGACGCGCTCCCCGTCCGCGGTGCGACGCATTTTCGCGCATGTGTCCGCGGCGTTCTGCTGCAGCAACCGTCGACCCAGTATCGGTCGGCTCCTCCATCGTCCACCCTCCCGGTCTCCCGCCAGCGCAAGCGCTCAGGCCGGTCGAGGCTTCAGCGATGGGTGAGTCACGCGGTGGCTCGCCAATCGGCCACTACACAAGTTGCGGCAATCGAGCCCGACGAATCTCTCTACGGCTTGTTCGATCAGTCGACTGGCTCCGGAGAGACTGCATCCGAGTGCGGAAGCAGTGATCCAGCGGCGGAAATATTGATGGTCGACGGGCCCCACAGCCCTCCTGGCTTCGCCCGTGGTGGTGGAGCAGGTGACGGCGGCGACCCTGCACGAGACTACGAAGAGTACCAGCCCGAGCCACTCGACTCTCTGCAAAGAGAAGAGCTTCGCCGCAGGAACGAGGATCCCCTGCGTATTCCCATCGCAGGAGAAACCCCCGAGGCTCGTGCCTTGGAGGAGGCGCGTCTGGCCAATTTGGCCGAGCGCACTCGACTGGAGAACCTTCAGCGAGCACTCGACGAGCGCGCGCGGCAACGAGTTCCCGACACCAGTCGACGTCAACTCTTCCCGCCGACTCAGGTATATCGAACCCCAATTCAGAATTTAGCAGCTGCGACCCGTATAGCAGAGTCCATTCAGCCTTCGCAGTCGGAAGCTGGCAGAGGTTTGCTGCAGATCAGGGATCTGCTCCGGGCAGCAGGAGATCAGAATTCAGCCGTGTCTCAGTCGCGCAACAGAATTCACAGTCGATCTGTCACTGTGAATACGGTTCAGTCGGCTCACAGCCCCAGATCGCCTCCGCGGCGCGAAGGGCGTGAGAATCGGCGAGATCAATATGGCGACAGACTCAACCGAGATGATAGGCGTCGAGTGCCCTATTCCCCTCCGAGGGGTGGGTCTTACGCTCCTCGGCAGCCAGATGATAGGTGTCAGTACAGTACAGGGCGTAGGGTTCCAGTTGACCCCAGAGAGCCAGGCTTCGACGCGTGATCCATTATCGTGCAAGGGTTGGTCGACCGGAACAGAGCCCATCGAGGCGCACTTGACAGAGATGTACCCACGAGCAGTCGAGTACATGTTTCTGGTCCTGAATGTTTCAGCAGAGCTATCAGAGCCGCAGTTATCCCCCCCAATTTCAAGTTGGCAACAGGAGTCAGCAAGTTCACTGGTGAGTCTAAGCCTGAAACTTGGCTTGAAGACTACCGAGTGGCAGTTCAGATCGATGGTGGGAACGACGAGGTGGCCATGAAGCATTTGCCCCTCATGTTGGAAGGTTCTGCCAGGGCATGGTTGACTCAATTACCTCCTAGCAGCATTTACACTTGGGAAGATCTGTCCCGAGTGTTCGTCAGAACGTTTGAAGGGACTTGCAAGCGACCAGCGAGATTGACAGAGTTGCAAGTCTGCGTGCAGAAAACTAATGAGACTCTCAGAGAGTATATTCAGAGGTGGATCACTTTGCACCACACTGTGGAAAATGTCTCTGATCATCAGGCAGTATGCGCCTTCAAAGACGGCGTCAAGAACAGAGAACTGAGTTTGAAATTTGGTCGAACCGGTGACATGACCTTGAGTCGGATGATGGAAATTGCTACCAAGTACGCCAACGGCGAAGAAGAAGACCGACTCCGAAGCGGCAAGCACAAGCCGAGTCAGTCGGAAAAAGGAAACACCAGTCGGAAACAGAAGCGGAAGGCTGAACCGGCAGCTCCTGGAGAGGCTCTGGCCGTGACTCAAGGAAAGTTTAAGGGGAAACCAAAAGGATCCTGGAACCCCAAGAAGGTAAAGGATAAAGAAGGGAACGACATGATGGATATGCCGTGTCACATTCACACGAAGAAAGATGAAGAGGGGAATATCATTTACCCAAAGCACACCACTCGCCAATGTCGACTCCTGATCCAGCAGTTTCAGGGAAAACAGTCTAAGGACAAGGAGAAGGAGTCGGACAAGGCCGAAGACAAAGAGGACAGTGAAGGAGGATATCCGCATATCAACTCCACTCTGATGATCTTTGCAGATGTGGAAAGCAGAAGTCGACTGAAAGTGATTAACCGAGAGGTGAACATGGTTGCCCCAGCAAAGGCAAATTATCTGAAGTGGTCTCAAACACCCATCACATTCGACCAATCTGATCACCCGACTCATATTGCCACCCCCGGGAGGCAAGCTTTGGTGGTCGATCCAGTTGTCGAAGGCACTCGACTGACAAAGGTGCTGATGGATGGTGGAAGTGGGCTGAACTTATTGTATGCAGACACATTGAAAGGTATGGGCATTCCGATGTCCCGACTGAGCACTAGTAACATAAGCTTCCATGGAGTTATACCAGGGAAGAAGGCCGAGTCACTCGGCCAGATAGCTTTGGACGTAGTGTTTGGTGATTCGAAGCATTTTCGCAAAGAAAAGTTGACGTTTGAGGTCGTGGATTTTCAAAGTGCATATCATGCCATTTTGGGGAGACCAGCCTATGCACGGTTCATGGCTCGACCATGTTACGTGTACCTCAAATTGAAGATGCCCGGTCCCAAAGGTGTGATCACTGTCACCGGTGATAGGAAAAAGGCAGAGGAGTGCTTTCAGAAGGGCTCCAAGATTGCCGATTCCCAAGTGACAGCGGTCGAGTTCGAAGAATACAAGCAAAACGCAGATCCGAGTGACTTGCTGCGATCCAAGAAGCCCGCCACAGAGTCTGCATTCCAGTCGTCCGGTGAGACGAAGCCTGTTCACATTCACCCGACCGACCCCGAAGCAGCTCCGACCCGCATCTCCACAACACTCAACCCAAAATAGGAAGAAGCGCTCATCCAGTTCCTCCGTGAGAACTGGGACATTTTTGCATGGAAGCCCGCTGACATGCCAGGTGTTCCCAGGGGACTGGCTGAGCATCGCCTAAGAGTCGACTCGTCTGCAAAACCAGTCAAAGAGCATCTTCGGCGGTCCGCCGTCCAGAAGAGAAAGGCCATCGGTGAAGAAGTGGCTCGACTGTTGGCGGCAGGATTTATCCGAGAGATCTACCACTCCGAGTGGCTCGCTAATGTCGTCATGGTTCCTAAGAAGGACAAGTCGCTCCGAATGTGCATTGATTTCAAGCACATCAACCGGGCCTGCCCGAAAGATCACTTTCCTCTCCCTCGCATAGATCAAATTGTTGACTCGACCGCGGGATGCGAGAGGTTGTCTTTTTTAGATGCTTACTCCAGGTACCACCAGATCCGTCTGTACGGGCCCGATGAGGTAAAAACAGCTTTCATCACTCCATTCGGGTGCTTCTGCTATATCACCATGCCATTCGGCCTCAAGAATGCCGGAGCCACATTTATGCGAATGATTCAGAAGTGTCTACTCACCCAAATCAGTCGGAATGTGGAAGCTTATATGGATGATATTGTTGTCAAGTCACGAAAAGGTTCCGACCTGCTCGCTGACCTCGCCGAAACATTTGTCAACCTCAGAAGGTATGATATCAAGCTCAATCCATCAAAGTGCACATTTGGAGTTCCTGGTGGCAAGTTACTCGGTTTTCTCGTTTCCGAACGGGGAATCGACGCTAACCCAGAGAAGATTGGCACTATTCTCCGAATGAAACGCCCTGTGCGAGTGCACGATGTCCAGAAGCTTACTGGATGCTTGGCCGCATTAAGTCGATTCATCTCACGACTCGGTGAAAAGGCACTGCCTCTTTACCGACTGATGAAGAAGGCTGACAAGTTCGAGTGGACTCCAGAAGCTGATGCAGCGTTTGCCGAGCTAAAAGCTCTGCTCTCCACCCAGCCGGTGCTTGCTGCTCCAATCAGCAAAGAGCTTCTGTTGCTCTACATCGCAGCCATAGGACAAGTCGTCAGTACTGTGCTAACGGTCGAGCGGGAAGAAGAAGGAAAAGCTCTCAAAGTTCAGCGCCCAGTGTATTATTTGTCTGAAGTCTTGACTCCATCCAAGCAGAGATATCCTCATTATCAGAAGCTTGTGTATGGAATATACATGACCACAAAGAAGGTTGCTCATTATTTCTCTGACCATTCCATCACAGTCGTCAGCGACGCTCCACTATCAGAGATTTTGCACAACAGAGATGCAACTGGTCGAGTGGCCAAATGGGCGATTGAACTTCTTCCCCTTGATATCAAGTTTGAGGCAAAGAAAGCCATTAAGTCCCAGGCGATAGCAGATTTCCTCGCCGAGTGGATTGAACAACAGCAGCCGATTGAAGTTCACTCGGAGCATTGGACCATGTTTTTCGATGGCTCTAAGATGTTGAATGGTTCCGGTGCTGGGGTTGTCCTGGTTTCCCCCAGAGGAGATAAGCTCAGATATGTGCTCCAGATTCACTTTGATTCCTCCAACAATGAGGCAGAATATGAGGCCCTCCTATATGGGTTGCGCATGGCCATTTCACTCGACGTCCGTCGCCTAATGGTCTATGGCGACTCTGATTTAGTGGTCAATCAGGTGATGAAAGAGTGGGACGTGAGAAGCCCAGCCATGACTGGATACTGCAGTGCAGTGAGGAAGCTGGAGAAGAAGTTCGAGGGGTTGGAGCTCCATCATATACCCCGACTGAAAAATCAAGCAGCTGATGATCTAGCAAAGATAGGTTCCAAGAGAGAAGCCATTCCGAGTGGTGTGTTCTTGGAGCATATACACACTCCGTCAGTCAAAGAAGATCCTTTCACCGAAGAAACTCCGCAGCCCAAGAGCGCCACAGATCCGACTGAAGTTGAAGTCCCAGCGGTGGTCGACTTGATCATGGAGGTTTTGGTGGTCATTCCCGACTGGACGATTCCGTATGTCGCATATATCTTGAGGAAAGAGCTTCCGGAGGATGAGGAAGAGGCTCGGCAGATCGTCCATCGATCTAAGGCCTTTACCGTAATCAAAGGACAATTATACAGAGAAAGCGCGACTGGAGTCGGTCAGAAGTGCATAACACCAGAAGAAGGTCGACTCATCCTCAATGATATTCACTCGGGGACCTGTGGTCATCATGCGTCCTCTCGGACCATCGTGGCCAAAGCATACCGAGCCGGATTTTACTGGCCCAAGGCGAATGAGATGGCAAAAGAGATAGTAGATAAGTGCGAGGGATGTCAGTTCTACTCGAATATGTCGCACAAGCCGGCGTCAGCTTTGAAGACCATCCCACTCGTCTGGCCTTTTGCAGTTTGGGGGCTGGACATGATCGGTCCTTTGAGAACAGGACGAAGTGGCTTCACGCATGTACTGGTGGCAGTCGACAAGTTCACCAAGTGGATCGAGGCTAAACCAATCAAGAGCCTTGACACCGGTACTGTTGTTAGCTTCATCAGGGAACTAATATTTAGATATGGAGTCCCGCACAGCATCATTACGGATAATGGGTCGAACTTTGACTCAGAGGAATTCAGAGCTTTCTGCGACTCCCAGGGCACACGGGTCGACTACGCATCAGTCGCCCATCCGCAGTCGAATGGACAAGCAGAGCGAGCTAATGGACTGATTCTCAAGGGACTGAAGCCTCGACTGATGCGTGATCTCAAACACGCGGCTGGAGCTTGGGTCGACGAACTTCCATCTGTACTCTGGGGACTGCGGACCACGCCTAATCGGTCGACCGGAAGAACTCCATTCTTCTTGGTCTATGGAGCTGAAGCAGTCTTGCCGAGTGATCTTCTCCACAATGCTCCTCGAGTTGAAATCTACAACGAAGCAGAAGCTGAACAAGCGCGGCAGGACGCAGTCGACCTTTTAGAGGAAGAAAGGGAGATGGATCTGATCCGGTCGACCATCTACCAACAAGATCTGCGGCGTTTCCACGCCCGAAACGTGAGAGGTCGAGCCTTCCAGGAAGGGGATTTGGTTCTCCGAGTGGATCAGCACAAACCACACAAGCTTGCTCCTTCTTGGGAAGGCCCCTTCATCGTCACCAAGGTTCTCCACAACGGGGCGTACCGTCTTTACAACGTCGAGCATAATATCGACGAGCCCCGGGCTTGGAACGCGGAGCTACTCCGCCCGTTTTACACTTAAGCTTTATCACTCGGATGAGTTGCAATAAAGTACTTCTGTAGTTCATGGACCTCAAAATAATAAGTGTCATAGTTCCTCCATAATATCTGTCACTTTTTATTTTTTGTCCAATGAAATTCCCCTCAGTGGGTGACTTAGCTACGAATCCGTTTCGCCTAAGTTTGTAAAAATCCTACCGAGTGGTGAGCCAGACTCCCACTCGGAGGCTTAGCCGCGAATCCGTTTCGCCTAAGTTATCAAAATCCTACCGAGTGGTGAGCCAGACTCCCACTCGGAGGCTTAGCTGTGAATCCGTTTCGCCTAAGTTATCAAAATCCTACCGAGTGGTAAGCCAGCCTTCCACTCGGAGGCTTAGCTGTAGCCTCGCGCTCGCCTAAGTTATAAAAATCCTACCGAGTGAAGAGCAACCCTCTCACTCGAGGGCTTAGCTGCAGTCCAAGCACTCGCCTAAGTTGTGAAAATCTTACCGAGTGAAGAGCAACCCTCTCACTCGGAGGCTTAGCTGCAGCCTCGTGCTCGCCTAAGTTATCAAAATCCTACCGAGTGGTAAGCCAGCCTTCCACTC
>NC_041390.1:439491924-439493081 GCF_002162155.2 Triticum dicoccoides | reverse complement strand
TAACTTCTCGTCAGCAAGCTTGATCTTCTCAGCTAGCTCAAGGTCTTTCTTCTGCTGGGCCTCCCTTACCTTACCTGCAAGTTACAGCAAGATCAGATGCTGAAACAAGCAAGGGGAAAAGCAGTCGTCAGGGTCTCACCAAACATACCTTCGGTCTCCTCCTTTGCCTTTGTCAGCTTCTCCTGAACCAGCTTCAAGCTCAGCTCGACTTGAGTATGTTTTTGTTCCAGCTCTGAGTAGCGAGCCACAAGATCACAGGAGTTCTGTGAAGAACCAATCGACTAAATGTCAAATATAATTCACTTCCGAGTGAAAAAGGGATAAACACACGTTTCTAAGACTACAGCCAAATACAAGCATTCGACCGTAGTCTCGGGGACTACACCCAGTGGGTGCACTCAGCGTGCCCCCACTAATCCTGTTGAAGACAAAGTCGACCAGTCGACCTAAAAAAAAGTGTGCGAGATGCATTCTCTAAGACTGTGATCAACTGCAAGCAGTCGACCACAGTCTCGGGGACTACACCCAGTGGGTGCACTCAGCGTGCCCCCACCGGTTTGTGAAATCCAGTCGACCAGTCGACTGACAGAAAGATTGACATTATAAAGCCTAAGGCCGACTGCCAGCAGTCGACCTTAGCCTTGGGGACTACACCCAGTGGGTGCACTCAGCGTGCCCCCACCGGTTTGTGAAATCCAGTCGACCAGTCGACTGACAGAAAGATCGACATCATAAAGCCTAAGGCCGACTGCCAGCAGTCGACCTTAGCCTTGGGGACTACACCCAGCGGGTGCACTCAGCGTGCCCCCGCTAACACGGAGTTTATTCGACACACCCAGTGGGTGATTACTATAAATTCCGGAAAAGAAAAGTTTTTGGTAGCATATCCAACAGAACAAACAGCGGTCGACTGACCTGGACATTGCTTTGGAGGGCAGAGCTGGCGTCATAAGCTGCCTGGCTCGCGTCCCGGATGGTCTTCAGCTGCTCCATCATGAGTCCCGCCTGGCGTATTGCCTCCTTCGCTGCGCCAGCTTGGTCCTCTGGGACGTGGTGCGTCGTGAAGAGGGAGGGCTGCTGAGCACTCGTCAGTGGATTTGCGAAGGACACCGTGTGTCGAGTGGTGTTCTCTTCTTCCACAGTCAGAATCTCAGGCG
>NC_041390.1:439481340-439491914 GCF_002162155.2 Triticum dicoccoides | reverse complement strand
ACTCGGGGGCTTAGCTGCAGCCTCATGCTCGCCTAAGTTATCAAAATCCTACCGAGTGGTAAGCCAGCCTTCCACTCGGAGGCTTAGCTGCAGCCGCGTGCTCGCCTAAGTTATAAAAATCCTACCGAGTGGAGAGCAACCCTCCCACTCGGGGGCTTAGCTGCAGTCCAAACACTCGCCTAAGTTGTGAAAATCCTACCGAGTGAAGAGCAACCCTCTCACTCGGGGGCTTAGCTGCAGCCCTGTGCTCGCCTAAGTTACAAAAATCCTACCGAGTGAAGAGCAACCCTCTCACTCGGGGGCTTAGCTGCAGCCCAGTGCTCGTCTAAGTGGACTAAAGAATAAGTCAATTGCAGCACAGGCACCTTGCTTTGAACCTGCAAAAGACATTCCGAGCCGAAGGCAATCGTATTCAAGCACCAAGTCCAAGTTTGAATCGACATCTAAAGGAACCGAAAGTGCTCAGGCGTCAAGCCTGTTAAGGTTTGTCGGTTACAATTTCACTCGGCATACCGAGGCAAATTTAAAGCGTCGAGCCAGAAGAAGTTTTTTACCCCTCCTGTGGAGGGCTGGAAGGTGCAACAAATTCATCAAGGTCAATCCCGTCGGCGATCCGAGTGGCAGCTGCAAGGAAAGTTTCCATAAAGGATCTGAAGTCGTGCTTCTTGGTATTGGCCACCCGAAGGGCCGCCAGCTTCTCTTCTCGCGCATCTTTGCAGTGGACTCGGGCCAGACACAGAGCGACATCTGCACCACACCGAGCCGAGGACTTCTTCCACTCCTGCACTCGACCAGGGATCGTGTTCAAGCGGGCCATCAGCGACTCAAGGTCATTCTGAAGTGTCTGCTCAGGCCAGAGCGTCGAGTCGATGCGAGATGTGGCGGCCTTCAGCCTTGCGAGATAGTCCACGACAGCTGCAACACGAGACTCCAGTCGGAAAACATCCATGGCAACTTCGTCGTTCACCGGAGAATTGACGGGGTCAAGGTTTGGTTCCAGTCGGCTGGTTTCTTCTTCAAAGTTTTGACAAAATTCTGCAAGGGTGATCACTAAGTCAAGGAGATAGTCGAATGGAAAAAGCCACAATTGGAAATATTTGCCAAACATGGAGGTCTACCTTCAAGCATAAGGAACAACTTTTTGGCAAGGCCACTCAGGAAGGCCTCCAGTTCAGTTTTCTTCTCAGTCAATTTGCTGACTTGGTCGGTCAGGGCAGCTTTGTCAGTTTTCAGTCGACTGACCTCCTTGTTGGCAATCCCAAGAGCAGCTTTCAGATTGGTATTGTCTTGTTCGAGCTTGGTAACTGAAGCTAACTTCTCGTCAGCAAGCTTGATCTTCTCAGCTAGCTCAAGGTCTTTCTTCTGCTGGGCCTCCCTTACCTTACCTGCAAGTTACAGCAAGATCAGATGCTGAAACAAGCAAGGGGAAAAGCAGTCGTCAGGGTCTCACCAAACATACCTTCGGTCTCCTCCTTTGCCTTTGTCAGCTTCTCCTGAACCAGCTTCAAGCTCAGCTCGACTTGAGTATGTTTTTGTTCCAGCTCTGAGTAGCGAGCCACAAGATCACAGGAGTTCTGTGAAGAACCAATCGACTAAATGTCAAATATAATTCACTTCCGAGTGAAAAAGGGATAAAACACACGTTTCTAAGACTACAGCCAAATACAAGCATTCGACCGTAGTCTCGGGGACTACACCCAGTGGGTGCACTCAGCGTGCCCCCACTAATCCTGTTGAAGACAAAGTCGACCAGTCGACCTCAAAAAAAAAATGTGCGAGATGCATTCTCTAAGACTGTAATCAACTGCAAGCAGTCGACCACAGTCTCAGGGACTACACCCAGTGGGTGCACTCAGCGTGCCCCCACCGGTTTGTGAAATCCAGTCGACCAGTCGACTGACAGAAAGATTGACATTATAAAGCCTAAGGCCGACTGCCAGCAGTCGACCTTAGCCTTGGGGACTACACCCAGTGGGTGCACTCAGCGTGCCCCCACCGGTTTGTGAAATCCAGTCGACCAGTCGACTGACAGAAAGATTGACATCATAAAGCCTAAGGCCGACTGCCAGCAGTCGACCTTAGCCTTGGGGACTACACCCAGCGGGTGCACTCAGCGTGCCCCCGCTAACACGGAGTTTATTCGACACACCCAGTGGGTGATTACTATAAATTCCGGAAAAGAAAAGTTTTTGGTAGCATATCCAACAGAACAAACAGCGGTCGACTGACCTGGACATTGCTTTGGAGGGCAGAGCTGGCGTCATAAGCTGCCTGGCTCGCGTCCCGGATGGTCTTCAGCTGCTCCATCATGAGTCCCGCCTGGCGTATTGCCTCCTTCGCTGCGCCAGCTTGGTCCTCTGGGACGTGGTGCGTCGTGAAGAGGGAGGGCTGCTGAGCACTCGTCAGTGGATTTGCGAAGGACACCGTGTGTCGAGTGGTGTTCTCTTCTTCCACAGTCAGAATCTCAGGCGCCGTCACATCCTGAGGCACCTTACTAGAGGACGCTTTCCGACTCCTCCTGCGTGCCAGTGGTTCTTCATCCTCGTCGTCATCAGGGAGATTGATAACAGTATTGGGTGGAGCTGCGGAGAAGAATCAGGATCAGAGATCGCGAGTCAGTCGACTAAGAACGATGTTAAGAATACAGTACCTGGGTTCGAAGTTGCTGCATCCTCCATCTCGTGGTCATCAGCCCGGGCCGAAGTCTCAGAAGTAGCAGCACTGCAACTCCAAAGGATCAGTCGACTAACTTCAGCGTCGACCAGAGATAAAGTTCGCACAGAATGAGAAGACTCAAACGACACAATTACCCTGATATGGTGGGGATGGACACCTTCATCTTCGGCAGGAGCTTGGTCAGCTTTGGCGGAGCCCCCCTAGGCTGCTTCGGCGCCTTTTCAGTCGGCGCTGGAGAAGTGGTCCTAGGGCGCTTGGTCGACTGCGTCGCAACCCCCTTGCCACGTTCAGTCGAAGGGTCGTGGACGAGCTTCGACCGCCTTTCCGAGCGCGGCGGCACGACCTCCTCCTCTTCCTCCTCGTCTTCGGCGTCATCATCATCGCCGTCATCATCATCATCGTCGTCGTCGTCCCCTGCAACGTCCGAGTCCCATTCCTCCTCGTCCTGGCTCTCGCCCCCACTCGCCTCACCCTCCTCAGTCGGAGTTTGTGCCCCATTGGGCATCGAGTACAGCTCGGTGAGGGCCTAGCAGATATCAAGACAATGATCAGTCGACCAGTCGGCAGAGTGGACAGAGATGAATGCGACAAGAATGCAGTGGAGAGCAGGGCAAGTGTACCTTATTTGGATCACTGTTGTGGTCGAGTGGAGGAATCCTTCTGGATCCGCGTGGGTTGTCCTTGTTTCCGGTGACGGCTGCCATCCATCTTTCCAGAGTGACATCGTCGATTGCTTCTGGATGGACTCTAGTCTCGTCTTCGGTCCCACAGTACAACCACATGCAGTGGCTCCGGAACTGGAGGGGCTGGATGCGACGCCTGAGGAAGACCTCCAGGAGATCCATGCCCGTCACTCCCTCCCGAACCAACTGCACCACGCGCTCCATCAACATCTTCACATCAGCTTTCTCCTCCGGGATCAACTTCAGAGAGGAGGGCTTGTTCACTCGGTCCATGGTAAACTGTGGGAGTCCACTCGACTGTCCCGGCGTCGACTGGTCCCGGCAGTAGAACCAGGTCGACTGCCAGCCTCTGACTGACTCGGGAAAGGTCATGGGCGGAAAGGTGCTCTTGTTCCTCACCTGGATGCCCAAACCCCCACACATTTGGACGACTCGGGTCTTTTCGTCGCCTGGACTCGCCTTCTTCACGGTCTGAGAGCGACACGTGAATATATGCTTGAACAAACCCCAGTGCGGTCGACAGCCCAAGAAACCCTCACACATGGACACGAACGCAGCAAGATAGGCAATGGAGTTTGGGGTAAAATGGTGGAGCTGTGCTCCGAAGAAATTCAAGAAGCCACGAAAGAAAACACTCGGCGGCAAGGAAAATCCACGATCCACATGGGTGGCCAAAAGCACACACTCACCCTCTTCTGGCTGAGGCTGCCACTCCTTCCCCGGAAGCCTCGCAGCTCCGTGGGGGATCAAGCCCTCGTTGGCCATGTCGAGAATGTCATTCTCAGTGATGGTCGACTGGATCCAATCTCCTTGGACCCAGCCTTTCGGCAGGCGGGATCTGGACGAGGACCCTCCGCGGCTGGTGGATCTCCCCTTCGCCTTCTCCGACGCCGACGCCTTCTTTGCACGCTCCAGCGCCACCGTCTTCTCCTTGGCCATGGTCGCCGGCGAGATGCGCGAAGGGAAGTGGTGCGGGGGCGAGAGCGAGCACGCTGAGCAGGGAGGAAGGAAGCAGAGAGAGGGGGAGAATGCTAAGGCGCAGCACAGAAATCCTCGCCGGGCACATTTATAAGGTCCCTTCCGAGTGGATGACAGGTGGGCCCGGTCGATCTAATCATATCTGGAACAGTTATGCAGACGGGATACGTGGCGAAAAAGGCGGCGCGGAGATCGAGGCGTCCATGCCCCGTCCCATCCGAACGCCGCGGTCCGCCCCGCTTCGCGCGCGCCCCAAAATTTCGCATCCCGCGGAATCCGCGAGCAACAAATCAGTCTGTCAGGCGCGGTGTTTTCGGCGATCCGTCGCTCGGAGATCGTCGAAGCCTGAAAGATCACTCGACGCAAAAACAGAATGGATCAAGTCGACTGAAGGCAAGTTGTTTCCTGTCGACAAAGGAATTCTTTGGTCCAGAACAGCGCACAACCGGAGCACAAAGATTAATCGGAAACGACATCAACTCCTTCTTCACTCGAAGCCTCAATCCATTCGGGGGCTAATGATGGGGTTATGTACCTAGGGTAGGGTCATGGACCTGATCCAAGTAACTTACCCCAGGACATCCTTAGAAGAGGTCGCCTTCCAGTCGACCAACGAGGATTCACTCGACTGGCCTGAAGGACTCGACCACGAAGACCCACTCGACCACCAGGAGGTCAAGAGGCACTCTGCACTGCAACGGCCTGTAATCAAGTAGACTTTATGATAGTAAAGGCCTTTATGTGGGGCGTTACCAGTAACGCCCCAGACTTAACTCACCTTAAACCCTCTCCTACGTGGGCTGGCTGGGGTCCTGGCGCACTCTATATAAGCCACCCCCCTCCACAGGCAGAGGGGTTCGGCACCTTGTAATTCATACATTCATAATCCACTCGACCGCCTCCGGGCTCCGAGACGTAGGGCTGTTACTTCTTCCGAGAAGGGCCTGAACTCGTACATCCTTTGTGCTTACAACCTCTCCATAGCTAGGACCTTGCCTCTCCATACCTACCCCCCACTCTACTGTCAGGCTTAGAACCACGACAGCTGGCGGGTGTCACTTTCTCCAACTTTAGTTGAACCGAGTGTGGCTACGCCCGGTCCTTGAGAAGGTTAAAATAACACTAACTTGACGAACTATCGTTGTGGTTTTGATGCGTAGGTAAGAACAGTTCTTGCTCAGCCTGTAGCAGCCACGTAAAACTTGCAACAACAAAGTAGAGGACGTCTAACTTGTTTTTGCAGGGCATATTGTGATGTGGTATGGTCAAGACATGATGCTATATTTTATTGTATGAGATGATCATGTTTTGTAACCGAGTTATCAGCAACTGGTAGGAGCCATATGGTTGTCGCTTTATTGTATGCAATGCAATCGCCATGTAATGCTTTACTTTATCACTAAGTGGTAGCAATAGTCGTAGAAGCATAAGTTGGCGAGACGACAACAATGCTACGATGGAGGTCAGGGTGTCGCGCCGGTGACGATGGTGATCATGACGGTGCTTCGGAGATGGAGATCACAAGCACAAGATGATGATGGCCATATAATATCACTTATATTGATTGCATGTGATGTTTATATTTTATGCATCTTATCTTGCTTTGTTTAACGGTAGCATTATAAGATGATCTCTCACGAAATTTCAAGATAAAAGTGTTCTACCTGAATATGCACCGTTGCGAAAGTTCTTCATGCTGAGACACCACGTGATGATCGGGTGTGATAGGCTCTATGTTCAAATACAACGGGTGCAAAACAATTGCACACGCAGAATACTCAGGTTAAACTTGACAAGCCTAGCATATGCAGATATGGCCTCGGAACACTAAGACCGAAAGGTCGAGCGTGAATCATATAGTAGATATGATCAACATTGTGATGTTCACCATTGAAAACTACTCCATCTCACATGATGATCGGACATGGTTTAGTTGATTTGGATCACGTGATCACTTAGATGATTAGAGGGATGTCTATCTAAGTGGGAGTTCTTAAGTAATATGATTAATTGAACTTTAGTTTATCATGAACTTAGTCCTGCACTACTAGGAAAAGCCATGCTAGTGGCGCACCAGTTTTTCCTTCTAATGGCGCACTACTGGTGCGCCACTGGCATCACGCCATTAGAATTAAATTCTAATGGCGCATGTCCGGTGCGCCATTAGTATCTGGTGTTCTAATGGCATACCACGTAGTGCGCCATTAGTATAGCCTTCAGTGCGCCATTAGAATGCCTCCCAGGGGCCATACGTACCCATGTGCTTTGGCATTCTAATGGCGCACCAGTGGGTGATGCGCCATTAGTGTGATTATCACAGTGCGCCATTAGTGTCTTGTGTGGTGTGCCACTAGTATGAATATTATGGATTTTTTTCATTTCTGATATTTTCACAGGTTACAAAATATTAGAGATAACATACAACACAGATCTGCTTAGCTTACATACAGGGGGCCATATGTAACGATGTTACCCACGTCCACCAGATCATATCCAACACACAAGTTTCATCATATATACATACATAGCTAACACATAGTTCCATCGTTACATATTACAAAAGTTTCACAATGTTCATTCAACACCGTTATCCATCAATTCACAAAAGTTTCACATTGATACAAAATAAAAACACAAATGGAAAAGAAGCACTCCATCCATGCAAGCTTCCGTGAAGTAAATCAAATCTGCAAAATGATAAACAAGAAGTTAGAAGAAGAAGAAGAAGAAGAAGAAGAAGAAGAGAAGAAGAAGACTAGAAGAAGAATAAGAAGAAGAATAAGAAGAATAAGAAGAAGACTATAAGCTTATTATGTAAACTTGATCATTTTGTGCTAACATAAGTAATTTTGGAGCTAACCTATAGGAAACTAAGCATATAAGCTCTAAGTTAGCATATTAGAGCCAACTTAGGTAAAATGAAGCTAACCTATGTCATTTTGGATAAGAAGAAGAATAAGAAGAAGACTATAAGCTTATTATGTAAACTTGATCATTTTGTGCTAACATAAGTTATTTTGGAGCTAACCTATAGGAAACTAAGCATATAAGCTCTAAGTTAGCATATTAGAGCCAACTTAGGTAAAATGAAGCTAACCTATGTCATTTTGGATAAGAAGAAGAAGAATAAGAAGAAGACTATAAGCTTATTATGTAAACTTGATCATTTTGTGCTAACATAAGTTATTTTGGAGCTAACCTATAGGAAACTAAGCATATTAGAGATAACATAGGTAACTAAGTATATATATATATATATATATATATATATATATATATATATCATTTTGGAGATCTGACATACCTGACATAGTTCAGTTCTCATTGTTCTTCTCCTTCTCCTTCCTCATCCTGATGCGCCAAGAGCGGCGAGGCGGTGGAGGCAGCTGTGGGATGTAGTCTTCTACCACAATTGGCGTGGTCATGGCGCCCAGCTATGGGATTGTCGGCGCCACCACCGGTGCGTGGTAATTGTCAGGCACCACCACCATCGCGAGGCCACCCTCAGCCACCACCATCTCTTGCCCATGGTCAGCCACCACCATCTCTTGCCCATGGTCAGCCACCACCATCTCTTGCACCTGGTCAGCCGCCACCATCTCTTGCCCTTGGTCAGCCACCACTAGCACTAGGTCATCCTCAGCCTGATGCCCATCGTCATCCTGCAGCTCCTCATCCCCACTCTTCTCCTCTTCTCCCCCACTCTAGTCCGGATCATCCTTCTTGCTGTCTTCGCTGCTGCCAGAATCGCTGCTACTTACGCTAAGGCCAGAATCGCTGTTGCTTTTGCTACAGCCATAATCGCTGCTGCTTTGGCTGTAGCCAGTGCCGCTGCTGCTGCTCCCATTGCCTGTCCAAATGCAACAATGACCGTTAACAATCGATGTGAGACAAAGCCAAATGTAGAGGAATAAGAAGAGGCAGAATGCACTAGCATCTTCGTCTTCAGCGTAGCGCATGCGACACATAGTCGCGTTGAAAACCTTCACGATGAGCAGTGTAGCGTCATCGTCGTACCTCAAGAGAAGAAAGTACCCGGTCCGCAGGTCGTAGGCACTGTAGAACTTCTCCCAGCCATGGCACAGGTACATGTGGCACTCCTCGATCACCAACTCCACGTCCCACAGCCTGCGAACCCCGTTGCCGGCCTGTCGAAGCTTCACATTATCTGGTGGATCTTCACCCAGCATCTTCATAAAAGCGTCAGGTAGCCTTTGCAATTTGGGACAATGAGTGATGTAGCAAACAACAGAGTTATCATAATGAGATGGGTGAAGGGGAGATCTCTCGTTTTATATACCTGCCTCGTGACTGATACTGAAGAAGAAAGTATGATAGTGAAGAACTCGAAAGCATCCAACTCGTACTCCGGTGAGGCAGAGCGGAGGTGGCTGCTTCCCCCCATCTCTGATAAGCAGCAGAAGAGACCAATTAGTACCCTTACAACATTATCATACAACATTATGGCAACATAAATTTTGAGCAGAAGATAATCAACATTAGTCGCAAGTACCCCATATGTCCTTTTTTTAGCAAAGTCATGCTAAAATTCACGGAAAATTTCAGCATGACCTTTGCTGAAAATAGGACATATGGAGTACCCGAATTTGCGAGAACGGAAGTTAATCGACATTCCGGCAAACTCAAGGGCCTCTCGGGGTACCTGCAAATTCATCACGACACAATGGTCGGAGACAAAACCCAGCAACTTTACAAGTCTTTCACAGATTTGTTTGCAAGTTCTGATATGTAATAAAGATGAGCCTCAAAGATGAGCCTCCAATGCTGATTTGTTTGCCTCAAGACAAGATGAACCTCCAATGCAACAAGTAATAAAATGTTTGCAAATTCTGATATGTTTGCAAGATGAACCTCCAATGCAACAGTCTTAGACATTAGGACACTACAATGATCTACAACATTATGTAAAGTGACCACCTGGGGTTGGTTGGACTAGTTGAAGCAATTAGATGGGGGCTGTGTATTTTTCCTTTTTCACCAGGTTGTCTTTTCTAACGATATATATATGCGCGCATACAATCAATCAGACAGAGTCACCCTTCAGTGCTAAGCAGGACAGGGCAAGAAAGCAGCATGTCAAACCAATTAGATAGTTTTTATTTATACAGAGGACACACGAATCTGACTTCAACAGCAAATCAGACATGATATTACACTTGTTACTACTAAAACTAGTAGGAAGATGAAAAGAAAAAGGAGCGTAAAATGTGAATGCATGTACCGGTGTTGACAGGGCCGGCGGTGGCCTGCTTGTAGAGGTTGTAGAGGCAGAGCTTGCTCTCGTTGGTGGTGGTGTCCGACAACGTCTTGGCCTTCTCCGCGTACTCCTCAAACTCCTCCTGGAATAAGAACAAGAACAGGCAAGCACAACATAATCTAATCATCAACTGACAACTGTTACTACTGATAACTGTTACTTGCGCTCATCAGCCAATTCAACAATTAGATTCGGACAGTAACAAACCCTGAAATTTCAGTTAAAATAAATCCCCTCAACATATTCATGAAATAATCAATCTCAAGACAATGACACGGAGATCTACAACATATTCAGATAGCAAAGCTGAACTGAACTTGTGCAGGGCCATACAACCGTCCTCCTTCACCACAAAAGTAACTAAACCAGGTGGTTAGTGTAAGAAAATAACCCCCATGGTTCTGAAACATTTGACTGCTCTCTGCAAGATGAGTCAGTTTAGCAAATTCTAAACCTTCCCCTGCTGCTGAAAGATAAGTTTAACCCGCACGAGTCAGATACTTGACAACACAAGTTGCATCAGAGCAATGGTGTATGTCTGCTTTGGTGAGAGTGAGAGCTGACTGCATTTTTTTCTCCTCTTCGCCAAAATCTGCAAGATTTTTGTGGTTCTACCCAAATTGATTCTACTTCCTTTATGTTTGGCTTGTACCCAGTCTGGTGCTCTATAACATCACCATGTTCAATGGGCAATGGGTGAATTACTGAATTTTTAAAGACCCTAACCACACAGCCACAGGAGATTAACAAAAGACCATGTGTTCCCCCAATACCGCAGGATGCCCTATATCATCAGCGAAATCACAAATCGCTAACTCATTTTTTGAACCTAATTTGACCTAAATTCGAGAGGGATTTGACCTAAACCTAGCAAAAGAGAGAAGAAGAGGGCATGGCCGGGAGGGAGGAGAGGAGGAAGAGAGGAGAAGAGAGGCAGAGGGAGGAGGGTTACCTGACCA
>NC_041390.1:439459332-439480761 GCF_002162155.2 Triticum dicoccoides | reverse complement strand
ATTCCCAGGCTCCCCAATTTTTTATGCATTTTTTCTTTGCACATATTTTTTATGCATGCATCCAAATATAACATGTCACATATGCTAGATGCTCAAAATTTCATGTAGAAAAATAATATGCAGTTTGTTGCCATGTTAACAACATTTAAAATGTTGTTTGATATTTATTTGTGTTTAAATATGTTCAAACTTGTTTAAATCGTAACTAAATATCCATAACTCCAAATTTGACAAACTTTATATGCTTTTGGGAGTAACATATATGCGGTGGGTCGTCGGCGGCGGTGGAGTGGGGGAGGGTGCGGTGCAGATGGAGGGGGATAGCGATCGAGATTTAAAAATATTCATCAAATTTGAAAAAATATTCATGAATTCAAAAAGTGCCCATGTAATACAATTGAGAAATAAAGACTACGATTTAAATACAATCGATCTCAGCTAGCTAGCTATCTGTTCAGAATCTTCTTGCCCTTCTTTTTCGCAAATGGAGTTCTTCTGTGGAACGGACGTCCTTTAGGTAGGGTGGTCCTGCTTCTTCTTGTGGTGTATGCTGCTACTTCATCGTCGTTGTCATGTTCGATCTTCGGGTCGCCGTACTTGTCGAAGTCTTGCTCATTGGCTACTCTATCCATTCCGATGATCTTCCTTTTGCCTCTCCTCACGACAACACGACTCGGCTTTGATGGGTCGGTAATGAAGAAGCATTGGTCCACTTGGGAAGCCAGTACCCATGGCTCATTTTTTGCGGTGACGTTTGCGCCCGCGGTCTTGGATTTGGCTTCGGGTATAACCATGGTGGTGAAATACCGGTCTTCTTTTAGGACGCTCTTGGCCCATGTGACACGGAACATCGGGACCTTCTCTCTAGCGTAGCTCAGCTCCTAGATCTCCTCAATCCTTCCGTAGTATCTGTCCTTGTCGTTACCGGTGTAGGATTCCATCGTTACACCGGAGTTCTGATAACCATCGCTCTTCATGTCCTTGTCCTCGGTGTAGAATGTGTAGCCGTTGATATCATACGCCTCATAGGTCATCAGGTTGTGCTCGGCGCCCTGTGACAAGGCGAATATGAGCTGTTCTTCCGTGGAAGAATCCTCATGTAAAGGGTATGACAGAAGCTTCTGCTTGAACTAACGCGTGAAACATGAGTTGTGCTCTTTGATTATATCTCCGTCCGTCATCTGTTGGCCTCGGTCATTGTACGTCTTCTCAATAAAGGTTTTGTGCTCTACCACCCAAGGATCAACCACGTCTATGTGTTGTAGCGCGACTAGGTTTGCTCTTTCAAAGTCGGCGAGTCGACCCTCGAAGTCAACATGCATTTCGCGGCGACCCTCATGGTGACCCCATTCAGCGAGCCTGCCGAGGTGCCTGTTGACGGGCAGACCAACGGGGTCCTTGATGCCTAGATAATTCGTGCAGTAGGAGATGCACTCTTCGGTCAGAAAGCCCCTGGCTATGCTTCCCTCTGGACATGACATGTTGCGAACGTATCCTTTGATGACACCATTCATCCTTTCGAACGGCATCATGCTGTGCAGGAACATCGGCCCAAGTTGGATGATATCCTCCACGATATGGACCAGTAGATACACCATAACATCGAAGAATGCGGGCGGGAAGTACATCTCAAGCTCGCATAGTATCACCACGATCTCTTCCTGTAGCCTTCTGAGTTGCCTCACGCCAACCAACTTCCGAGAGATGACGTCGAAAAAGTTGCATAGGCCTAATAGCGTTTCAAGGACGTGCGCGTCCATGATCCCACAGATTGCAACTGGAAGTATCTGCGTCATCAGCACGTGAGAGTCGTGAGACTTCATCCCGCTGAACTTCTGCTTCGCTGGGTCTAAGTATCTTCTTATCTTCCCGGCGTAACCGTAAGGAAGTTTTACTCCTACGAGGCAGGTGAAAAACCGCTCGATCTCCTCCTGACTTAGAGTGAAGCACGCGGGAGGGTAGTCATTTCTGGTCTTCTTGGCCTTTTTGCCTTTGCGATGACTTTCCGTGTCTTGCTTCGCCTCATCATCATCATCATCAGCGTGAAGCTCCTCCCTGATGCCCATTGATTTCAAGTATGCCCTTGCTTTCGGCCCATCTTTGGTCCTCTCTGGCATGTTGAGTAGGGTACCAAGCAGACTCTCGCACACGTTCTTCATGATATGCATGCCATCAAGGCTGTGAGGCACACGGTGGATCTTCCAGTATGGCAAGTCCCAGAAAACAGACCTCATTTTCCATACCTTCAGCAGCGGCTCTGGCGCCTTTCGCTTCTTTCCCGGCTATGGCGCCTTTTGCTTCTTTCCCGGCTGTGGGCAATCTTTCCAATTTTTCAATAGCTGGTCTATTTCCTCGCCGCTCCTCGTACGCGGGCGTTTTCGGGGTTCAGTTTCACCATCGAACAGATCCTTGCGTTTCCTCCACGGGTCATCATCGCGAAGCCACCTTCGATGTCCCATGACCACGGTTTTTGAAGACCCGGGATCACTATCTAGCTGGTGATACGTTGTGTCATCCATGCACCTGACGCATCCAGAAAATCCGTGGACCACCTGCCCCGCGAGATATCCGTAACCGAGATAGTCGTGCACCGTCGTGAGCAGTGCGGCTCTCATACGGAAATATTCTTTCTCTGTGGTGTCCCATGTATTGGCTGGCGTTTTCCACAGCGTGTCTAGCTCCTCTTTCAGCAGCCCCAGATACAGATTGATGTCGTTCCCTGGTTGTTTCAGCCCTTCAATTAGCATACTCATGTGAATGTACTTCCTCTTCATGCACAACCAGGGGGGAAGGTTGTACATCCACACAAATACAGGCCAGGTGCTATGTGTGCTTCTCTGGCTGCCAAACGGATTGACTCCATCGGTGCTCGCTCCCAACACGATATTCCTTGGATCCTTCCCAAATTCTGGGTGTTCGAAGTTCACCGCTTGCCACTGGCTCGCATCCTTTGGGTGACTCAGCATCTTGTCTTTTTTATTTATCTCCGGATCATTTGTGTCATCTTCTCGCTTCTTCTCCTCCCTATCCACGTGCCAAAACAGGAGCTTTGCTACCTTAGGGTCCGCGAAATAGCGCTGCAGACAAGGAGTGATCGGAAAGTACCACACCACTTTTCGAGGAGCTTTCTTCCTCTTCTTGTATCGAGTGACGCCGCACACCGGACATACGGTAGACTCCGCGTGCTTGTCCCAATAAATGATGCAATTTTTCATGCACACATGGTATTTCACGTGCGGTAAATCCAGAGGACACACGATTTTCTTCGCCTCCTAGAAACTGGTCGGGCACTTGTTCCCCTTGGGAAGACGTTCGTGCTAGAATGACATGTTCTCATCGAAGCATGCGTCGGTCATTTTGTGTTTTACCTTCATCTCCAGAGCCATGAGCGTTACTTTCAGGCGGGTATCCTCGGGCCTGCATCCTTCATACAATGGAGTAACCGCGTCTATCTCCAGTTGATCTAGCTTGACTTTCTCTCGGGCGACAGCTCTTGCGTTATCCGTCTGCTTGAGAAGCAGCTCTTGAATATGAGGGTCCTGCACCCAGCCCATCGATGGTCCATCGTCGTCTGCTCCGACGACATCTTCATCTTCATGATCATGCCCTTCATCTACTCCGACATCTTCTACATGATGACTGTGTACAGCATCACCGTCGTGATCATGTCCTGGAGATTCTCCGTCTTCTCGCCCGCCCGAGCCGTGCTGGTTGTCTTGCTGCCCTTCCGCGTTTCTTGCCCGGCCCCCATGGACGACTTCATAGTCATCTTCATCACCTTGCCACCGATAGCCATCCATGAAACCACGCAAGAGCAGGTGGTCCCGCACCTGCTCGGAATCCGGGTCCGCAATATGGCTCTTCAGCTTGCATCTTCGACACGGACATCTTATCTCCTTCTCGTTCTTTTGAAGCATCTCGGCCTTCGCGGAGCTCAAAAACCTATTCACGATGCCTTCGGTCATCGTGCGGACCATGGTCGCCTGCGGGGTAGAGCAAAACGATATTTTAGAACCAAGAAAAAATTTGGCATGACTTTCCCTAAAAATAGGACCAAAAAGAATGCATAGTGCCAAAATTCTCGCCGAAACGGAAATGAATCAACATTCCGGCAAAATAGGCAACTATCGCATTTCAAATACCGGTACTTTCAAACACAAACATATATGCAACACCAAAACATATGCAACACCACAAACATACATAGATCTAGCTAGGCCACAAAAAGTGCCTGTGCACGTTGTTGGAGCAAGCTAGGGAGAAAAAAGTAGATCTACAACATGAAGATAGCTTTCCCCTTACTTACCTATCAAAAAAGGTAATTTCACCACTTAATTTTGATGAATCTATGGTGCAAATGAGGTGAGGAGGAGGAGGCATCCGACAAGCTTGGAGAAGGAGGTGGAGGGAATGAAGTGGGGAAAGTGAGTGTGTAGGTGTGGCTGTGCAAAATATCTAGCTGGTCCCAGGTTATTAATGGCGCACCACCTGGTCGTGCGCCATTAGTAACCCAACATACTAATGGCGCACCACCTAGCCGTGCGCCATTAGTAGTTTTGCAAAAAAAGTTAAATATATATATATATATACTAATGGCGCACCGTGGCATTGTGCGCCATTACTAGTTTAAACTAGTAATGGCGCACTATGCCATGGTGCGCCATTAGTAGTTTTGCAAAAAAAAGAATAAAAAAAGTACATTAGTGGCGCACTCTGCGGCTGGTGTGCCATTACTAGTTATAACTACTAATGGCGCACTTCGCCCGGATGCGCCATTAGTATGTTTGGAAAAATGAAAAAAAAATTGTTACTAGTGGCGCACCTTCTGCCTAGTGCGCCATTAGTGTCTTCCACACTAATGGCACATCACCAGATGGTGCGCCATTATTATATAGTAGTGGCGCACTGCTTCTCTGGTGCACCATTAGTGTCTATTTCATCTATAGCCCTTTTCCTAGTAGTGCTGGTAGTATTAGCATATCTATGTTATAGATCAATAGCTCGCGTTTAGCTCCCCTGTTTTATTTTGATATGTTCCTAGAGAAAACTAAGTTGAAAGATGTTAGTAGCAATGATCCGGATTGGATCCATGATCTGAGGATTATCCTCATTGCTGCACAGAAGAATTATGTCCTTGATGCACCGCTAGGTGACAGACCAATTGCAGGAGTAGATGCAAATGTTATGAACATTTAGCAAGCTTGGTATGATAAGTACTTGATAGTTTAGTGCACCATGCTTTACGGCTTAGAACCGGGACTTCAAAAATGTTTTGAACGCCACGGAACATATGAGATGTTCCAAGAGTTGAAATTGGTATTTTAGACTCATGCCCATGTCAAAAGGTGTGAGACTTTTGACAAGTAATTTGCCTACAAAATGGAGGAGAATAGCTCAGCTAGTGAGCATGTGCTCAGAATGTCTGAGTACTACAATCACTTGAATCAAGTGGGAGTTAATCTTACAGATAAGATAGTGATTGACAGAATTCTCTAGTTACTATCACCAAGTTACTGGAACTTCGTGATGAACTATAATATGCAAGGGATAACGGAAACAATTCCCAAGCTCTTCGTGATGCTGAAATCGACGAAGGTAGAAATCAAGAAAAGCATCAAGTGTTGATGGTTGACAAGACCACTAGTTTCAAGAAAAGGGCAAAAGGAAGAAGGGGAACTTCAAAAAGAATGGCAAGCAAGTTGCTGCTCAAGTAAAGAAGCCCAAGTCTAGACCTAAGCCTGAGACTAAGTGCTTCTACTGCAAAGGGACTGGTCACTGGAAGCAGAAATGCCCCTAGATACTTGGCGGATAAGAAGGATGGCAAAATGAACAAGGTATATTTGATATACATGTTATTGACGTGTACTTTACTAGTGTTTATAGCAACCCCTCGGTAATTGATACTAGTTCAGTTGCTAAGAGTAGTAACTTGAAACGGGAGTTGCAGAATGAACAGAGACTAGTTAAAGGGTGAAGTGACGATGTGTGTTGGAAGTGGTTCCAAGAATGATATGATCATCATCACACACTCCCTATACTTTCGAGATTAGTGTTGAACCTAAATAAATGCTATTTGGTGTTTGCGGTGAGCATGAATATGATTTGATCATGTTTATTGCAATACTATTATTCATTTAAGTTAGAGAATAATTGTTGTTCTGTTTACATGAATAAAACCTTCTATGGTTATACACCCAATGAAATTGGTTTGTTGGATCTCAATCGTAGTGATACACATATTCATAATATTGAAGCCAAAAGATGCAAAGTTAATAATGATAGTGCAACTTATTTGTGACACTGTCGTTTGGGACATATTGGTGTAAAGCGCATGAAGAAACTCCATGCTGATGGGCTTTTGGAATCACTTGATTATGAATCAGTTGATGCTTGCGAACCATGCCTGATGGGCAAGATGACTAAGACTCCGTTCTCTGGAACAATGGAGCGAGCAATAAACTTGTTGGAAATAATACATACTGATGTATGTAGTCCGATGAGTGTTGAGGCTCGCGACGGGTATCGTTATTTTGTGACCTTCACAGATGATTTCGGCAGATATGGGTATATCTACTTGATGAAACATAAGTTTGAAACATTTGAAAAGTTCAAAGAATTTCAGAGTGAAGTGGAAAATCATCGTGACAAGAAAATAAAGTTTCTACGATCTGATCGCGCAGACGAATATTTGAGTTACGAGTTTGGTCTTCAATTAAAACAATGTGGAATAGTTTCACAAATTCATGCCACCTGGAACAGAACATCATAATGGTGTGTCCGAACATCATAACCGTACTTTATTAGATATGGTGCAATCTATGATGTCTCTTTCCGATTTGCCACTATCGTTTTGGGGTTATGCACTAGAGGCAGCTGCATTCACATTAAATAGGGCACCATCTAAATCCATTGAGATGACACCGTATGAACTATGGTTTGGCTAGAAACCTATGCTGTCGTTTCTTAAAGTTTGGGGTTGTGATACTTATGTGAAAAAAGTTTCAGCCAGATAAGCACAAATCTAAATCGGAAAAGTGCGTCTTCATAGGATACCCCAAAAGAAACTATTGGGTACACCTTCTATCACAGATCCGAAAGACAATATCTTTGTTGCTAAGAGTGGATCCTTTCTAGAGAAGAAGTTTCTCTCGAAAGAAGTGAGTGGGAGGAATGTAAAACTTGATAAGGTAATTGTACCTTCTCCCAAATTGGGAAGTAGTGTTGGGGAACGTAGTAATTTCAAAAAATTTCCTACGCACACGCAAGATAATGGTGATGCATAGCAACGAGAGGGGAGAGTGTTGTCCACGTACCCTCGTAGACCGAAAGCAGAAGCGTTAGCACAACGCGGTTGATGTAGTCGTACGTCTTCACGATCTGACCGATCAAGTACCGAACGCACGGCACCTTCGAGTTCTGCACACGTTCAACTCGATGACCTCCCTCGAACTCCGATTCAGCTGAGTGTTGAGGGAGAGTTTCGTCAGCATGACGGCCTGGTGACAATGATGATGTTCTACTAACGCAGGGCTTCGCCTAAGCACCGCTACGATATGACCGAGGTGGATTATGGTGGAGGGGGGCACCGCACACGGCTAAGAGATCAAGAGATCAATTGTTGTGTCTTTGGGGTGCCACCTGCCCCCATATATAAAGGAGTGGAGGAGGGGAAGGGCCGGCCCTCTCTATGGCGCGCCCTAGGGGAGTCCTACTCCCACCGGGAGTAGGATTCCCCCCTTTCCTAGTAGAACTAGGAGCCCTTCCAAGTAGTAGGAGTAGGAGGGAAGGAAAGGGAAGGGAAAAGGAGAAGGAAGGAAGGGTGCGCCCCCCTCCCTAGTCCAATTCGGACCAGCCCATGGGGAGGGGTGCGGCCACCCTTTGAGGCCTTTCTCTCCTTTCCCGTATGGCCCATTAAGGCCCAATACGAATTCCCGTAACTCCCCGGTACTCCCAAAAATACCTGAATCACTCGGAACCTTTCCGATGTCCGAATATAGTCGTCCAATATATCGATCTTTACGTCTCGACCATTTCGAGACTCCTCGTCATGTCCCCGATCTCATCTGGGACTCCAAACTCCTTCGGTACATCAAAACACATAAACTCATAATATAACCATCATCAAACTTTAAGCGTGCGGACCCTACGGATTCGAGAACTATGTAGACATGACCGAGACACGTCTCTGGTCAATAACCAATAGCGGAACCTGGATGCTCATATTGGCTCCTACATATTCTACGAAGATGTTTATCGGTCAAATCGCATAACAACATACGTTGTTCCCTTTGTCATAGGGTGAGTGATATCCATGACAGATGTGAGTTGATAATTTTAATGGTTTATCTAAGGTGGCAACTTAAACACACATCTGGGTGGATTGAGGCACCTGATGTCTATCAGGACTTGCCTGTTTTTTTCTGGACCGCCACCCAGGCTCAAAGGGATCATAAGATCTTTCATGCTAGAAACTTCCGTGTGCAGCCACATGCTACTATGGGCTCTGGCATAGTTGACTAAGTTGTGCGAACTCTTACGGGGTGGACTAGCAGATGTAGGGGTTGTAGGTGGTACGGTCTACCCCACATGTAAGGTGCTAGCGCTTCTGAAAGACTATGTCTCGGTCACCCGTTTCTCAAACACCTTGTAGTGCGAGAAAACAAACGGAGGCGATCGAGTCATGTGGGGAAAAGTGCGCAAACCTCTGCAGAGTGTACAAACTAATCATGATTAGCCGTGTCCCCGGTTATGGACATCTTGAGTATCTAGTTCTTGGATTATCCTGTTGATCTCATCACGTTACTTCTAATTAATGTTGTTGGGTTTTAATTGTACTTTTAATTGGGATTGAGAATGCTGTCAACCATTCTCGATGTTTCACAACCACCATGATAGTTAAATAAATTTATTCCTTTGCAGTAGGGAAAAATTGGCTTTTCGCAAAAACCTTATAACCATAGAGCTTTTCCACCAGCCATATATGCATATAGTGATAGCCATTGTTCATCATTCTCTATGGTGTGAATTTTCCAGTACATTCAATGTACTGACCCGTTTCGGGCTGCAATGTCTTATGTTGCAGGTTTCTTACGACGAGTAAGTGATACGTTTACGATTTCTACACTCAACTTTGCCGTTGGTGTTGATGGGAATCCACAACTTTGTTGCTTCCGCTATATGGATTGAGGTAATAGTATTGACGTTGCTTTTTACATGTGATTTACCTCTATTATAAATCCTTTGAGTACTGTGTGTGTCAGCATACCGATCCAGGGATGACACATAAGCACAGAGACTTGATCCATTCGGGTCGGGTCGCTACATGCTTACTCTAACCCCTCTTATGTGAAACGAAATGGACTGGCTTCTATGCCATCCTTCTCTTATGGAGCTCGCAGAGTGATGAACTCTTTGCCACCCCTTCAGATGTGGGTGGTGAAGAAAAAGAACTAATCTCTTCTGCAGGGTCAGGTCTCCAGACATACGTAATCGTGTGAAGAATTTGCTGGAGACCTGAGTATGCCTGATAGGACGCAGGCTAATCATGAAGAAATGAACTTTCATTTCTCATGTCCTCATACTGCTTTATCTGTTCTATTGCTTGATGAAATTGATCTAATGAATGGATGTCATATTCTTCACTGATGAAGTATATGAGTTTGTAAGCTGCACTAATTCATCTGCAGGATGATCAACCCAAAGCCACTGAATGGGTCCTCGATAGTGGATGTACAAATCACATGACTGGTGACAAGAATCTATTGATGGATGCTCCATTATCTCCATCGCGTCTGAAGCATATCATGTTTGCCAACAAAGGAAAAAGTCAGGTATTGGGTCTAGGTAAGGTTGCAATCACAAAGGATCGACACATGGACAAAGTCATGCTTGTCGAGTCCTTAGGATACAACCTTATGTCTGTCTCAATGCTTTGTGATCTTGATATGGTTGTTGTCTTTGGCAAGTATCGTTGTGTTGTGGTTATGGAAGCTGACAATTCCAAAGTCTTCGAAGGCTTTAGGAGAGGAGACCTATATATTGTTGATTTCTCTACAGGACCACAACCAGCTGTGTGCCTACTTGCAAAAGCTTCAGAAGGCTGGCTCTGGCATCGACAACTTGGTCATGCAGGCATGAGGAATTTGCACACGCTTGTGAAGAATAAGCATGTCATTGGCATCGAGAATGTCAAATTCCTCAAGGATCACCTATGCGGAGCCTGTGAAGCCTGTGAGGCCAAGCATCCAACGAAGACTATCATAACCACTACTCGCCCATTTGAATTGCTTCACATGGATATCTTCGGTCCTAATCATTATTCTGCTGTTTCAAATAAAGCATATCAATATGGCTTTGTTATTGTTGATGATTACTCTCGTTACACATGGGTACACCTTGTTACTTACAAACATGAAGGGCAGGAAGTCTTCAAACGATTTTCCTTGAGGGCTTCAACCAACTTTGATGTGAAGATCAAGCACATCAGAAGTGACAATGGCACTGAGTTCAAGAATTCTGGTCTCGATGACTATCTTGATGAACTTGGTATTACTCATGAGTTATCTGCTCCTTACACTCCTCAGCAGAATGGTGCCGTGGAGCGCAAGAACATGACTCTTGTTGAGATGGCACACACTATGCTTGATGAATACAAAACGCCTCGTCGTTTCTGGACTGAGGCAATTGATACTGCGTGCCACATCATCAATAGAGTATATCTTCACAAATTCTTCAAGAAGACTACCTATGAACTCCTCACTGATAAGAAACCCAATGTAAGTTATTTCAAAGTCTTCGGTGCTAAATGTTGGATTAGAGATCCTCATCACAACTCAAAATTTGCACTGAAAGCACATGAAGGTTTTATGCTTGGTTACGGAAAGGACTCGCACACCTACAGAGTCTTCAACAACGTTCTTCACAAGGTTGTTGAAATTGTAGATGTGCGGTCGATGAAACAAATGGCTCGCAAAGAGAGCACCTACCTACTGTGATAGATGAACCAGCACCTGAGGAAACTATCAAGTTCAAGGCTACTAAGGATGTCATTCCTACTGAAGAATCTGCTGAAGAATTCATTCCAGAACATGAAGAACGTCGAGCTAATGCACCTAAAGAAAATACTGAAGAAAATGGTGCTGAAGAGAATGCCGATCAAATTCCTCAACAACAACCAGCTCATCCTCGCATTGCAAAAGAAGTGCAAGTTGAAAAGATCATCAATGACATCAAAGCACCAGGTCCTCTCACACGCTCAAAAGCTTCACATTTATATAACTTTTGTGGGCACTATGCCTTTGTCTCTATCACAGAGCCCACTAAGGTAGATGAAGCATTTCTAGAGCCTGAGTGGATTCAGGCCATGCAAGAAGAATTACATCAGTTCAAGCTCAATAATGTCTGGGAACTGGTCAAACGTCCAGATCCTCGCAAGCACAATATAATTGGCACAAAGTGGATCTACCGCAACAAGCAACATGAAAATGGTCTTGTGGTGAGGAATAAGGCACGGCTTGTAGCTCAAGGCTACACACAGGTTGAAGGAATTGATTTCGATGAAACTTTTGCACCTGTTGCTAGACTTGAGGCTATTCACATATTACTTGCTTATGCTAACCATCATGATATCACTTTATATCAAATGGATGTGAAAAGTGCATTCCTCAATGGTAAGCTTGAGGAAGAAGTATATGTTGCTCAACCCCAGGTTTTGAAGATCCAAAGAATCCTGACAAAGTCTTCAGACTCAACAAGGCCCTCTATGGCCTCAAGCAGGCCCCTCGGGCGTGGTATGATACCTCGAAGGAATTCTTCATGAAGAGAGTCTTCAAACCCGGTTCACTCGACCCTACTCTTTTCACTAAATCTTATGATGGTGAATTGTTTGTGTGCCAAATATATATTGATGATATTATCTTTGGCTGTATTGACCAACGTTATAGTGATGAATTTGCCTATATGATGAGTTAAGAATATCAAATGTCTATGATGGGAGAGTTGAAATTCTTCCTAGGTCTTCAAATTCGTCAACAATGCAATGGCATATTCATATCTCAGGAGAAATACCTCAAGGATGTACTGAGGAAATTCGGCATGCAAGATTGCAACGGTGTCAAAATTCTGATGCCCACAAATGGCCATATGTGCACTGATGAAAATGGTATTGACTTCGATCATAAGGTATACCACTCCATGATTGGTTCTTTATTGTACTTATGTGCATCTAGGCCAGATATAATGCTTAGTGTTTGCATGTGTGCCTGATTTCAAGCTACACGGAAGGAATCACACCATAAGGCTGTGAAGCATATTCTTCGATATCTAGCTCACACACCAACACTTGGATTATGGTACCCCAAGGGCTCGGCTTTTGATCTCATTCGATATTCTAACTCTGACTATGCTGGTGATCGTGTGGACCGCAAGTCAACATCTGGTACATGTCATTTCCTCGGACGATCTTTGGTCTGTTGGTCCTCGAAGAAACAGAACTGCGTATCACTATCTACTGCTGAAGCTGAGTACATTGCCGCTGGTTCTTGATGTGCTCAATGGCTATGGATAAAGCAAACTCTCAAGGACTACGGCGTCAACATGAAGAATGTGCCTCTCTTCTGTGACAATGAGAGTGCCATCAAGATTGCTCACAACCCAGTTCAGCACTCGAAGACTAAGCACATTCAGATTCGTCATCATTTTCTTCGTGATCATGTGTCGAAGGGCGACATTTCTATGGAGCATGTGAAGACTGAAGAACAGCTAGCCGATATCTTCACAAAGCCCTTGAATGAGAAGAGATTTAGCAAGTTGCAGTGTGAGATAAATATCCTAGAATCTTCGAATGTTCTTTGAAAAGGACACTCATCCTAACACTTATGCAAAATTGATGACTTAGATGTGCAACACATGAAGAAACGTTTTTCCTCAATCAATGAAGAATAACACTCTTAGTGTGAAGAAATTAACGAAGAATTTGAACCTCAGAACCCTACGATAATTGTACGCGGTGTCTGAAATCATCATTCTTATACGGTGGGTCACGCCACCACCAAAAGTTGAAATTCCTCAATTGTTCATATTCTTCAACTTTGCATTGTCTTCACTGTTTCCTTCGTTTTTCTTCATTGGCTATATATATATATATATATATATATATATATATATATATATATATATATATATATATATATATATATATATATATATATATAAGTTTATGTCCTCTACAACATTCACTTATTGCTAATTCTTCAACTTGGTTTTTCTGCTAAGTAAATGTGATCGGACCCTTTCCCCTCTATGCTAAACTCAACCCAATCTGTTCACAAATTCTTCATGTGCGTTCTATTTGAAACTCGTTCAAAATCTTCACTGTGTCCTTGTCAGCTGAAGAAATTGCGAACGGAACTTTAAAAACTATCTTATCTAAATTTTCGGCTTTGCCGCTCAAACCGTTCCGCATCCCATGATACACTTATCCTTTCACCCACGATCGCACACGATCTCCACCTCTCAGTACATGGGTGACACATGTCAAGCGAATGAGAAGGGTCAGGGGCACGTTCGTCCAATTTCTTCAGGCGAACAGTTTTTCACCGTGGCTATAAATACCCCTCTTTCCCTTCCTCACTTCTTTTACTCCGCTCGACCTCTCTCCAGCTCGAGCTTCTCAAACCCTAGCGCCGCTACTACTTCATCGTCGCCGGTGAGGAAGAGCTTCACTGCCTCGACCTCATCGCCGTCGTACTCGCCCGGCCGCGGAAATCTTCACTCCGCCGCTGCCGTAGCCGTCTTCCTCTGCCAAGTTAGGGCGTGGAAGATCTACACAGACGAACTTCACCTCTCCACCTCACTGTTCGTCGTGTTCTTCATCCAGGGTAATTAAAAATTACTTTTACTGCCCTCGTTGATTCAAATGATTATCTATAAAATCTTCAATGGTGTTTTTCTTCAAATCTTCACACACTAAAACACCTCTCATATCATCTGTTCTTGATTCGTTTCTATAAGCTATGTTTTTCTTCAAGATTCCTCAAATGTGTGGATTTTTTATCTACACATCTATGGAACCTAAGACGAAGAACGCTTAGTGAAATTCTTCAAGACTCATCTGGTCAAATTCCTCAAACTTGTTCTTTTTACAAAACCTTCTGAGAACGCATATGACCTCTCCAGATTCCTCGCAACTATACTCTGTTCACAGGTACTCATTTCAGCTGCTGAATCACTAGGTTCTCATCAACTTAACTCATTTGCAGCGTTCCTCGAAGAAAAGTTGCATACTTCTTTAGAGAATTCAATTGTTCAAATTCCTCAACTGAAGAAAATGGCTGACGGTAAAAGGCCATAGAAAGGAGGAAAGAGGGCTGAGGTCAATACTGCTTTTGAGATCCCTGATGAAATATATGCTGGGTACTGCACACCTCCTGAGGAAACGAAGAATGAGCACAAGGTGCGCATTCAGAAGATAGAGAGGAGATGGGCAAGAGAGTGGAGGGAGTACAGGTATGTTACTCCCAAGTACATGAAGAAATTCACACTTAATCCTCCATGCCCAAGACCTCCATTGGCACCTGGCCAAATAGCTGATCCCACCAGCCTCAAGCGCGGCGAGGATTATCGTGACGAATGGACAAAGCGCCAAGCCAAGCTGGCCAGGCAAGCCAGAGAAGCAGTAAGGAAATTCAATGAAGACTCTGCTGCTGCATCTGCTGAGGCCTCTGCTGTCAAGCCAAAGAAGGCTATGTCAAAGAAGCCTGCGCGCAAGCCAAGTGCTTCACCAACAGTGCCCTCAAGGCCAAATTCCTCAGCAATGCCCTCACGGCCAGAATCCTCAAAGCCCTCACAGCAAATTCCTCATGCTGCTCCTGCTCCTTCAAAATCCTTAGCTCCTCCAAAGTCCTCAGCTGTTCTGACAAAGTCCTCAGCACCTGTGCATCTTGCCTCATGCCAAAGGACTGCAAGCATCTCAATTGCCTCAGGAGCTTCAGCTAGTTCCTCAGCTGCACCAAATTCCTCAACGGGACCCTCACTACTGAAGACAAAGGCCACTGCTGGACGAGGTCCTCGCCCTAGTCCTTAGAAGAAGCATGTCGCCTTCCAAGTGCCGTCTGAAGAAGACGAAGCTGATGATGATGAACTTGCTGAAATCATTAGAGATAGGCAAGTCAGGGCCGCTAGAGCCAAGGGAACAAATGTGCCATTAATGCTGGATCCCAAGTTGATCCTAGACTTCATTGACTTGTGGCACAAGGACCCCAACACACCTCTGCCTGAGCTGAACCTCACTCCTGGTCAAAGTCATGTACTGACTCACTTCATTGATGAAAAGAAATGGAAATTTGAACGGGGGAGGAGGGTGAAGAAAGCGCAGTACAAGAAAGAGCGCTTTTTTGAAGCAAAACGTTCTGAAGCTTTCACCTAAAGAACTTGTTGCTCTCCAATCTGAAATCAGGAAACTGAGTGATGAATTTGATCGCTACTATGCTGACTGGCTGGGAGCCAAAGTCAGATTTGTAAAGATAACATAACAGTTCACCTCCAATGTTGCAGCCCCAACGCAACAGGAAATTCCTCAGGCTGAAGCATCTGCTCAGCCTACTAAAGAAAATGCCAGCACCGCTGATGACAATCAGGCTGCTGAAGAAAATGTGAGTTCCAGGGCTGATGACTGCATTCCAGCCACTGAAGAAATTGCTAGGGCATCCACTAGTGGTGCGCCAGAAGAAACAGAAGAAATCAGGGCAACTGCATCAGTTGTGCCTGAAGAAAATCAACCAGATTCCTCTGCTCCTCCTACGCCAACACCAACTCCGATACTTCCATCTGCATCAGATGTGAAGAAAACCAAGGCTGCAGAGCGTGCAGTAGTGAAGAAAAGGAAAGTATCAGCTACTTCAGATTCTTCAGCTCCGAAGATGATGAAGCCTTTGACCAGTTCATTTGCTAATCCCATTGATGTTGTTCCAATCTCAACCATGTCATCAAAGGACCTTGTTCCTTTTGGTGAAAAATATGAGATCCCTAGCGGACCTGATGAAGAAAATCATTCTACTGCTTCGTCAAAGCAGATTGATGAAGAAATTGAAGTGGATACGATCCCTTCAACACCTATCATCTCCTCGCCCATGCCTCAGTTCACAGCTGAAGAGGCTGGCATTGAAGAAATGGAAGATGAAGATGTTGACATTAGCTGCTCCACACAAGTAATAAGTGATGAATTCTGGGAAAGTCAGCATCCAAACTCTCCAATGTTCATGTCGTTGCAGCAAATACCTCAGTCACCTGCACAAACTGTTCAAATGGGCTCTGAAGAAACTCACCCCACTTCATCTGTGCGTGAAGAAATTCCAGCCAGTAGCGCTAAAGAAACTGTTGCTGCTGAACATTTGAAGACACAGACTACCACTGAAGAGGAACCAGAAATTCCTCAGCCTGAAGAACCTGAGATTGCGATTCCTGAGGTCGTGATGCAACTCACTGACACTCCTCTGCCCAAGCCAAAGGATCCATTCTCACGCAAGCAAAAGTTCAAGGCTGATGATTTCTTCGGCGAGCATGTATTCTTCGAAGACTACAACCCTTATAACTCTTCTCGCATTAGGAAGAGGCGTTTCTGGACTGCTGGTCAAGCCAATTTCTATTCCTCAGTGCTGTTCAACAAAGAGAAAAACTTCTACCATGAGCACATTCCTCACGTGGATATGGAATCTCTGCCGTGTTTCGGGTCAGTCCTCAGTGTTCTTCATGATGCTGGACTGTTAAACTTTTGCTCTGACATCTGTGATTGGAGTGAAGAACTGATTCTTCAATTTTATGCAATGCTACACACCACAAGAGATTCTGAAGATGTGAATTCATAGGTGCTGGACTGGATGACTGAGAACACTCACTACACAACACCAGCTTCTGAATTGCTTCGTGCCTTACCACTCAGTCCTCCCCTTGAAGAAGCTCGTTGCATCTACAGTGAACCTGAGCTTATAAATCACTAGATGCAGGTTCTGATGAAACCTTTGAAGTCAGGTCAGGCCCCACAAACCAAATTCCTCGTGAAGGAATTACTCTATGTGCCCAGAACTGTCTATCGTATTCTTACGAGGATAATGAGTCCTATCAAAGGCCATGACTCATCTGATGAGGAAATTGTTGGCATCATGAAGAATCTGGTATTCAACATCATTCATGGCATTCCTGTCAATTATCACGATTTCTTCATGAGGACTCTGGCAAATGTTGCACTGTCAACGTTTGAGTTGAAGCCTTATGCACCTTGCATTATGAGATTCCTCAGGACAAGGTCTTCACTCAACTACAAAGCTGATTTTCAGAATCACCTCAGCTACTTGCCCCCGATTGAAGTCCTCAAGAAGACCTATTACTCAGTTGATGGAAAGGGCAAGGCACCAGCTGTTATAGATGAAGGCATTCGTCCATTGGATGGACAGTTTCGCAAAGTTGCATCTTATTCCACCAATGATGACTCTGCCACACATGACTCTGCCAATGCACCAAGTCTACTCCTCAAGCCACTGCTCCTCGTATGATGATTGATCGTGAGCTTCTGCTTAGTCTTCACCAGAAGGTGGATCGAAATCATAAATGGGTTAAGCGTCAGTGTGGTTCATTTCTTCAAAACATGACTGCTACACACAATGAAGTGAAGAAAAACCATTACTACCTCCATGAAGTCTTCGGTCGCACCTGGGCAATACTGTCACATATGTATGGTGAAGAAGATCTGAAGAAAATGGGTCTCAAGGAAGATTTTGACTCGTCTGCACCTCCATCGAAGAAATTCAAGAAGGTCAAGGTTCCTTCCTTGGTGGCCAGCTCATATTCTTCATGGCGAGACACTGATGAGAATGAAGACTTGGACGACACTGCGGCAGGCCCTACTACGACAAACGACCCTAACAACGCTGGCGCTCCTTCATCAACTTGATATTCTTCAGGGGCGTTAGTCCTCATGTTCGATCCTTTTGGTCATTTGATGACAAAGGGGGAGAATTTTCAGTTAGTCTTCAAGCGGGTCTTTCTATATGGGCATTTTTTTCAAGTTACAACTCTCGTTCTTCTGAGACTTTATTGGATCAAGTTGTAAACTTAAACCCAATGGTGCTCTGATATTTTTGATATGTTTTTCTGCATGCTTATTCCTCATATATGCTAATGCACGCATGCTGAATTACATCAGTCACCATATTTCATCATGCATTTCAAATTCTTCATTATGATATGTCAAATGTGTGTATGGATTACAAGATATAGGGGGCGATCTCCATGATTCTACTCTTCAAGTGTGCAATGCTTCAAAAGCAAATACCTCACCATGCACATATTCAGGGGGAGTTCTTCTATATCTTGCAATCAAATTCCTTAATATCAGTATTTACACATCATATGTTTATCCCCGTTGAAAACTTAACCTATATTGTCATCAATCACCAAAAAGGGGGAGATTGTAAGTGCATCTAGTGCCCCTTAGTGATTTTGGTGTATTGAAGACTTATAGGTTAAGGGACTAATGCGTTTGTGAGTGTACACAGGTCTATAAGTCTATGAGGAGTTTGATATTTACAGAGAAAATCGACCCCTAAAAATGAAGTTCTTGGACTGAAGACTTTGAATTTCTGAAGACTTTGAAAGTGAAGAAATTGCTGTGACCTTGAAGACTTGGTATTCATTCGAGGAACATGAAGTGTGAAGACTTTTGTTTTCGTAGTTTCATTTTCTCTTTCTTGAGTCATAAGAAACACTGTACTGTTAAATGGGGTCGAGGAATACTAAGGAAAAATTTCCATGTGATGCTCAACTCAAAATCCTACACCTACCAATCCCTTCGAGTGAAGCCTTTGGAAATCTCATACAGTCCAGTCATATTCTTCAGTGTCAGAGAAGTTCTTCTGGTCTCTGAGGAATTTGTTCTGACTGAGGAGTTAGGAATTCGCCAGTGCGGATTGCCTAAACAGTGAGGAACATGATAACCCTGAGGATTTTGCTACTCAAAATTCCGACCGTTGCTGTGCTATGCGCCAGCTGTCCCAAAATATCTATCCACCTAACGGTCATATCATTGAAGGGCATTTATGTCTTATCATGTCGGGCTCCTCCCTAGGCTATAAATAGCCTCCCCCTACAACCACTAGCTGGTTGGCTGCTCTGAGAGAAACTGACACTTGTCATTTGAGAGCAACCCATCCTCCGAGGACTTTGAGCGAAAATCATCAAGTGAGGAAAAACCCAAAACCCAAACACCTACAAACCCCAAGTGATTGAGCATCACTGAAGAGATTGATCCTGCATGGATCCGACGCTTGTTACCTTTGAAGACTGTGCTTCTTCCAGACAGTTAGGCGTCATGGTCTAGAGCATCCAAGAGGAATTGTGGATCACCGAGTGACCAAGTTTGTGAAGGTTTGGAAGTCACCTGAAGACTTACCACGAGTGATTGGACGAGGTCTGTGTGACCTCAGTTCAAGGAGAATACGGTGAGGACTTGGTGTCCTGAGCTGCGTGTTCAGGACTGGGTGTCCGGGACTGTGTGTCCTCGAGTTTAAATACTCAGCCGCTCCAACCAGACGTGCAACTGAGACAACAGTTGGAACTGGTCTACCAAATCATTGTCTTCACCAAGCTTACTGGTTCTGTTTCCTCAACTCTTTCATTTCCTCATAACTGTGTTGTGTGTTTGTTCATATCTGTATTTGAAGACTTTGACTGAAGACTTTCTTAATTTCCTCAGTTCAATTTCTTCAGTCTGTTCGTCTTCATCCTGTGTTATCCTGTGCTTACGCTTCCTGTACTCTGTGCCTGTCTTCATTTCATCATGATGACTATGCTTGTGTTCTGTTATGTTTACTTTTGAGTACTTATTCCGCTGCTAGTAGTTCTTCTCTAAGGAATTTCCTCACCGGCAAATTTCTCAGTGAAGAATTTCATAAAAATCGCCTATTCACCCCCTCTAGTCGATATAACGCACTTTCACCTCCACCCTCGTGGAAGCCTCGTGTCCATCCCGGACTGCTTCTTATTTTACTATTTTCTTAAATATTCCAAAACAGAGAAAAATTGCTATTAGAACTATTTTGGAGTCGGTTCACTTACCGTACCTCATACCTATTCGTTTTCGGAGTCTGAAACATTCTGGAAAGTTTCGCTTATATATTCCTCAGGGTTAAGGTTTCAATAACATTAGTTTCAATATTTATGGGATTACCTGAGATACAATGTTTGATTCTTTGACCGTTCACCACCCTTGGATTTGTGCCTTCAAAGTTGTTGATTTTTATGGCACCGAAACGATAAACCTCCTCGATGACGTAAGGCCTTCCCATTTAGAGAGGATTTTTCCTGCAAAAAATCTTAAACGAGAGTTGTATAATAATACATAATCACCTACATTAAACTCACGTTTTTGTATCCTTTTGTCGTGCCATCTTTTAACTTTTTCTTTAAACAGTTTGGCATTCTCATAAGCCTGGGTTCTCCATTCATCAAGTGAGCTAATGTCAAAAAGCCTCTTCTCACCTGCAAGTTTGAAATCATAATTGAGCTCTTTAATGGCCCAATATGCCTTATGTTCTAGTTCGACAGGTAAGTGACATGCTTTTCCATAAACCATCTTATACGGAGACATACCCATATGATTTTTATATGCAGTTCTATAAGACCATAATGCATCATGAAGTTTCTTGGACCAATTCTTTCTATATCTATTAACAGTCTTTTGCAAAATTAATTTAAGCTCTCTATTGCTCAGTTCTACTTGACCACTAGACTGTGGATGATATGGAGATGCAATTCTATGATTAACATCATACTTAGCAAGCATCTTACGAAAAGCACCATGCATAAAATGTGAACCACCATCAGTCATTAAATATCTAGGGACTCCAAACCTCGGAGAAATAACTTCTTTAAGCATCTTAATAGAGGTGTTATGATCAGCACTACTAGTTGGAATAGCTTCTACCCACTTAATAACGTAATCAACAACAACTAAAATATGTGTGTACCCATTAGAGGAAGGAAACGATCCCATATAATCAAAGCCCCGAACATCAAAGGGTTCAATAACAAGTGAATAATTCATAGGCATTTCTTGACGTCTACTAATATTACCAATTCTTTGACATTCATCACAAGACAAGACAAACTTACGGGCATCTTTGAAGAGAGTAGGCCAATAAAAGCCAGATTGCAATACCTTATGTGCATTTCTATCTCCAGCATGGTGTCCTCCATAAGCCTCAGAGTGACACTTGCGTAGGATATGTTCCTATTCATGCTCAGGTACACAACGTCTAGTAACACCATCTACTCCTTCTTTATAAAGGTGTGGGTCATCCCAAAAGTAATGTCTTAAGTCATAGAAGAACTTTTTCTTTTGCTGGTATGTGAAACTAGGTGGTATAAATTTAGCAACAA
>NC_041390.1:439435007-439459009 GCF_002162155.2 Triticum dicoccoides | reverse complement strand
AGCATACCATGGAGCAGTACGAGAAGCATTTATGACAGCTAATTGTTCGTCAGGAAAGCTATCATCAATAGGTAGCGGGTCATCAAGAACATTCTCTAACCTAGACAAGTTGTCTGCAACGGCGTTCTCAGCTCCCTTTCTATCAATAATATGCAAATCAAATTATTGTAGCAAGAGAACCCATCTAATAAGTCTAGGTTTAGCATCTTTCTTTTCCATAAGATATTTAATAGTAGCATGATCAGTGTGAACAGTAACTTTAGAATCAACTGTATAAGGTCTGAACTTATCACAAGCAAATACAACTGCTTAAAACTCCTTTTCAGTAGTAGCATAATTTCTTTGAGCACTGTCTAGAGTTTTACTAGCATATTGGATAACATTTAATTTCTTATCAACTCTTTGTCCTAGAATAGAACCTATAGCATAATCACTAGCATCACACATAATTTCAAATGGTAAATTCCAATCAGGAGGCTGAATAATAGGTGCAGAAATCAAAGCTTTCTTAAGTATTTCAAATGCTTCTACACAATCATCATCAAAGACAAAAGTAACATCTTTTTGTAAAAGAATAGTCATAGGCCTAGAAATTTTAGAGAAGTCCTTAATGAACCTCCTATAAAAGCCAGCATGACCAAGGAAACTTCTTATACCTTTAATATCCTTAGGACACGACATATTTTCTATAGCATCAACTTTAGCTTTATCAACTTCAATACCTCTTTCAGAAATTTTATGCCCAAGACAATACCTTCATTTACCATAAAGTGGCACTTCTCCCAATTCAAGACGACATTAGTATCTTCACATCTCTGCAAAACTCGATCAAGGTTGCTTAAGCAATCATCAAAAGAAGTTCCATATACAAAAAAATCATCCATGAATACCTCAATAATCTTTTCACAAAAGTTAGAGAATATAGCAGTCATACATCTTTGAAAGGTAGTAGGTGCATTGCATAAACCAAAAGGCATATGTCTATAAGCAAAGGTACCGAAAGGGCAAGTAAAAGTTGTATTTTCTTGATCCTCTCTTGACACAGGTATTTGAGAGAAACCAGAATAACCATCTAGAAAGCAAAAATGTGTGTGTTTGGATAATATCTCTAGCATTTGATCAATAAAAGGTAAATGGTAATGATCCTTTTTAGTAGCTTTATTTAATTTGCGGAAATCAATTACCATTCTATAACCTGTAACAATTTGTGGGATCAGTTCATCTTTATCATTAGGAACAACAGTAATACCTCCCTTCTTAGGGACACAATGGACAGGACTTACCCACTGACTATCATCAATGGGACAAATTATACCTGCCTCCAGAAGCTTTAGCATTTCTTTTCTTACCACTTCTTCATCTTAGGATTTAACCATCGTTGGTGATGAACAACCGGTTTCACGTCTCTCTCCAATTTTATTTTGTGCTGGCATAGAGTGGGGCTAATGCCCTTAAGATCATCAAGAGTATATCCAATAGCAACACGGTGCTTCTTGAAAGTTTTCAATAATTTCTTTTCTTCATGCTCTGAAAGGTTAGCACTAATAATAATATGATATATCTATTTCTCATCAAGATAAGCATACTTAAGAGTATCAGGTAAAGGTTTAAGCTCAAACACGGGGTCACCCTTGGGTGGAGGAGGATCCCCTAGAATTTCAACATGCAAGTTGTGTTTCAAAATAGGTCCCTGTTTAAAGAATACTTTGATACGTCTCCAACGTATCTATAATTTTTGATTGTTCCATGCTATATTATATCCTGTTTTGGACATTATTGGGCTTTATTATACACTCTTATATTATTTTTGGGACTAACCTATTAACTGGAGGCCCAACCCAGAATTGTTGTGTTTTGCCTATTTTAGGGTTTGGCAGAAAAATAATATCAAACGGAGTCCAAACGTAATGAAACCTTCGGGAACATGATTTTCGGAACGAAGATGATCCAGAGGACTTGGACCCTACGTCAAGCAATCAACGAGGAAGGCACGAGGTAGGGGGGCGCGCCTACCCCCCCCCCCCCAAGCGCGCCCTCCACCCTCATGGGGCCCATGTTGCTCCACCGACGTACTCCTTCCTCCTATATATACCTACGTACCCCCAAACTACCAGATACGGAGCCAAAACCCTAATTCCACCGCCGTAACTTTCTGTAGCCACGAGATCCCATCTTGGGGCCTTTTTCGGAGCTCCACCGGAGGGGGTATCGATCACGGAGGGCTTCTACATCAACACCATAGCATCTCCGATGTAGTGTGAGTAGTTTACTTCAGACCTACGGGTCCATAGTTATTAGCTAGATGGCTTCTTCTCTCTTTTTGGATCTCAATACAAAGTTCTCCCCCTCTCTTGTGGAGATATATTCGATGTAATCTTCTTTTGCGGTGTGTTTGTTGAGATCGGTGAATTGTGGGTTTATGATCAAGTTTATCTATGAACAATATTTGAATCTTTTCTAAATTCTTTTATGTATGATTGGTTATCTTTGCAAGTCTCTTCGAATTATCAGTTTGTTTTGGCCTACTAGATTGATCTTTCTTGCAATGGGAGAAGTGCTTAGCTTTGGGTTCAATCTTGCGGTGTCCTTTCCCAATGACAGTAGGGGCAGCAAGGCACGTATTGTATTGTTGCCATCGAGGATAAAAAGATGGGGTTTATATCATATTGCATGAGTTTATCCCTCTACATCATGTCATCTTGCTTAAAGCGTTACTCTGTTCTCTTGAACTTAATACTCTAGATGCATGCTGGATAGCGGTCGATGTGTGGAGTAATAGTCGTAGATGCAGGCAGGAGTCGGTCTACTTGTCTTGGACGTGATGCCTATATACATGATCATACCTAGATATTCTCATAACTATGCTCAATTCTGTCAATTGCTCAACAGTAATTTGTTCACCCACCGTAATACTTATGCTCTCGACAGAAGCCTCTAGTGAAACCTATGGCCCCCGGGTCTATTCTCCATCATATTAATCTTCCAATACTTAGTTATTTCCTTTGCCATTTATTTTACTTGCATCTTTATTTCTCTTTATCATAAAAAATACCAAAAATGTTATCTTATCATATCTATCAGATCTCACTCTCGTAGGTGACCGTGAAGGGATTGACAACCCCTTTATCGCGTTGGTTGCGAGGAGTTTATTTGTTTGTGTAGGTGCGAGGGACTCGTGCGTGGCCTCCTACTAGATTGATACCTTGGTTCTCAAAAACTGAGGGAAATACTTACGCGGCTCTACTGCATCACCCTTTCCTCTTCAAGGGAAAACCAACGCAGTGCTCAAGAGGTAGCATACTTCATCTATTTCCCTTATTTCATTCATAAACATATCATTTTCATGGTTGAGCAAATATTGTCTAAAGGATCATTAGGAGGCATGGCAATAGAAGCAAGACCAATAATTTCATCTTTACTAGGCAATTCTTTATCATGGAGTTGTCTACGAAATTTAGCAAAATTAAACTCATGAGACATATCCCCCAAACCAATAGTAACAACATCCTTTTTGCAATCGATCCTAGCATTAACAGTATTCAAGAAGAGTCTACCAAATATAATGGGACAAAAGTTATCTTGTGGGGAACGAAGAACAGGAAAATCAGCAGGATATTTAACTTTCCCACACAAGACTTCAACATCTCTAACAATCCCAACTGGTGAAATAGTGTCTCTATTGGCAAGCTTAATTGTAACATTAATTTCCTCTATCTTAGCAGGTGCAATATCATGCATAATTTCTTTATATAAGGAATGAGGTATTGCACCTGCACTAGCACCCATATCACATAAGCCATGATAGCAATGATCTCCTATTTTAACAGAAATAACAGGCATGCCTACAATAGGTCTATGTTTATTTTTAGTATCGGGTCTAGCAATTCTAGCAGCTTCATCGCAGAAGTAAATGACATGCCCATCAATATTATGGGCCAAGAGATCTTTAACCATAGCAACACTAGGTTAAACTTTAATTTTCTCACAGGGAGTAGGTGTTCTAGTATTACTCTTACGAACCACAGTTGAAGCTTTAGCATGATCCTTTATTCTAACTAGGAAAGGTGGTTTCTCAATATAAGCAGTAGGAACAACATAATCATTATAAGTGATAGTATTTTCTTCAACTTTAATAGGTGTAACTACTTTTACTTCAATGGGAGGATTACATTTAAACCACTTCTCCTTAGGGAGATCAACATGAGTAGCAAAGGATTCACAGAAAGAAACTACTATCTCAGAGTCAAGTCCATATTTAGTGCTAAATTCATGGAAAGCATCGGTATCCATAAAAGATTTAACACAATCAAAATTAGGTGTTATACCTTACTCCTTACCTTCGTCCAGATCCCAATCTTCAAAGTTGCATTTAATTCTTTCCAATAAATCCCATTTGAATTCAATAGTCTTCATCATAAAATAGCCAGTACAAGAAGTATCGAGCATGGAGCGATTATCGAGAGAAAGTCGAGCATAAAAATTTTGAATAATATTTTTTCTTGAAAGCTCATGATTGGGGCATGAAAATAACATTGGCTTAAGCCTTCGCTAAGCTTGAGCGATGCTTTCTCCATCGCGAGGCCAAAAATTATATATATAATTACGAACACGATGAACAAGATGCATAGGATAAAACTTCTGATGAAATTCCAATTTCAATCGGTTGTAGTTCCATGATCCCATATCATCACATAGCATAAACCATGTCAACGCCTTTCCCTTCAAAGATAAAGGGAAGACCTTCTTCTTGATAACATCCTCGGGCATACCTGCAAGCTTAAATAATCCACAAACTTCATTCACATAGATTAGGTGCAAGTCGGGATGTAATGTTCCATCTCCTGTAAAAGGATTAGCTAGCAGTTTCTCTATCATAACCGAATGAATTTCAAAGTAAACATTTTCAGTAGGTTCAGTAGGTTGAGGAGAAACTCTTTTATCTACTGGTCGGGGCGAAGATACCCCTAACAAGCCCCTCAAAGGATTATGTTCCATAGTAACAAGTGACAGTAAATTTCAGCACACTATATAATTTTTTCCTGACCAAATTCCACCTACCAAAGGTGCTTCACTCCCCAGCAACGGCGCCAGAAAAGATTCTTGATTACCCACAAGTATAGGGGATCTATCATAGTCCTTTCGATAAGTAAGAGTGTCGAAGCCAACGAGGAGCAGGAGGAAATGATATGCAGTTTTCAGTAAGGTATTCTCTGCAAGCACTGAAATTATCGTTAACAGATAGTTTTCTGATAAGGTAATTTATAACTGGTAACAAGTAATAAAAGTAAATAAGGTGCAACAAGGTGGCCCAATCCTTTTTGTAGCAAAGGACAAGCCTGGACAAACTCTTATATAAAGAAAAGCGCTCCCAGGACACATGGGAATTATCGTCAAGCTAGTTTTCCTCACGTTCATATGTTTCGTGTTCGGTACTTTGATAATTTGATATGTGGGTGGACCGGTGCTTGGGTACTGCCCTTCCTTGGACAAGAATCACACTTATGATTAACCCCTCTTGCAAGCATCCGCAACTACAAAAGAAGTATTAAGGTAAACCTAACCATAGCATGAAGCATATGGATCCAAATCAGCCCCTTACGAAGCAACGCATAAACTAGGATTTAAGCTTCTGTCACTCTAGCAACCCATCATCTACTTATTACTTCCCAGTGCCTTCCTCTGGGCCCAAACAATGGTGAAGTGTCATGTAGTCGTTGTTCACATGACACCACTAGAGAAAAGACAACATACATCTCATCAAAATATCGAACGAATACCAAATTCACATGACTAGTTATAGAAAGACTTCTCCCATGTCCTCATGAACAAACATAACTACTCACAAATCATATTCATGTTCATAATCAGAGTGGTATTAATATGCATAAAGGATCTGAACATATGATATTTCATCGAATAAACCAACTAGCATCAACTACAAGGAGTAATCAACACTACTAGCAACCCACAGGTACCAATCTGAGGTTTTAGGACAAAGATTGGATACAAGAGATGAACTAGGGTTTGGGATGAGGTGGTGCTGGTGAAGATGTTGATGGAGATTGACCCCCTCTCGATGAGAGGATCGATGGTGATGATGTTGGTGATGATTTCCCCCTCCCGGAGGGAAGTTTCCCCGACAGAACAGCTCCGCTGGAGCCCTAGATTGGTTCCGCCTCATGGCGGCGGAGTTTTGTCCCGTGAGCTAGCTTATGATTTTTTCCTGGACGAAAGACCTCATATAGCAGAAGATGGGCATCAGAGGGCTGCCAGGGGGCCCAAGAGGCAGGGGGCGCGCCCAGGGGGGTAGGGCGCGCCCCCACCATCGTGGATGGTGGGTGGCCCGCCTCTGGTACTTCTTTCGCCCAATATTTTTTATATTTTCTGAAACGTGCTCCCGTGAAATATCAGGACTTTTGGAGTTGTGCAGAATAGGTCTCTAATATTTGCTCCTTTTCCAGCCCAGAATTCCAGTTGCCGGCATTCTCCCTCTTCATTTAAATCTTGTAAAATAAGAGAGAATAGGCGTAAGTATTATGAAATAATGTGTAATAACGGACCATAATGCAATAAATATCAATATAAAAGCATGATGCAAAATGGATGTATCAATACATACCGATGTATGCGGTCCAATGAGTGTTGAAGCACGCGGCGGATATCATCATTTTCTGATCTTCACAGATGATTTGAGCAGATATGGGTATATATACTTAATGAAACACAAGTCTGAAACATTTGACACGTTCAAAGAATTTTAGAGTGAAGTGGAGAATCATCGTAATAAGAAAATAAAGTTCTATGATCTGATCACGGAGGCGAATATTTGAGTTACGAGTTTTGCCTTCATTTAAAACAATGTGGAATAGTTTCACAACTCACGCCACCTGGAACACCATAGCGTAATGGTGTGTCCGAACATTGTAATCGTACTTTATTAGATATGGTGCGTTCTATGATGTCTCTTATCGATTTACCACAATCATTTTGGGGTTATGCCTTAGAGACAGCTGCATTCACGTTAAATAGGGCACCGTCTAAATCCATTGAGACGACACCATATAAATTGTGGTTTGGCAAGAAACCTAAGCTGTTGTTTCTTAAAGTTTGGGAATGTGATGCTTATGTCAAAAGGCTTCAGCCTGATAAGCTCAAACTTAAATCAGAGAAGTGCGTCTTCATAGGATACCCTAAGGAAACAATTGGGTACACCTTCTACCACAGATCCGAAGGAAAGATCTTTGTTGCTAAGAATGGGTCCTTTCTAGAGAAGGAGTTTCTCTCAAAAGAAGTGAGTGGGAGGAAAGTAGAACTTGATGTGGTAGTTGTACCTTCTATCAATTTGGAAAGTAGCACAACAGAGAAATCCGTTCCCGTGATGCCTACACCAACTAGAGAGGAATCTAATGATGATGATCATGAAACTTCAGATCAAGTTACTACTGGACCTCATAGGTCGAACATAGCATGTTCCGCACCAGAGTGGTACGGTAATCATGTTCTGGAAGTCATGTTATTAGACCAAGGCAAACCTACGAACTATGAAGAAGCTATGACGATCCCAGATTCCGACAGATGGCTTGAGGCCATGAAATCTGAGATAGGATCCATGTATGAGAACAAAGTGTGGACTTTGGTGGACTTGCCCGATGATCGGCAAGCCATTGAGAATAAATGGATCTTCAAGAAGAAGACATACATTGATGGTAATGTCACCATCTACAAAGAGCGACTTGTCGCGAAAGGTTTTCGACAAGTTCAATGGGTCAACTACGATGAGACTTTCTCACCCGTAGCGATGCTTAAGTCTGTCTGAATCATGTTAGCAATTGTCACATTTAATTATGAAATCTGGCAAATGGACATCAAAACTGCATTCCTTAATGGATTTCTTAAAGAAGAGTTGTATATGATGCAATGATGACCCACAAGTATAGGGGATCTATCGTAGTCCTTTCGATAAGTAAGAGTGTCGAACCCAACGAGGAGCAGAAGGAAATGATAAGCGGTTTCCGGCAAGGTATTCTCTGCAAACACTGAAATAATAGGTAATAGATAGTTTTGTGATAGGATAATTTGTAACGAGTAACAAGTAACAAAAGTAAATAAAGTGCAGCAAGGTGGCCCAATCCTTTTTGTAGCAAAGGACAAGCCTGGACAAACTCTTATATGAAGAAAAGAGCTCCCGAGGACACATGGGAATATCATTAAGCTAGTTTTCATCACGTTCATATGATTCGCATTCGGTACTTTGATAATTTGGTATGTGGGTGGACCGCTGCTTGGGTACTATCCTTACTTGGACAAGCATCCCACTTATGATTAACCTCTATTGCAAGCATCCGCAACTACAACAAAAGTATTAAGGTAAACCTAACCATAGCATGAAACATATGGACCCAAATCAACCCCTTACGAAGCAACTCATAAACTAGGGTTTAAGCTTCTGTCACTCTAGCAACCCATCATCTACTTATTACTTCCCAATGCCTTCCTCTAGGCCCAAATAATGGTGAAGTGTCATGTAGTCGACGTTCACATAACACCACTAGAGGAGAGACAACATACATCTCATCAAAATATCGAACGAATACCAAATTCACATGACTACTAATAGCAAGACTTCTCCCATGTCCTCAGGAACAAACGTAACTACTCACAAAGCATATTCATGTTCATAATCAGAGTGGTATTAATATGCATAAAGAATTTGAACATATGTTCTTCGACCAAATAAACCAACTAGCATCAACTACAAGGAGTAATTAACACTACTAGCAACCCACAGGTACCAATCCCGGACTTGGAGACAAGAATTGGATACAAAAGATGAACTAGGGTTTTGAGAGGAGATGGTGCTGGTGAAGATGTTGATGGAGATTGCCCTCTCCCGATGAGAGGAGCGTTGGTGATGACGATGGCGATGATTTCCCCCTCCTGGAGGGAAGTTTCCCCGGCAGAACAGCTCCGCCAGAGCCCTAGATTGGTTCCGCCAAGGTTCCGCCTCGTGGCGGCGGAATCTCGTCCGGAAAGATGGATTATGATTTTTTTTCCTCATCGAAAGACTCCATATAGCAGAAGATGGTCATCGGAGGGCCACCAGGGGGCCCACGAGGTAGGGGGGCGCACCCATGGGGGTAGGGCGCGGCCTCCACCCTCGTGGGCTGGGTGTGGCCCCCTGGTGAACTTCTTGCACTCAGTATTTATTATATATTCTGAAAATGACTTCCGTGAAGTTTCAGGACTTTTGGAGCTGTGCAGAATAGGTCTCTAATATTTGCTCCTTTTCCAGCCCAGAATCCCAGCTGCCGGCATTCTCCCTCTTTATGTAAACCTTGTAAAATAAGAGAGAATAGACATAAGTATTGTGACATAATTTGTAATAACAGCCCATAATGCAATAAATATCGATATAAAAGCATGATGCAAAATGGACGTATCATGCAACCAGAAGGTTTTGTCGATCCTAAAGGTGCTAACAAAGTGTGCAAGCTCCAACGATCCATCTTTGGACTGGTGCAAGCATCTTAGAGTTGGAATATACGCTTTGATGAGGTGATCAAAGCATATGGTTTTATATAGACTTATGGTGAAGCTTGTATTTACAAGAAAATGAGTGGGAGCTCTGTAGCATTTCTGATACTATATGTGGATGATATATTGTTGATCGCAAATGATATAGAATTTCAGGATAGCATAAAAGGATACTTGAATAGGAATTTTTTGAATGAAAGACCTCGGTGAAGCTGCTTATATATTGGGCATCATGATCTATATGGATAGATCGATACGCTTAATAGGACTTTCACAAAGTACATAACTTGGAAATTTTTTGAACAAATTCAAAATAGATCAGTCAAAGAAAGGGTTCTTTTCTGTGTTGCAAGGTGTGAAGTTGAGTAAGACTAAAAACCCAACCACAGCAGAAGATGGAGAGAGAATGAAAGTCATTCCCTATGCCTTAGCCATAGGTTCTATAAAGTATGCAGTGCTGTGTACCAGACCTATTGTGTACCTTGCCATGAGTTTGGCAAGAGGTACAATAGTGATCCAGGAGTAGATCATTGGACATCAGTCAAAATTATCCTTAGAGTGGATCCTTTCTAGAGAAGAAGTTTCTCTCGAAAGAAGTGAGTGGGAGGAATGTAGAACTTGATAAGGTAACTGTACCTTCTCCCGAATTGGAAAGTAGTTCATCACATAAATCAGTTCTAGTGATCTCTACACCAATTAGTGAGGAAGCTAATGATGATGATCATGAAACTTCAGATCAAGTTACTACCGAACTTCATAGGACAACCAGAGTATGGTCCGCATCAGAGTGGTACGGCAATCCTTTCTGGAAGTCATGTTACTAGACCATGACGAACCTACGAACTATGAGGAAGCGATGATGAGCCCATATTTCGCAAAATGTCTTAAGGCCATGAAATCTGAGATGGGATCCATGTATGAGAACAAAGTATGGACTTTGATTGACTTGCCCGATGATCGGTGAGTCATTAAGAATAAATGGATCTTCAAGAGGAAGACATACGCAGATAGTAGTGTTACTATCTACAAAGCTCGAATTGTCGTGAAATGTTTTCGACAAGTACAAGGAGTTGACTACGATGAGATTTTCTCACTCGTTTCGATGCTTAAAAGTCTGTCCGAATCATGTTAGCAGTTGCTGCATTTTATGAAATCTGACAAATGGATGTCAAAACTATATTCCTTAATGGATTTCTTAAAGAAGAGTTGTATATGATGCAACTAGAAGGTTTTGTCGATCCTAAAGGTGCTAACAAAGTGAGCAAGCTCTAGCGATCCTTCTATGGACTGGTGCAAGCATCTGGGAGTTGGAATATATGCTTTGATAAAGTGATCAAAGCATATGGTTTTATACAGACTTGCGGTGAAGCCTGTATTTACAAGAAAGTGAGTGGGAGCACTACAACATTTCTGATAAGTATATGTGAATGACATATTGTTGATCGGAAATAATGTAGAATTTTCTGGAAAGCATAAAGGAGTGTTTGAAAAGAGTTTTCAAAAGAAAGACCTCGATGAAGCTGCTTACATATTGAGCATCAAGATCTATAGAGATAGATCAAGACACTTGATATATTTTCAGAGTACATACCTTGACAGGATTTTGAAGTAGTTCAAAATGGGATAGTCAAAGAAGGAGTTCTTGCCTGTGTTGCAAGGTGTGAAGTTGAGTAAAGACTCAAAACCCGACCACGGGAGAAAATAGAAAGAGAATGAAAACTCATTCCCAAGCCTCAGTCATAGGTTCTATAAAGTATGTCATGCTATGTACTAGACCTATTGTATACCCTGCCCTGAGTTTGGCAAAGGAGTACGAGAGTGATCTAGGAGTAGATCACTGGACAGCGGTCAAAATTATCCTTAGAGGACTAAGGAAATATTTCTCGGTTATGGAGGTGATAAAAGAGTTTGTCGTAAAGAGTTACGTCGATACAAGATTTTGACACCGATCTAGATGACTCTAAGCCTCGATCTAGATACATATTGAAAGTGGGAGCAATTAGCTAGAGTAGCTATGTGCAAAGCATTGTAGACATAGAAATTTGGCAAAATACATACGGCTCTGAATGTGGCAGACCTGTTGACTAAATTTCTCACAAGCAAAACATGATCACTCTTTGGGTGTAAATCAAATAGTGATGTGAACTAGATTATTGCCTCTAGTAAACCCTTTGGGTGTTAGTCACATGGAGATGTGAACTATTGATGTTAAATCACATGACGATGTGAACTAGATTATTGACTCTAGTGCAAGTGGGAGACTGAAGGAAATATGCCCTAGAGGCAATAATAAAGTTGTTATTTATATTTCCTTATATCATGATAAATGTTTATTATTCATGCTAGAATTGTATTAACCGGAAACTTAGTACATGTGTGAATACATAGACAAACAGAGTGTCACTAGTATGCCTCTACTTGACTGGCTCGTTGATCAAAGATGGTTATGTTTGCTAGCCATGGACATGAGTTGTCATTTGATTAACGGGATCACATCATTAGGAGAATGATGTGATTGACTTGACCCATTCCGCTAGCTTAGCACTTGATCGTTTAGTTTGTTGCTATTGCTTTCTTCATGACTCATACATGTTCCTATGACTATGAGATTATGCAACTCCTGTTTACCCGAGGAACACTTTGTGTGCTACCAAATGTCACAACATAAATGCGTAATTATAAAGGTGCTCTTCAGGTGTATTCGAAGGTACTTGTTGAGTTGGTGTATTTCGAGATTAGGATTTGTCACTCCGATTGTCGGAGAGGTATCTCTGGGCCCACTCGGTAATGCACATCACTATAAGCCTTGCAAGCATTGTAACTAATGAATTAGTTGTGGGATGATGTATTACAGAACGAGTAAAGAGACTTGCCGGTAACGAGATTGAACTAGCTATTGAGATACCGATGATCGAATCTCGGGCAAGTAACATACCGATGACAAAGGGAATAACGTATATTGTTATGCGGTTCGACCGATAAAGATCTTCGTAGAATATGTAGTAGCCAATATGGGCATCTAGGTTCCGCTATTGGTTATTGACCAGAGAAGTGTCTCGGTCATGTCTACATAGTTCTCGAACCCGTAGGGTCCGCACGCTTAACATTCGTTGACAATATAGTATTATATGAGTTATGTATGTTGGTGACCGAATGTTGTTCGGAGTTCCGGATAAGATCACGGACATGAAGAGGAACTCCGGAATGGTCCGGAGATAAAGATTGATATTGGGATAATAGTGTTTGGTCTCCGGAAGGGTTCCGGAATTCACCGGAAGGGGTTCCGGATGTTTCCCGAAATGTTTGGGTACGAGAACACTTTATTTGGGCCAAAGGGGAAAGCCCACAAGGTTTTTGTAAAACGCAAAAGGAAGTTTTGTGGAGTCCAGGGGCCAGACGCTAGGGTCCCTAGCGTCTGGCTCCAGATGCCGGGAACCCTGGCGTCTGGCACTGGAGTCCGAGAAGGACTCTTGCCTTTCGGGTGAAACCGACTTTGTGGAGGCTTTTACTCCAAGTTTCGACCCCAAGGCTCAGCATATAAATAGAGGGGTAGGGCTAGCACCCAAGACACAGCAAGAAACACCAAGCCGTGTGCCGGCTACTCCGTCTCCTCTAGTTTATCCTCCGTCATAGTTTTCGTAGTGCTTAGGCGAAGCCCTGCAGAGATTGTTCTTCACCAACACCGTCACCACGCCGTCATGTTGCCGGAACTCATCTACTACTTCACCCCTCTTGCTGGGTCGAGAAGGCGAGGACGTCATCGAGCTGAACGTGTGCTGAACGCGGAGGTGTCGTACGTTCGGTACTTGATCGGGACGAACCGTGAAGGTGTACGACTACATCAACCGCGTTGATAAACGCTTCCGCTTTTGGTCTACGAGGGTACGTAGACATACTCTCCCCTCTCGTTGCTATGCATCACCATGATCCTGTGTGTGCATAGGATTTTTTTTGAAATTACTACGTTCCCCAACAGTGGCATCCGAGCCAGGTTTTATGCGTAGATGTTATATGCATGTGTAGAACACAAGTGAGTTGTGGACGATACAAGTCATACTACTTACCAACATGTCATACTTTGGTTTGGAGGTATTGTTGGATAGTGGCCCAGACCGACATTACGCGTACGCTTACGCGAGACTGGTTCTACCAACGTGCTTTGCACATAGGTGGCTGGCGGGTGTCACTTTCTCCAACTTTAGTTGAACCGAGTGTGGCTACGCCCGGTCCTTGAGAAGGTTAAAATAACACTAACTTGACGAACTATCGTTGTGGTTTTGATGCGTAGGTAAGAACAGTTCTTGCTCAGCCTGTAGCAGCCACGTAAAACTTGCAACAACAAAGTAGAGGACGTCTAACTTGTTTTTTGCAGGGCATATTGTGATGTGGTATGGTCAAGACATGATGCTATATTTTATTGTATGAGATGATCATGTTTTGTAACCGAGTTATCAGCAACTGGTAGGAGCCATATGGTTGTCGCTTTATTGTATGCAATGCAATCGCCATGTAATGCTTTACTTTATCACTAAGTGGTAGCAATAGTCGTAGAAGCATAAGTTGGCGAGACGACAACAATGCTACGATGGAGATCAAGGTATCGCGCCGGTGACGATGGTGATCATGACGGTGCTTCGGAGATGGAGATCACAAGCACAAGATGATGATGGCCATATAATATCACTTATATTGATTGCATGTGATGTTTATATTTTATGCATCTTATCTTGCTTTGTTTAACGGTAGCATTATAAGATGATCTCTCACGAAATTTCAAGATAAAAGTGTTCTACCTGAATATGCACCGTTGCGAAAGTTCTTCATGCTGAGACACCACGTGATGATCGGGTGTGATAGGCTCTATGTTCAAATACAACGGGTGCAAAACAATTGCACACGCAGAATACTCAGGTTAAACTTGACAAGCCTAGCATATGCAGATATGGCCTCGGAACACTGAGACCGAAAGGTCGAGCGTGAATCATATAGTAGATATGATCAACATTGTGATGTTCACCATTGAAAACTACTCCATCTCACATGATGATCGGACATGGTTTAGTTGATTTGGATCACGTGATCACTTAGATGATTAGAGGGATGTCTATCTAAGTGGGAGTTCTTAAGTAATATGATTAATTGAACTTTAGTTTATCATGAACTTAGTCCTGCACTACTAGGAAAAGCCATGCTAGTGGCGCACCAGTTTTTCCTTCTAATGGCGCACTACTGGTGCGCCACTGGCATCACGCCATTAGAATTAAATTCTAATGGCGCATGTCCGGTGCGCCATTAGTATCTGGTGTTCTAATGGCATACCACGTAGTGCGCCATTAGTATAGCCTTCAGTGCGCCATTAGAATGCCTCCCAGGGGCCATACGTACCCATGTGCTTTGGCATTCTAATGGCGCACCAGTGGGTGATGCGCCATTAGTGTGATTATCACAGTGCGCCATTAGTGTCTTGTGTGGTGCGCCACTAGTATGAATATTATGGATTTTTTTCATTTCTGATATTTTCACAGGTTACAAAATATTAGAGATAACATACAACACAGATCTGCTTAGCTTACATACAGGGGGCCATATGTAACGATGTTACCCGCGTCCACCAGATCATATCCAACACACAAGTTTCATCATATATACATACATAGCTAACACATAGTTCCATCGTTACATATTACAAAAGTTTCACAATGTTCATTCAACACCGTTATCCATCAATTCACAAAAGTTTCACATTGATACAAAATAAAAACACAAATGGAAAAGAAGCACTCCATCCATGCAAGCTTCCGTGAATTAAATCAAATCTGCAAAATGATAAACAAGAAGTTAGAAGAAGAAGAAGAAGAAGAAGAAGAAGAAGAAGAAGAAGAAGAGAAGAAGAAGACTAGAAGAAGAATAAGAAGAAGAATAAGAAGAATAAGAAGAAGACTATAAGCTTATTATGTAAACTTGATCATTTTGTGCTAACATAAGTAATTTTGGAGCTAACCTATAGGAAACTAAGCATATAAGCTCTAAGTTAGCATATTAGAGCCAACTTAGGTAAAATGAAGCTAACCTATGTCATTTTGGATAAGAAGAAGAATAAGAAGAAGACTATAAGCTTATTATGGAAACTTGATCATTTTGTGCCAACATAAGTTATTTTGGAGCTAACCTATAGGAAACTAAGCATATAAGCTCTAAGTTAGCATATTAGAGCCAACTTAGGTAAAATGAAGCTAACCTATGTCATTTTGGATAAGAAGAAGAAGAATAAGAAGAAGACTATAAGCTTATTATGTAAACTTGATCATTTTGTGCTAACATAAGTTATTTTGGAGCTAACCTATAGGAAACTAAGCATATTAGAGATAACATAGGTAACTAAGTATATATATATATATATATATATATCATTTTGGAGATCTGACATACCTGACATAGTTCAGTTCTCATTGTTCTTCTCCTTCTCCTTCCTCATCCCGATGCGCCAAGAGCGGCGAGGCGGTGGAGGCAGCTGTGGGATGTAGTCTTCTACCACAATTGGCGTGGTCATGGCGCCTAGCTATGGGATTGCCGGCGCCACCACCGGTGCGTGGTAATTGTCAGGCACCACCACCATCGCGAGGCCACCCTCAGCCACCACCATCTCTTGCCCATGGTCAGCCACCACCATCTCTTGCCCATGGTCAGCCACCACCATCTCTTGCCCATGGTCAGCCACCACCATCTCTTGCACCTGGTCAGCCACCACCATCTCTTGCCCTTGGTCAGCCACCACCAGCACGAGGTCATCCTCAGCCTGATGCCCATCGTCATCCTGCAGCTCCTCATCCCCACTCTTCTCCTCTTCTCCCCCACTCCAGTCCGGATCATCCTTCTTGTTGTCTTCGCTGCTGCCAGAATCGCTGCTAGTTTCGCTAAGGCCAGAATCGTTGTTGCTTTTGCTACAGCCATAATCGCTGCTGCTTTGGCTGTAGCCAGTGCCACTGCTGCTGCTCCCATTGCCTGTCCAAATGCAACAATGACCGTTAACAATCGATGTGAGACAAAGCCAAATGTAGAGGAATAAGAAGAGGCAGAACACACTAGCATCTTTGTCTTCAGCGTAGCGCATGCGACACATAGTCGCGTTGAAAACCTTCACGATGAGCAGTGTAGCGTCATCGTCGTACCTCAAGAGAAGAAAGTACCCGGTCCGCAGGTCGTAGGCACTGTAGAACTTCTCCCAGCCATGGCACAGGTACATGTGGCACTCCTCGATCACCAACTCCACGTCCCACAGCCTGCGAACCCCGTTGCCGGCCTGTCGAAGCTTCACATTATCTGGTGGATCTTCACCCAGCATCTTCATAAAAGCGTCAGGTAGCCTTTGCAATTTGGGACAATGAGTGATGTAGCAAACAACAGAGTTATCATAATGAGATGGGTGAAGGGGAGATCTCTCGTTTTATATACCTGCCTCGTGACTGATACTGAAGAAGAAAGTATGATAATGAAGAACTCGAAAGCATCCAACTCGTACTTCGGTGAGGCAGAGCGGCGGTGGCTGCTTCCCCCCATCTCTGATAAGCAGCAGAAGAGACCAATTAGTACCCTTACAACATTATCATACAACATTATGGCAACATAAATTTTGAGCAAAAGATAATCAACATTAGTCGCAAGTACCCCATATGTCCTATTTTTAGCAAAGTCATGCTAAAATTCACGGAAAATTTCAGCATGACCTTTGCTGAAAATAGGACATATGGAGTACCCGAATTTGCCGGAACGGAAGTTAATCGACATTCCGGCAAACTCAAGGGCCTCTCGGGGTACCTGCAAATTCATCACGACACAATGGTCGGAGAAAAAACCCAGCAACTTTACAAGTCTTTCACAGATTTGTTTGCAAGTTCTGATATGTAATAAAGATGAGGCTCAAAGATGAGCCTCCAATGCTGATTTGTTTGCCTCAAGACAAGATGAACCTCCAATGCAACCAGTAATAAAATGTTTGCAAATTCTGATATGTTTGCAAGATGAACCTCCAATGCAACAGTCTTAGACATTAGGACACTACAATGATCTACAACATTATGTAAAGTGACCACCTGGGGTTGGTTGGACTAGTTGAAGCAATTAGATGGGGGCTGTGTATTTTTCCTTTTTCATCAGGTTCTCTTTTCTAACGATATATATATGCGCGCATACAATCAATCAGACAGAGTCACCCTTCAGTGCTAAGCAGGACAGGGCAAGCAAGCAGCATGTCAAACCAATTAGATAGTTTTTATTTATACAGAGGACACACGAATCTGACTTCAACAGCAAATCAGACCTGATATTACACTTGTTACTACTAAAACTAGTAGGAAGATGAAAAGAAAAAGGAGCGTAAAATGTGAATGCATGTACCGGTGTTGACAGGGCCGGCGGTGGCCTGCTTGTAGAGGTTGTAGAGGCAGAGCTTGCTCTCGTTGGTGGTGGTGTCCGACAGCGTCTTGGCCTTCTCCGCGTACTCCTCAAACTCCTCCTGGAATAAGAACAAGAACAGGCAAGCACAGCATAAGCTAATCATCAACTGACAACTGTTACTACTGATAACTGTTACTTGCGCTCATCAGCCAATTCAACAAGTAGATTCGGACAGTAACAAACCCTGAAATTTCAGTTAAAATAAATCCCCTCAACATATTCATGAAATAATCAATCTCAAGACAATGACACGGAGATCTACAACATATTCAGACAGCAAAGCTGAACTGAACTTGTGCAGGGCCATACAACCGTCCTCCTTCACCACAAAAGTAACTAAACCAGGTGGTTAGTGTAAGAAAATAACCCCCATGGTTCTGAAACATTTGACTGCTCTCTGCAAGATGAGTCAGTTTAGCAAATTCTAAACCTTCCCCTGCTGCTGAAAGATAAGTTTAACCCGCACGAGTCAGATACTTGACAACACAAGTTGCATCAGAGCAATGGTGTATGTCTACTTTGGTGAGAGTGAGAGCTGACTGCATTTTTTTCTCCTCTTCGCCAAAATCTGCAAGATTTTTGTGGTTCTACCCAAATTGATTCTACTTCCTTTATGTTTGGCTTGTACCCAGTCTGGTGCTCTATAACATCACCATGTTCAATGGGCAATGGGTGAATTACTGAATTTTTAAAGACCCTAACCACACAGCCACAGGAGATTAACAAAAGACCATGTGTTCCCCCAATACCGCAGGATGCCCTATATCATCAGCGAAATCACAAATCGCTAACTCATTTTTTGAACCTAATTTGACCTAAATTCGAGAGGGATTTGACCTAAACCTAGCAAAAGAGAGAAGAAGAGGGCATGGCCGGGAGGGAGGAGAGGAGGAAGAGAGGAGAAGAGAGGCAGAGGGAGGAGGGTTACCTGACCACGATGAGGTGGTGGCCGGAGCGGAGACGACGGAGGGCGAAGACAGCGAGCTTGGGGGAGGCGGGGATAGACGACGGGGAGGTCGCGGGCCTCCTCTCCTAGTGGACGTGGGGCGGCTCCGAGGCGAGGGAGGCGGCGCTCAGGGGGGAGGCGGGGCTCGGGGGGAGGCGGCGAAGGGGAGAGGGAGGCGGCGGGGGCGCGTGGGCGGTTGCGGCGAGGTTAGGTCGAGTGTGGGGGATCTGGCGAGGGAGGGAGAGAGGCCAGAGGGAAATAGGTGGAGTGGGGGAGGGTTAGCAATGGCGCACCTCCCCCTAGTGCGCCATAAGTACGCCGACAGCAATGGCGCACCTCCTCGCGGTGCGCCATTAGTAAAAAAAATTATTACAGTTCGAGCACTCAGGTTATATTCCACCTAACCGTATCCGAAACAGAACACACACACTAGCCCGACTGGTCAGCACACAGCACACACATTGGGAGGTCTTGGGTTCAATTCCCAGGCTCCCCAATTTTTTATGCATTTTTTCTTTGCACATATTTTTTATGCATGCATCCAAATATAACATGTCACATATGCTAGATGCTCAAAATTTCATGTAGAAAAATAATATGCAGTTTGTTGCCATGTTAACAACATTTAAAATGTTGTTTGATATTTATTTGTGTTTAAATATGTTCAAACTTGTTTAAATCGTAACTAAATATCCATAACTCCAAATTTGACAAACTTTATATGCTTTTGGGAGTAACATATATGCGGTGGGTCGTCGGCGGCGGTGGAGTGGGGGAGGGTGCGGTGCAGATGGAGGGGGATAGCGATCGAGATTTAAAAATATTCATCAAATTTGAAAAAATATTCATGAATTCAAAAAGTGCCCATGTAATACAATTGAGAAATGAAGACTACGATTTAAATACAATCGATCTTAGCTAGCTAGCTATCTGTTCAGAATCTCTTGCCCTTCTTTTTAGCAAATGGAGTTCTTCTGTGGAACGGACGTCCTTTAGGTAGGGTGGTCCTGCTTCTTCTTGTGGTGTATGCTGCTACTTCATCGTCGTTGTCATGTTCGATCTTCGGGTCGCCGTACTTGTCGAAGTCTTTCTCATTGGCTACTCTATCCATTCCGATGATCTTCCTTTTGCCTCTCCTCACGACAACACGACTCGGCTTTGATGGGTCGGTAATGAAGAAGCATTGGTCCACTTGGGAAGCCAGTACCCATGGCTCATTTTTTGCGGTGACGTTTGCGCCCGCGGTCTTGGATTTGGCTTCGGGTATAACCATGGTGGTGAAATACCGGTCTTCTTTTAGGACGCTCTTGGCCCATGTGACACGGAACATCGGGACCTTCTCTCTAGCGTAGCTCAGCTCCTAGATCTCCTCAATCCTTCCGTAGTATCTGTCCTTGTCGTTACCGGTGTAGGATTCCATCGTTACACCGGAGTTCTGATAACCATCGCTCTTCATGTCCTTGTCCTCGGTGTAGAATGTGTAGCCGTTGATATCATACGCCTCATAGGTCATCAGGTTGTGCTCGGCGCCCTGTGACAAGGCGAATATGAGTTGTTCTTCCGTGGAAGAATCCTCATGTAAAGGGTACGACAGAAGCTTCTGCTTGAACCAACGCGTGAAACATGAGTTGTGCTCTTTGATTATATCTCCGTCCGTCATCTGTTGGCCTCGGTCATTGTACGTCTTCTCAATAAAGGTTTTGTGCTCTACCACCCAAGGATCGACCACGTCTATGTGTTGTAGCGCGACTAGGTTGCTCTTTCAAAGTCGGCGAGTCGACCCTCGAAGTCGACATGCATTTCGCGGCGACCCTCATGGTGACCCCATCCAGCGAGCCTGCCGAGGTGCCTGTTGACGGGCAGACCAACGGGGTCCTTGATGCCTAGATAATTCATGCAGTAGGAGATGCACTCTTCGGTCAGAAAGCCCCTGGCTATGCTTCCCTCTGGACGTGACATGTTGCGAACGTATCCTTTGATGACACCATTCATCCTTTCGAACGGCATCATGCTGTGCAGGAACATCGGCCCAAGTTGGATGATATCCTCCATGATATGGACCAGTAGATACACCATAACATCGAAGAATGCGGGCGGGAAGTACATCTCAAGCTCGCATAGTATCACCACGATCTCTTCCTGTAGCCTTCTGAGTTGCCTCACGCCAACCAACTTCCGAGAGATGACGTCGAAAAAGTTGCATAGGCCAAATAGTGTTTGAAGGACGTGCGCGTCCATGATCCCACGGATTGCAACTGGAAGTATCTGCGTCATCAGCACGTGAGAGTCGTGAGACTTCATCCCGCTGAACTTCTGCTTCGCTGGGTCTAAGTATCTGCTTATCTTCCCGGCATAACCGTAAGGAAGTTTTACTCCTACGAGGCAGGTGAAAAACCGCTCGATCTCCTCCTGACTTAGAGTGAAGCACGCGGGAGGGTAGTCATTTCCGGTCTTCTTGGCCTTTTTGCCTTTGCGATGACTTTCCGTGTCTTGCTTCGCCTCATCATCATCATCATCAGCGTGAAGCTCCTCCCTGATGCCCATTGATTTCAAGTATGCCCTTGCTTTCGGCCCATCTTTGGTCCTCTCTGGCATGTTGAGTAGGGTACCAAGCAGACTCTCGCACACGTTCTTCATGATATGCATGACATCAAGGCTGTGAGGCACACGGTGGATCTTCCAGTATGGCAAGTCCCAGAAAACAGACCTCGTTTTCCATACCTTCAGCAGCGGCTCTAGCGCCTTTCGCTTCTTTCCCGGCTATGGTGCCTTTTGCTTCTTTCCCGGCTGTGGGCAATCTTTCCAATTTTTCAATAGCTGGTCTATTTCCTCGCCGCTCCTCGTACGCGGGCGTTTTCGGGGTTCAGTTTCACCATCGAACAGATCCTTGCGTTTCCTCCACGGGTCATCATCGCGAAGCCACCTTCGATGTCCCATGACCACGGTTTTTGAAGACCCGGGATCTCTATCTAGCTGGCGATACGTTGTGTCATCTATGCACCTGACGCATCCAGAAAATCCGTGGACCACCTGCCCCGCGAGATATCCGTAACCGAGATAGTCGTGCACCGTCGTGAGCAGTGCGGCTCTCATACAGAAATATTCTTTCTCTGTGGTGTCCCATGTATTGGCTGGCGTTTTCCACAGCGTGTCTAGCTCCTCTTTCAGCAGCCCCAGATACAGATTGATGTTGTTCCCTGGTTGTTTCAGCCCTTCAATTAGCATACTCATGTGAATGTACTTCCTCTTCATGCACAACCAGGGGGGAAGGTTGTACATCCACACAAATACAGGCCAGGTGCTATGTGTGCTTCTCTGGCTGCCAAACGGATTGACTCCATCGGTGCTCGCGCCCAACACGATATTCCTTGGATCCTTCTCAAATTCTGGGTGTTCGAAGTTCAACGCTTGCCACTGGCTCGCATCCTTTGGGTGACTCAGCATCTTGTCTTTTTTATTTATCTCCGGATCATTTGTGTCATCTTCTCGCTTCTTCTCCTCCCTATCCACGTGCCAAAATAGGAGCTTTGCTACCTTAGGGTCCGTGAAATAGCGCTGCAGACAAGGAGTGATCGGAAAGTACCACACCACTTTTCGAGGAGCTTTCTTCCTCTTCTTGTATCGAGTGACGCCACACACCGGACATACGGTAGACTCCGCGTGCTTGTCCCGATAAATGATGCAATTGTTCATGCACACATGGTATTTCACGTGCGGTAAATCCAGAGGACACACGATTTTCTTCGCCTCCTCGAAACTGGTCGGGCACTTGTTCCCCTTGGGAAGACGTTCGTGCTAGAATGACATGTTCTCATCGAAGCATGCGTCGGTCATTTTGTGTTTTACCTTCATCTCCAGAGCCATGAGCGTTACTTTCAGGCGGGTATCCTCGGGCCTGCATCCTTCATACAATGGAGTAACCGCGTCTATCTCCAGTTGATCTAGCTTGACTTTCTCTCGGGCGACAGCTCTTGCGTTATCCGTCTGCTTGAGAAGCAACTCTTGAATATGAGGGTCCTGCACCCAGCCCATCGATGGTCCATCGTCGTCTGCTCCGACGACATCTTCATCTTCATGATCATGCCCTTCATCTACTCCGACATCTTCTACATGATGACTGTGTACAGCATCACCGTCGTGATCATGTCCTGGAGATTCTCCGTCTTCTCGCCCGCCCGAGCCGTGCTGGTTGTCTTGCTGCCCTTCCGCGTTTCTTGCCCGGCCCCCATGGACGACTTCATAGTCATCTTCATCACCTTGCCACCGATAGCCATCCATGAAACCACGCAAGAGCAGGTGGTCCCGCACCTGCCCGGAATCCGGGTCCGCAATAAGGCTCTTCAGCTTGCATCTTCGACACGGACATCTTATCTCCTTCTCGTTCTTTTGAAGCATCTCGGCCTTCGCGGAGCTCAAAAACCTATTCACGATGCCTTCGGTCATCGTGCGGACCATGGTCGCCTGCGGGGTAGAGAAAAACAATATTTTAGAACCAAGAAAAAATTTGGCATGACTTTCCCTAAAAATAGGACCAAAAAGAATGCATAGTGCCAAAATTCTCGCCGAAACGGAAATGAATCAACATTCCGGCAAAATAGGCAACTATCGCATTTCAAATACCGGTACTTTCAAACACAAACATATATGCAACACCACAAACATATGCAACACCACAAACATACATAGATCTAGCTAGGCCACAAAAAGTGCGTGTGCACGTTGTTGGAGCAAACTAGGGAGAAAAAAGTAGATCTACAACATGAAGATAGCTTTCCCCTTACTTACCTATCAAAAAAGGTAATTTCACCACTTAATTTTGATGAATCTATGGTGCAAATGAGGTGAGGAGGAGGAGGCATCCGACAAGCTTGGAGAAGGAGGTGGAGGGAATGAAGTGGGGAAAGTGAGTGTGTAGGTGTGGCTGTGCAAAATATCTAGCTGGTCCCAGGTTATTAATGGCGCACCACCTGGTCGTGCGCCATTAGTAACCCAACATACTAATGGCGCACCACCTAGCCGTGCGCCATTAGTAGTTTTGCAAAAAAAGTTAAATATATATATATATATA
>NC_041390.1:439380183-439434668 GCF_002162155.2 Triticum dicoccoides | reverse complement strand
AAAAAAAAATTGTTACTAGTGGCGCACCTTCTGCCTAGTGCGCCATTAGTGTCTTCCACACTAATGGCACATCACCAGATGGTGCGCCATTATTATATAGTAGTGGCGCACTGCTTCTCTGGTGCACCATTAGTGTCTATTTCATCTATAGCCCTTTTCCTAGTAGTGCTGGTAGTATTAGCATATCTATGTTATAGATCAATAGCTCGCGTTTAGCTCCCCTGTTTTATTTTGATATGTTCCTAGAGAAAACTAAGTTGAAAGATGTTAGTAGCAATGATCCGGATTGGATCCATGATCTGAGGATTATCCTCATTGCTGCACAGAAGAATTATGTCCTTGATGCACCGCTAGGTGACAGACCAATTGCAGGAGTAGATGCAAATGTTATGAACATTTAGCAAGCTCGGTATGATAAGTACTTGATAGTTTAGTGCACCATGCTTTACGGCTTAGAACCGGGACTTCAAAAATGTTTTGAATGCCACGGAACATATGAGATGTTCCAAGAGTTGAAATTGGTATTTTAGACTCATGCCCATGTCAAAAGGTGTGAGACTTTTGACAAGTAATTTGCCTACAAAATGGAGGAGAATAGCTCAGCTAGTGAGCATGTGCTCAGAATGTCTGAGTACTACAATCACTTGAATCAAGTGGGAGTTAATCTTACAGATAAGATAGTGATTGACAGAATTCTCTAGTTACTATCACCAAGTTACTGGAACTTCGTGATGAACTATAATATGCAAGGGATAACGGAAACAATTCCCAAGCTCTTCGTGATGCTGAAATCGACGAAGGTAGAAATCAAGAAAAGCATCAAGTGTTGATGGTTGACAAGACCACTAGTTTCAAGAAAAGGGCAAACGGAAGAAGGGGAACTTCAAAAAGAATGGCAAGCAAGTTGCTGCTCAAGTAAAGAAGCCCAAGTCTAGACCTAAGCCTGAGACTAAGTGCTTCTACTGCAAAGGGACTGGTCACTGGAAGCAGAAATGCCCCTAGATACTTGGCGGATAAGAAGGATGGCAAAATGAACAAGGTATATTTGATATACATGTTATTGATGTGTACTTTACTAGTGTTTATAGCAACCCCTCGGTACTTGATACTAGTTCAGTTGCTAAGAGTAGTAACTTGAAACGGGAGTTGCAGAATGAACAGAGACTAGTTAAAGGGTGAAGTAACGATGTGTGTTGGAAGTGGTTCCAAGAATGATATGATCATCATCACACACTCCCTATACTTTCGGGATTAGTGTTGAACCTAAATAAATGCTATTTGGTGTTTGCGGTGAGCATGAATATGATTTGATCATGTTTATTGCAATACTGTTATTCATTTAAGTTAGAGAATAATTGTTGTTCTGTTTACATGAATAAAACCTTCTATGGTTATACACCCAATGAAATTGGTTTGTTGGATCTCAATCGTAGTGATACACATATTCATAATATTGAAGCCAAAAGATGCAAAGTTAATAATGATAGTGCAACTTATTTGTGACACTGCCGTTTGGGACATATTGGTGTAAAGCGCATGAAGAAACTCCATGCTGATGGGCTTTTGGAATAACTTGATTATGAATCAGTTGATGCTTGCGAACCATGCCTGATGGGCAAGATGACTAAGACTCCGTTCTCCGGAACAATGGAGCAAGCAATAAACTTGTTGGAAATAATACATATTGATGTATGTAGTCCGATGAGTGTTGAGGCTCGCGACGGGTATCGTTATTTTGTGACCTTCACAGATGATTTCGGCAGATATGGGTATATCTACTTGATGAAACATAAGTTTGAAACATTTGAAAAGTTCAAAGAATTTCAGAGTGAAGTGGAAAATCATCGTGACAAGAAAATAAAGTTTCTACGATCTGATCGCGCAGACGAATATTTGAGTTACGAGTTTGGTCTTCAATTAAAACAATGTGGAATAGTTTCACAAATTCATGCCACCTGGAACAGAACAGCATAATGGTGTGTCCGAACATCATAACCGTACTTTATTAGATATGGTGCAATCTATGATGTCTCTTTCTGATTTGCCACTATCGTTTTGGGGTTATGCACTAGAGGCAGCTGCATTCACATTAAATAGGGCACCATCTAAATCCGTTGAGATGACACCGTATGAACTATGGTTTGGCTAGAAACCTATGCTGTCGTTTCTTAAAGTTTGGGGTTGTGATACTTATGTGAAAAAAGTTTCAGCCAGATAAGCACAAATCTAAATCGGAAAAGTGCGTCTTCATAGGATACCCAAAAGAAACTATTGGGTACACCTTCTATCACAGATCCGAAAGACAATATCTTTGTTGCTAAGAGTGGATCCTTTCTAGAGAAGTTTCTCTCGAAAGAAGTGAGTGGGAGGAATGTAAAACTTGATAAGGTAATTGTACCTTCTCCCAAATTGGGAAGTAGTGTTGGGCAAGTAGTAATTTCAAAAAATTTCCTACGCACACGCAAGATCATGGTGATGCATAGCAACGAGAGGGGAGAGTGTTATCCACGTACCCTCGTAGACCGAAAGCGGAAGCGTTAGCACAACGCGGTTGATGTAGTCGTACGTCTTCACGATCTGACCGATCAAGTACCGAACGCACGGCACCTTCGAGTTCTGCACATGTTCAACTCGATGACCTCCCTCGAACTCCGATTCAGCTGAGTGTTGAGGGAGAGTTTCGTCAGCATGACGGCCTGGTGACAATGATGATGTTCTACTGACGCAGGGCTTCGCCTAAGCACCGCTACGATATGACCGAGGTGGATTATGGTGGAGGGGGGCACCGCACACGGCTAAGAGATCAAGAGATCAATTGTTGTGTTTTTGGGGTGCCACCTGCCCCCATATATAAAGGAGTGGAGGAGGGGAAGGGCCGGCCCTCTCTATGGCGTGCCCTAGGGGAGTCCTACTCCCACCGGGAGTAGGATTCCCCCCTTTCCTAGTAGAACTAGGAGCCCTTCCAAGTAGTAGGAGTAGGAGGGAAGGAAAGGGAAGGGAAAAGGAGAAGGAAGGAAGGGTGCGCCCCCCTCCCTAGTCCAATTCGGACCAGCCCATGGGGAGGGGTGCGGCCACCCTTTGAGGCCTTTCTCTCCTTTCCCGTATGGCCCATTAAGGCCCAATACGAATTCCCGTAACTCCCCGGTACTCCCAAAAATACATGAATCACTCGGAACCTTTCCGATGTCCGAATATAGTCGTCCAATATATCGATCTTTACGTCTCGACCATTTCGAGACTCCTCGTCATGTCCCCGATCTCAACCGGGACTCCAAACTCCTTCGGTACATCAAAACACATAAACTCATAATATAACCATCATCGAACTTTAAGCGTGCGGACCCTACGGATTCGAGAACTATGTAGACATGACCGAGACACGTCTCTGGTCAATAACCAATAGCGGAACCTGGATGCTCATATTGGCTCCTACATATTCTACGAAGATGTTTGTCGGTCAAATCGCATAACAACATACGTTGTTCCCTTTGTCATCGGTATGTTACTTGCCCGAGATTCGATCATTGGTATCTCAATACCTAGTTCAATCTCGTTACCGACAAGTCCCTTTACTCGTTCCGTAACACATCATCCCGCAACTAACTCATTAGTTGCAATGCTTGCAAGGCTTATAGTGATGTGCACTACCGAGTGGGCCCAGAGATACCTCTCCGACAATCGGAGTGACAAATCCTAATCTCGAAATACGCCAACCCAACAAGTAACTTCGGAGACACCTGTAGAGCACCTTTATAATCACCCAGTTACATTATGACGTTTGGTAGCACACAAAGTGTTCCTCCGGTAAACGGGAGTTGCATAATCTCATAGTCATACGAACATGTATACGTCATGAAGAAAGCAATAACAACAAACTAAACGATCAAGTGCTATGCTAACAGAATGGGTCAAGTCAATCACATCATTCTCCTAATGATGTGATCCTGTTAATCAAATGACAACTCATGTCTATGGCTAGGAAACTTAACCATCTTTGATCCAATGAGCTAGTCAAGTAGAGGCATACTAGTGACATACTGTTTGTCTATGTATTCACACATGTATTATGTTTCCGGTTAATACAGTTCCAGCATGAATAATAAACATTTATTATGATATAAGGAAATAAATAATAACTTTATTATTGCCTCTAGGGCATATTTCATTCAGTCTCCCACTTGCACTAGAGTCAATAATCAAGTTCACATCGCCATGTGATTTAACATCAATAGTTCACATCACCATGTGATTAACACCCATAGTTCACATCGTCATGTGACCAACACCCAAAGGGTTTACTAGAGTCAATAATCTAGTTCACATTGCTATGTGATTAATACCCAAAGAGTACTAAGGTGTGATCATGTTTTGCTTGTGAGGGAAGTTTAGTCAACGGGTCTGCTACATTCAGATCCGTATGTATTTTGCAAATTTCTATGTCAACAATGCTCTGCGCGGAGCTACTCTAGCTAATTGCTCCCACTTTAAATATGTATCCAGATTGAGACTTTGAGTCATCTGGATCAGTGTCAAAACTTGCATCGACGTAACCCTTTACGACGAACCTTTTGTCACCTCCATAATCGAGAAAAATATCCTTATTCCACTAAGGATAATTTTGACCAATGTCCAGTGATCTACTCCTAGATCACTATTGTACTCCCTTGCCAAACTCAGGGCAGGGTATACAATAGGTCTGGTACACAGCATGGCATACTTTATAGAACCTATGGCTAAGGCATAGGGAATGACTTTCATTCTCTCTCTATCTTCTGCCGTGGTCGGGTTTTGAGTCTTACTCAACTTCACACCTTGTAACACAGGAAAGAACTCCTTCTTTGACTATTCCATTTTGAACTACTTCAAAATCTTGTCAAGGTATGTACTCATTGAAAAACTTATCAAGCATCTTGATCTATCTCTATAGATCTTGATGCTCAATATGTAAGCAGCTTCACCGAGGTCTTTCTTTGAAAAAACCCTTTCAAACATTTCTTTATGCTTTGCAAAATAATTCTACATTATCTCCGATCAACAATATGGCATTCACATATACTTATCAGAAATGTTGTAGTGCTCCCACTCACTTTCTTGTAAATACAGGCTTCACCGCAAGTCTGTATAAAACTATATGCTTTGATCAACTTATCAAAGCGTATATTCCAACTCTGAGATGCTTGCACCAGTCCATAGATGGATCGCTGGAGCTTGCATATTTTGTTAGCACCTTTAGGATTGACAAAACTTTCTTGTTGCATCATATACAACTCTTCTTTAATAAATCCATTAAGGAATGTAGTTTTGTTTATCCATTTGCCAGATTTCATAAAATGTGGCAATTGCTAACATGATTCGAACAGACTTCAGTATAGATACGAGTGAGAAACTCTCATCGTAGTCAACACCTTGAACTTGTCGAAAACCTGTTGCGACAATTCTAGCTTTGTAGATAGTAACACTACTATCAGTGTCTGTCTTCGTCTTGAAGATTCATTTAATCTCAATGGCTCGCCGATCATTCGGCAAGTCAATCAAAGTCCATACTTTGTTCTCATACATGGATCTCATCTCAGATTTCATGGCCTCAAGCCATTTCGCGGAATCTGGGCTCATCATCGCTTCCTGATAGTTCATAGGCTCGTCATGGTCAAGTAACATGACCTCCAGAACAGGATTACCGTACCACTATGGTGCGGATCTCACTCTGGTTTACCTACGAGGTTCGGTAGTAACTTGATCTGAAGTTACATGATCATCATCATTAGTTTCCTCACTAATTGGTGTAGTAGTCACAGGAACAGATTTTTGTGATGAACTACTTTCCAATAAGGGAGCAGGTACAATTACCTCATCAAGTTCTACTTTTCTCCCACTCACTTCTTTCGAGAGAAACTCCTTCTCTAGAAAGGATCCACTTTTAGCAATAAAGAAATTGCCTTTGGATCTGTGATAGAAGGTGTACCCAACAGTTTCTTTTGGGTATTCTATGAAGACACATTTCTCCAATTTGGGTTTGAGCTTATCAGGTTGAAACTTTTTCACATAAGCATCGCAACCCCAAACTTTAAGAAACGACAGCTTAGGTTTCTAGCCAAACCACAGTTCATATGGTGTCATCTCAATGGATTTAGATGGTGCCCTATTTAACGTGAATGGAGTTGTCCCTAATGCATAACCCCAAAACGATAGTGGTAAATCGGTAAGAGACATCATAGATCGCACCATATCTAATAAAGTACGGTTATGATGTTCGGACACACCATTACACTGTGGTGTTCCACGTGGCGTGAGTAGTGAAACTATTTCACATTGTTTTAACTGAATTCCAAACTCATAACTCAAATATTTTACTTCTGCGATCATATCGTAGAAACTTTTATTTTTGTTACGATGATTCTCCACTTCACTCTGAAATTCTTTGAACTTTTCAAATGTTTCAGACTTGTGTTTCATCAAGTAGATATACTCATATCTGCTCAAATCATCTGTGAAGATCAGAAAATAATGATACCTGCCGCGAGCCTTAATATTCATCGGACCACATACATCAGTATGTATGATTTCCAACAAATCTGTTGCTTGCTCCATTGTTCCGGAGAGCGGAGTCTTAGTCATCTTGCCCATGAGGCAATGTTCACAAGCATCAACTGATTCATAATCAAGTGATTCCAAAAGCCCATCAGCATGGATTTTCTTCATGCGCTTTACACCAATATGACCTAAACGGCAGTGCCACAAATAAGATGCACTATCGTTATTAACTTTGCATCTTTCGGCTTCAATATTATGAAAAATGTGTATCACAATGATCGAGATCCAACAAACCATTTTCATTGGGTGTATGACCATAGAAGGTTTTATTCATGTAAACAGAACAACAATTATTCTCTAACTTACATGAATAACCGTATTGCAATAAATATGATCCAATCATATTCATGCTCAATGCAAACACTAAATAACATTTATTTTAGGTTTAACACTAATCCCGAAAGTATAGGGAGTGTGCGATGATGATCATATCAATCTTGGAACCATTTCCAATACACATCGTCACTTCACCATTAACTAGTCTCTGTTCATTCTGCAACTCCCGTTTCGAGTTACTATTCTTAGCAACTAAACTAGTATCAAATACTAAGTGGTTGCTATAAACACTAGTAAAGTAAACATCAATAACATGTATATCAAATATACTTATGTTCACTTTGCCATCCTTCTTATCTGCCAATTACTTGGGGTAGTTCCGCTTCCAGTGACCACTCCCTTTGCAGTAGAAGCACTTAGTCTCAGGCTTAGGTCCAGACTTGGGCTTCTTCACTTGAGCAGCAACTTGCTTGCCATTCTTCTTGAAGTTCCCTTTCTTTCCCTTTCCCTTCTCTTGAAACTAGTGGTCTTGTTAATCATCAACACTTGATGCTCTTTCTTGATTTCTACCTTCATCGATTTCATCATCATGAAAAGCTCGGGAATCATTTACGTCATCCCTTGCATATTATAGTTCATCACAAAGTTCTACTAACTTGGTGATGGTGACTAGAGAATTCTGTCAATCACTATTTTATCTGGAAGATTAACTCCCACTTGATTCAAGCGATTGTAGTACCAATACAATCTGAGCACATGGTCACTGCTTGAGCTATTCTTCTCCATCTTTTAGCTATAGAACTTGTTGGAGACTTCATATCTCTCAACTCGGATATTTGCTTGAAATATTAACTTCAACTCCTGGAACTTCTCATATGCTCCATGACGTTCAAAACGTCTTTGAAATACCGATTCTAAGCATGGTGCACTAAACTATCAAGTAGTTATCATACCGAGCTTGCTAAATGTTCATAACGTTTGCATCTGCTCCTGCAATTGGTCTGTCACCTAGCGGTGCATCAAGGACATAATTCTTCTGTGCAGCAATGAGGATAATCCTTAGATCACGGATCCAATCCGCATCATTGCTACAAACATTTTTCAACATAGTTTTCTCTAGGAACATATAAAAAAACAGAGGAGCTAAACGCGAGCTATTGATTGTAGCGACCAGACCTCAAACAGTCTGATCTCTGTGCTCCGGTGTCATCCCTGGATCAGTAATGCTGACACCACACAGTACTTGGAGGATTTATAGCAGAGTAGCAATCACACACTTATTACATCGAGTGTCTCAAAAGAGAACTTATTACAATAAATATGGCTTAAGGCCGTCTAATAACGATAACAACGGAAGGCTTGGAAGATAAGTGAGTCCATCAACTCCAATGGCATCACTGAGTATAGAACCACGACCTAAAAACTCCTTAATCGTCGTCTGAAAAGTCTGCAACATTAACGTTGCAGCCCGAAAACGGGTCAGCACATGGAATATGCTGGCAATGTAACACATAGAGAGTAATGGAATGAAACAGCTATACTATATGCATATTTGGCTGGTGGAAAGCTCTATTGTTACAGTTTTGCGTAAAGCCAATTTTTACATACTTCAAAGCAATATATTTAATTACTATCATGGTGGTTGTTAAACATTGAGAATGGTTGACAGCATTCTCAATCCCAATTAAGCATCATCATTAAACATAACCCAACAAAATTAATTTTAGAGTAACATGTTGAGATTCACATGATAATCTAGGTACTAGATACTCAAGATGTCCATAACCGGGGACAAGGCTAACCATGATTAGTTTATTACACAATGCAGAGGTTTGCGCACTTTTCCCCACAAGACTCGATCGCCTCCGTTTGGTTTCTCGCACTACATGGTATTTGAGAAGACGGATGACCGAGACACAGTCTTTCAGAAGCGCTAGCACCTTACGATCGGGTAGACCGTACCACCTACATCCCCTACATCTGCTAGTCTACCACGGTAAGAGTTCGCACGACTTAGTCAACTAGGCTAGAGCCCATAATAGCTTGTGGCTGCACATGGAAGTTTCTAGTATGAATAGTCTCATGATCCCTTTGAGCCTGGGTGGCGGTCCAAAAGAAAACAGGCAAGTCCTGGAATACCCGGGTGCCTCAATCCACCCAGATGTGTGTTTAAGTTGCCACCTTAGATAAACCATTAATTAACAATCTCACATCTGTCATGGATATCACTCACCCAATCCACGTCTACTAGCATAGCATGGCATAATAAGCAAACGTAGAAGTAACTCCCAAAGGTTTGATAATAACAGATAATAGGTACTACCTCATCTACTTCCCATCCCACAATTTAATTAGATCCTAATCATGCAATGTGTGGGGATTGATCTAATGCAATAAAACTGGGTAGTAGAAAAGGTATGATCAAAGTGTTACTTGCCTTGCTGATGATCCGCGAAACCTAACGATTCGAAGTAACAGGCGGAGCACTCCAGGTACTCTATCGCAGATAAACAAACAAGCATACAATAAGTACTCATCTAATGCACAGGTAAAACTCAAATAAGAGATCTAACCAGAAGGTTCAACTTAAGAACTCCGGTTGGCAAAAAGAATCAAATCGAACGAAGCAACGAAAAACAAACGGCGAAAGAAAACAACTTCGTTCTAGTAATCTGGATCTAGGGCAAATTTTACAATAGCAAAATCTTGTTTAAGTTGATTAAACGGATAGAGGGTTTCGAAACGAATCCCTAGGCGCTTGAATCGCCTGATTCCGATAAAAGAGCGAAAAGTTAAACTAAAACGAAAATCGGATCAGGAATCGCGATCAGAAAAATCGCGGATTTAATCCAAGAAAAAGAAAAACGACGAACGCTGACCTTTTTTTTCTTTTTTTTCTTTTTTTCAGCACATAAAACGAGGCGCGACTAACCTCGGCGGCGAGATCTGGCGACGGCGGCGGTGGACGTCGGCGGCGGCGGCTTAAGGCGCTTTAGGGTTTCCCTCGGGGCCGGGCCTCGGCTTATAAAGGCCTCCCGGTCGGTGTCCAGGTCGGACACGGCCCGTTAAGTCGGTTTGTTTCTTTTTAATTATTCCACTCGGAAGAAAAATAAAAGGAAATAATAAACGGACTCCAAAAATTCCGAAATAAATTTTCACGGGCTTCTAAAATCAAGCCGCACCAGGTGAACATTTATTTGGGACCTAAATGCAATTTTGAAAAACGCACTTTTTTCCTAAATTCAAATAAAACACCGAAAAACTCCGAAATAAAATATTATTTGATTTTATTATTAAATTCCCAATATTCCTTTATTTTGGGAAAGTCATTTTATTCCCTCTCTCATATTTTTGAAATAGAAATAATTGATGATAAAATAAATAAAATCAAATGATCCTATTCTCAAAATTTGTGAAAACTCAAATATGAAAATAACGAAATCCCCAACTCTCTCCGTGGGTCATTGAGTTGCGTAGAATTTGTAGGATCAACCAAATTGCAAAATAAAATATGATATGCAATGATGATCTAATGTATAACATTCCAAATTGAAAATTTGGGATGTTACAAACCTACCCCCCTTAAGATGAATCTCGCCCTCGAGATTCGGGTTGGCTAGAAAATAGGTGAGGGCGGTCTTTGAGCAAATCTTCCTCTCGTTCCCAGGTGGCTTCATCCTCTGTGTAGTGACTCCATTGAACTTTGCAAAACTTGATAACCTTGCTGCGGGTAACTCGGTTGGAAAACTCAAGAATCTTAATTGGTTTCTTCTCGTAGGTCAAATCGTTATCCAACTGAATAGTTTCCAAAGGCAATGTGTCTCTCAACGGTATATCAGCCATCTCCGCGTGACATTTCTTTAACTGAGAAACGTGGAACACATCATGTACTCCTAACAATCCTTTGGGCAATTCCAACTTGTAGGCCACTTCTCCCATATGCTCCAAAACTCGATATGGTCCTACAAATCGTGGCGCTAACTTCCCTTTAACCCCAAAACGCTTTGTTCCCCAAAGTGGAGATACTCGAAGATAAGCTCTATCTCCAACTTCGTAAACTGTATCCTTGCGTTTAGAATCCGCATAACTCTTCTGTCTGGACTGGGCTACCTTGAGCCTATCGCGAATCAACTTCACCTTCTGTTCAGATTCTTTAATCAAGTCAGCTCCAAACAACTGGCGGTCTCCAACTTCGTCCCATGACCGCGGTGTCCTGCACCTCCTTCCGTACAAAGCTTCGAAAGGGGCCATCTTCAAACTGGTTTGCTAACTGTTGTTGTAAGAGAACTCTGCATATGGCAAATTATCGTCCCAGCTAGATCCATAATCTAGCGCACAAGCTCTCAGCATATCCTCCAAAATCTGATTGACTCTCTCGGTCTGTCCATCTGTCTGTGGATGAAAAGTTGTACTGAATTCTAGCCTGGTACCCAAAGTTTCGTGCAACTGCTTCCAAAACTTTGAGGTAAACTGCTATCTGATACGATACTCCTTGGAACTCCATGCAGACATACGATCCTGGTCATGTATATCTTTGCCAACTTAGCACTGGTGTAAGTGGTCTTTACTAGGATGAAATGAGCTACTTTCGTCAATCGATCAACTACAACCGAAATCGAGTCATATCCTGAATGAGTCCTGGGCAATCCCGTGATAAAATCCATGCCTAGCTTATCCCACTTCCATTCGGGTATCGGCAATGGTTGTAACAATCCTGCTGGCTTCTGATGCTCTGCCTTTACTCTTTGACATACATCACAAACTGCTACATACTCCGCAATATCCTTCTTCATTCTGGTCCACCAGAAAATATCCTTCAAATCCAAATACATCTTGGCATTTCCTGGGTGAATTGAATACGGTGAGTCATGTGCCTCTTGCAGTATCAACTTCCTGATCTCCGGGTCATTGGGCACATAAACATGGTCTTCAAACCATAGGGTGTCGTGCTCATCCTCACGAAATCCTTTAGCTTTTCCTTTTCTCAGTTTCTCCTTTATAGCGGCAATCTCTTTGTCAGCTTTCTGAGCTTCTCTGATTCTATCCATCAAAGTTGACTGAATCTCCAATGCTGCTACATAGCCTCTCGGAACTATTTCCAAACATAGTTCACGAAGATTTTCTGCTAACTCCGTGGGTATTTCTCCCGTCATTAATGTATTGACATGGCTCTTACGGCTTAATGCGTCAGCTACTACATTAGCCTTTCTGGGATGATAATGCAATTTCATATCATAATCCTTGATAAGCTCCAACCATCTCCTTTGTCTGAGATTCAACTCCTTCTGTGTGAAAATGTACTTCAAACTTTTATGATCCGTGTACACCTCACAATGATTTCCAATCAGAAAATGTCTCCATGTTTTCAATGCATGCACTACGGCTACTAACTCCAAATCATGCGTGGCATAATTCAACTCATGAGGCTTCAATTGTCTTGAGGCATATGAAACAACTCTCCCTTCCTGCATAAGCACTGCTCCAAGTCCTCGACGTGAAGCGTCGTAATACACCTCATAATCCTTGGTCTGGTCTGGCAAGATCAATACTGGTGAGGTAACTAAGCGTTTCTTCAACTCCTAGAAACTAGCCTCACATTCCTCTGTCCATATGAACTTGGTATCCTTCTTCAACAACTCAGTCATAGGCTTCGCAATCTTTGAGAAATTCTCAATAAATCTTTGGTAGTATCCTGCGAGTCCAAGAAAACTCCGGATCTCTCCAACTGTTGTTGGGGCTTCCCACTTGGTCACAGTTTCAACTTTAGCGGGATCTACTGCTATACCTTCTCCAGATATAACGTGTCCGAGGAATCCTACTTCCTTCAACCAAAACTCACATTTGCTGAACTTGGCATATAATTGATGTTCTCTAAGCTTTCCAAGTACCAAACGCAAATGCTCCTTATGTTCCTCTTCATTTTTCGAATAAACCAGGATATCATCAATGAACACTACGATGAACTTATCCAAAAACTCCATAAACATTTTGTTCATCATGTTCATAAAATAGGCAGGTGCCTTAGTCAGACCAAATGACATAACGATATACTCATACAGCCCATACCTGGTGGTAAAAGCTGTCTTCGGAATATCCTGTTCTCGAATCTTCAACTGGTGGTATCCTGATCGCAGATCGATCTTGGAAAATACCTTAGCTCCTTGCAATCGATCAAACAGATTGTTGATCATTGGTAGTGGGTACTTGTTCTTGATCGTTACTTCATTCAATCCTCGATAATCAACAACCATCCTTAACAATCCATCCTTCTTCTCCACTAGGAGTACTGGCGATCCCCAAGGCGAAGAACTTGGGAGAATATATCCTTTATCCAGTAACTCCTTAATCTGCTTCTTAATTTCCACCAAATCCTTTGCTGGCATCCTATATGGTCTCTTTGATATTGGCCCTGTGCGTGGCAATAGCTCAATCAAAAACTCAATATCTCTATTCGGTGGCATGCCTGGCAACTCCTCTGGAAATACATCAGGGAAATCCCTTACCACTGGTACTTCCTCCTGCACAACTCCTGTTAGGCAATTTACTTGAGTCCTCTTTGGCACATGCCGGGATACATACTTGATCCTTCTCCCTTCTAGGGTGGTAAGAAAAATTGACTTACTAGCACATTCTATATTCCCTTCATACTTTGATAACCAATCCATGCCTAATATCACATCCAATCCTTGAGATTCCAATACTATCAGGTCTGAGGGAAAAACATAGTTACCAATCCTTAATGGTAACCGATCACACCATAGACTAGCCACATACTCTGCTCCGGGTGAGGTTACTAACATGGGTGACCTAAGGGCTTGGGTTGGTAGGTTATACTTATCCACAAATCCCCTTGAGATGTATGAATGTGATGCACCAGTATCAAAAAGAACGAGTACAGTAAATGACTTAACCAAAAACTTACCTATTACTGCATCGGGCTGAGCTTCAACCTCCTCCACGCTAACGTGGTTCACCTGTCCCCTGTTAAAAGGGTTCGGCTTCTTCCCAGAACTTCCATTGCTATTTCCATTTTGCAATTCAGGACATTCATTTGCATAATGTCCTGTCTTTGAACACTTAAAGCAAGTGACTTGGCTTAAGTCCTTCTTGGCTGGGGTTGATGGGTTGGTGCGGTTCTGGCCGTTGCTTCCTCCATTGCCATTACCATTCTTGGTGCCATTATGATTGTGCGAGCTACCTCCTCCATGGGTATGCTGAAAATGTCCTCCCGGTCTAGGGGTAAAATGTGGCTTCTGCTGAGCTCCTGAATTGTACTTTCCTTATCCATACTTCCTCTTGCGGTTCACAATCTGCTGTTGCTTCCCTTCAATCATAAGAGCACGATCTACCAACTCCTGGTAGTTGTTGAAGGTTGCTACCATCAACTGCATGCTCAACTCATCATTCAGTCCTTCCAGAAACTTCTCCTGCTTAGCTGCATCCGTAGTGACGTCATCTGGGGCATAACGTGCTAGCTTACTAAATTCCTCCACATACTGGCCAACTGTCCTTCCTCCTTGGCGCAAGTTGCAAAACTCACACTTCTTCATGGCCATAGCTCCTGCTGAAACGTGTGTAGTACGAAAAGCCTGCTGAAACTGGTCCCATGTGACAGTGTCTACAGGGAAACTGGCCGTGAAATTCTCCCACCATGATGCTGCGGGTCCTTCTAACTGATGTGCGGCAAACTTCACCTTCTCCGCATCTGTGCATCCTGCTATGGTCAACTCCCTAGCTGTCTTGCGGAGCCAATCATCCGCTACTATCGGCTCGGTGCTACTGGAAAACACCAGCGGATTCAGCCTAAGAAAACGGGCTAAGTGGTCAACATGTGGTGGTGGTGGTGGGTTGTTGTTGTTGTTCCCCTGATTCTGATTCTGGACTAGCAACTGCATCAATGTGTTTTGCTACTGGATCAACTGGGTGAGCTCCGGTGGAAAGGCAAATCCGGGGTCACGTCTCGGAGGCATCTGAGGGTTTAGAAAAGATGAGATATAAGAATAGAGGGGGTCTAAAGAGAAAACACTACCCATATGCACATGAGGCAAAACAAACAATTCACTTCAATCAATCAAACAAGGGCATACAATCGATCTAACTATCGCAAAAGTGCTCGGACTACTATATTTACATGGTGGACTACTACTACTAATGAGGTGATCTACCAGAAATATTCTACGGTCGTTGACTCCATGATATCTACTCCAGCTTCATCAACATAGTCATCATCGCTACTATATGCTTCCGAGTCGGTGCCGTCGATGATGATGTAGTCTTCCGGGCTAATTTCCTTGGGTTCTTCGTCTTCATCTACTGGTGTAGGGCCTCCCATAAATATTATAATCTTCTTGATTAGGTCATCATTCTTCTCCACCAATACTTCAATTTCTTATTCATAATCTTCACGTGTAGCCTTGAGTTCTTCCTCCAATTCCTTGATTCTAGTCTTAGCCTTCTTCAGATCTATCATGTCGGCGCACATCTGGTTCTCCTGTCATCGAATGTGCTAGTTTAATTCCTGGATAAAAGCTGCAATTGATCTATCCTTCCTGGTGCTGATCATCTCCCAGTGTTCATCTCGGCGCCCACAAATCTGGTAGATAGTATCCTTGAGATCCTTGCGGTAGACTCCTCCAATGCGTCCCATGGCGATATGAGCTGCCATGCTCTTTCCTAGACTCCAAGTTGATGCATCAAAAGAAAACTCTATGGGCTCAGTGACTAGCATGAACGTCCTTCCTGGAACTTGAACTTGAATCATCCAGCGCTCTTCTTCAGGTAAAGTGGCGTTGTAGGTTCCTGTGAAACTTGGTACTCCTATGTTCAGGTATCTAGTGACTTCCTTCAAGTGTCGTCCAAAGGGTGTATCTTCATCCGGTGGTGTGAACTTGTTCCTTGCATCCGCCATCCTAAAGAGTAGAAAATATGAGAAGTCAGGAGCGAAGAGAGTGAATAGTGATCTAGGTCTTGTGCTTAGTGGTCGTGTCCTTCAGTCAGCGTGTGCTCTGATACCATCTCTGTAGCGACCAGACCTCAAATTGTCTGATCTCTGTGCTCCGGTGTCATCCCTGGATCAGTAATGCTGACACCACACAGTACTCGGAGGATTTATAGCAGAGTAGCAATCACACACTTATTACACCGAGTGTCTCAAAAGAGAACTTATTACAATAAATATGGCTTAAGGCCGTCTAATAACGATAACAGCGGAAGGCTTGGAAGATAAGTGAGTCCATCAACTCCAATGGCATCACTGAGTATAGAACCACGACCTAAAAACTCCTTAATCGTCGTCTGAAAAGTCTGCAACATTAACGTTGCAGCCCGAAAACGGGTCAGCACATGGAATATGCTGGCAATGTAACACATAGAGAGTAATGGAATGAAACATCTATACTATATGCATATTTGGCTGGTGGAAAGCTCTATGGTTACAGTTTTGCGTAAAGCCAATTTTTACCTACTTCAACGGAATAGATTTAATTACTATCATGGTGGTTGTTAAACATTGAGAATGGTTGACAGCATTCTCAATCCCAATTAAGCATCATCATTAAACATAACCCAACAAAATTAATTTTAGAGTAACATGTTGAGATTCACATGATAATCCAGGTACTAGATACTCAAGATGTCCATAACCGGGGACACGGCTAACCATGATTAGTTTATTACACTCTGCAGAGGTTTGCGCACTTTTCCCCACAAGACTCGATCGCCTCCGTTTGGTTTCTCGCACTACATGGTGTTTGAGAAGATGGATGACAGAGACACAGTCTTTCAGAAGCGCTAGCACCTTACGATCGGGTAGACCGTACCACCTACATCCCCTACATCTGCTAGTCTACCACGATAAGAGTTCGCACGACTTAGTCAACTAGGCTAGAGCCCATAATAGCTTGTGGCTGCACACGGAAGTTTCTAGTATGAATAGTCTCATGATCCCTTTGAGCCTGGGTGGCGGTCCAAAAGAAAACAGGCAAGTCCTGGAATACCCGGGTGCCTCAATCCACCCAGATGTGTGTTTAAGTTGCCACCTTAGATAAACCATTAATTAACAATCTCACATCTGTCATGGATATCACTCACCCAATCCACGTCTACTAGCATAGCATGGCATAATAAGAAAACGTAGAAGTAACTCCCAAAGGTTTGATAATAACAGGTAATAGGTACTACCTCATCTACTTCCCATCCCACAATTTAATTAGATCCTAATCATGCAATGTGTGGGGATTGATCTAATGCAATAAAACTGGGTAGTAGAAAAGGTATGATCAAAGTGTTACTTGCCTTGCTGATGATCCGCGAAACCTAACGATTCGAAGTAACAGGCGGCGCACTCCGGGTACTCTATCGCAGACAAACAAACAAGCATACAATAAGTACTCATCTAATGCACAGGTAAAACTCAAATAAGAGATCTAACCAGAAAGTTCAACTTAAGAACTCCGGTTGGCAAAAAGAATCAAATCAAACGAAGCAACGAAAAACAAACGACGAAAGAAAACAACTTCATTCTAGTAATCTGGATCTAGGGCAAATTTTACAGTAGCAAAATCTTGTTTAATTTGATTAAACGGATAGAGGGTTTCGAGACGAATCCCTAGGCGCTTGAATCTTCTGATTCCAATAAACGAGCGAAAAGTTAAACTAAAACGAAAATCGGATTAGGAATCGCGATCAGAAAAATCGCGGATTTAATCCGAGAAAAAGAAAAACGACGAACGCCGACCTTTTTTTCTTTTTTTCGGCACGGAAAACGAGGCGCGACGAACCTCGGCGGCGAGATCCGGCGACGTCGGCGGCGGCTTCTTAGGGCGGCGGTGGCTTAGGGCGCTTTAGGGTTTCCCCCAGGGCCGGGCCTCGGCTTATAAAGGCCTCCCGGTCAGTGTCCAGGTCGGACACGGCCCGTTAAGTTGGTTCGTTTTTTTTTAATTATTCCGCTTGGAAGAAAAATAAAAAGAAATACTAAACGGACTCCAAAAATTCCGAAATAAATTTTCACGGGCTTCTAAAATCAAGCCGCACAAGGTGAACATTTATTTAGGACCTAAATGCAATTTTGAAAAACGCACTTTTTTCCTAAATTCAAATAAAACACCGAAAAACTCCGAAATAAAATCTTATTTGATTTTATTATTTAATCCTCAATATTTCTTTATTTTGGGAAAGTCATTTTATTCCCTCTCTCATATTTTTGTAATAGAAATAATTGATAATAAAATAAATAAAATCAAATGATCCTATTCTCAAAATTTGAGAAAAACTCAAATATGAAAATAACGAAATCCCCAACTCTCTCCGTGGGTCATTGAGTTGCGTAGAATTTCTAGGATCAACCAAATTGCAAAATAAAATATGATATGCAGTGATGATCTAATGTATAACATTCCAAATTGAAAATTTGAGATGTTACATTGATCTACAACATAGATATGCTAATACTACCAGGACTAAGTTCATGATAAATTAAAGTTCAATTAATCATATTACTTAAGAACTCCCACTTAGATAGACATCCCTCTAATCATCTAAGTGATCACGTGATCCATATCAACTAAACCATAACCGATCATCACGTGAAATGGAGTAGTTTTCAATGGTGAACATCATTATGTTGATCATATCTACTATATGATTCACGCTCGACCTTTCGGTCTCCAGTGTTCCGAGGCCATATCTGCATATGCTAGGCTCGTCAAGTTTAACCCGAGTATTTCTGCGTGTGCAAAACTGGCTTGCACCCGTTGTAGATGGACGTAGAGCTTATCACACCCGATCATCACGTGGTGTCTGGGCACGACGAACTTCGGCAACGGTGCATACTCCCGGAGAACACTTTTATCTTGAAATTTAGTGAGAGATCATCTTATAATGCTACCGTCATAACTAAGCAAAGTAAGATGTATAAAAGATAAACATCACATGCAATCAAAATATGTGACATGATATGGCCAACATCATCTTGTGCCTTTGATCTCTATCTCCAAAGCATCGTCATGATCTCCATCGTCACCGGCATGACACCATGATCTCCATCATCTTGATCTATATCAATGTGTCGTCACATGGTCGTCTTGCCAACTATTGCTCTTGCAACTATTGCTATCGCATAGCTATAAAGTAAAGCAATTATTTGGCTCTTGCATCTTATGCAATAAAGAGACAACCATAAGGCTTCTGCCAGTTGCCGATAACTTCAAAAAAACATGATCATCTTATACAACAACTTATATATCATCACGTCTTGACCATATCACATCACAACATGCCCTGCAAAAACAAGTTAGAAGTCCTCTACTTTGTTGTTGCAAGTTTTACGTGGCTGCTACGGGCTTTAGCAAGAACCGTTCTTACCTACGCATCAAAACCACAAAGATAGTTTGTCAAGTTGGTGTTGTTTTAACCTTCGCAAGGACCGGGCGTAGCCACACTCGGTTCAACTAAAGTTGGAGAAACTGACACCCGCTAGCCACCTGTGTGCAAAGCACGTCGGTAGAACCGGTCTCACGTAAGCGTACGCGTAATGTCGGTCCGGGCCGCTTCTTCCAACAATACCGCCGAACCAAAGTATGACATGCTGGTAAGCAGTATGACTTATATCGCCCACAACTTACTTGTGTTCTACTCATGCATATAACATCAATGCATAAAACCTGGCTCGGATGCCACTGTTGGGGAACGTAGTAATTTCAAAAAAAATCCTACGCACACGCAAGATCATGGTGATGCATAGCAACGAGAGGGGAGAGTGTTGTCCACGTACCCTCGTAGACCGAAAGCGGAAGCGTTAGCACAATGCGGTTGATGCAGTCGTATGTCTTCACGATCCGACCGATCAAGTACCGAACGCACGGCACCTCCGAGTTCTGCACACGTTCAACTCGATGACGTCCCTCGAACTCCGATCCAGCCGAGTGTTGAGGGAGAGTTTCATCAGCACGACGGCGTGGTGATGATGATGATGTTCTACCGACGCAGGGCTTCGTCTAAGCACAACTACGATATGGCCGAGGTGGATTATGGTGGAGGGGGGCACCGCACACGGCTAAGAGATCAAGAGATCAATTGTTGTGTCTTTGGGGTGCCCCCTGCCCCCGTATATAAAGGAGTGGAGGAGGGGGAGGGCCGGCCCTCTCTATGGCGCGCCCTAGGGGAGTCCTACTCCCACCGGGAGTAGGACTCCCCCTTTCCTAGTAGAACTAGGAGCCCTTCCAAGTAGTAGGAGTAGGAGGGAAGGAAAGGGAAGGGAAAAGGAGAAGGAAGGAAGGGTGCGCCCCCTCCCTAGTCCAATTCGGACCACCCTTTGAGGCCTTTCTCTCCTTTCCCATATGGCCCATTAAGGCCCAATACGGATTCCCATAACTCCCCGGTACTCCCAAAAATACCCGAATCACTCGGAACCTTTCCGATGTCCAAATATAGTCGTCCAATATATCGATCTTTACGCCTCGACCATTTCGAGACTCCTCGTCATGTCCCCGATCTTATCCGGGACTCCAAACTCCTTTGGTACATCAAAACACATAAACTCATAATATAACCGCCATCGAACTTTAAGCGTGCGGACCCTACGAGTTCGAGAACAATGTAGACATGACCGAGACACGTCTCCGGTCAATAACCAATAGCGGAACCTGGATGCTCATATTGGCTCTTATATATTCTATGAAGATCTTTATCGGTCAGACCGCATAACAACATACGTTGTTCCCTTTGCCATCGGTATGTTACTTGCCCGAGATTCAATCGTCGGTATCTCAATACCTAGTTCAATCTCGTTACCGGCAAGTCTCTTAACTCGTTCCGTAACACATCATCCCGCAACTAACTCATTAGTTGCATTGCTTGCAAGGCTTATAGTGATGTGCATTACCGAGTGGGCCCAGAGATACCTCTCCGACAATCGGAGTGACAAATCCTAATCTCGAAATACGCCAATCCAACAAGTACCTTTGGAGACACCTGTAGAGCACCTTTATAATCACCCAGTTACGTTGTGACGTTTGGTAGCACACAAAGTATTCCTCCGGTAAACGGGAGTTGCATAATCTCATAGTCATAGGAACATGTATAAGTCATGAAGAAAGCAATAGCAACAAACTAAACGATCAAGTGCTATGCTAACGGAATGGGTCAAGTCAATCACATCATTCTCCTAATGATGTGATCCCATTTATCAAATGACAACTCATGTCTATGGCTAGGAAACTTAACCATCTTTGATTCAACGAGCTAGTCAAGTAGAGGCATACTAGTGACATACTGTTTGTCTATGTATTAACACATGTATTATGTTTCCGGTTAATACAATTCTAGCATGAATAATAAACATTTATCATGATATAAGGAAATAAATAATAAATTTATTATTGCCTCTAGGGCATATTTCCTTCAAGTAGTTCATCATAGAAATCAGTTCTAGTGATCTCTACACCAATTAATGTGGAAGCAAATGATGATGATCATGAAACTTCAGATCAAGTTACTACCAAACCTCGTAGGAAAACCAGAGTATGGTACGCACCAGAGTGGTACGACAATCCTTTCTGGAAGTCATGTTACTAGACCATGACGAACCAACGAACAATGAGGAAGCGATGATTGCTACGTCTTGAGCTTGCGTTGGTTTTCCCCGAGGAGGAAGGGATGATGCAGCAGAGTAGCGTAAGTATTTCCCTCGGTTTTTGAGAACCAAGGTATCAATCTAGTAGGAGGCCATGCTCAAGTCCCTCGTACCTGCACAAAGAGATAGCTACTCGCAACCAACGCGATTAGGGGTTGTCAATCCCTTCACGGTCACTTACGAGAGTGAGATCTAATAGATATAATATTTTTGGTATTTTTGGTATAAAGATGCAAAGTAAAAAGTAAAGGCAAAGTAAAAAAGCAAAGCAAGATTAAAGTGATGGAGATTGATATGATGAGAATAGACCCGGGGGCCATAGGTTTCACTAGTGGCTTCTCTCAAGAGCATAAGTATTCTACGGTGGGTGAACAAATTACTGTTGAGCAATTGACAGAATTGAGCATAGTTATGAGAATATCTAGGCATGATCATGTATATAGGCATCACGTCTGTGAAAAGTAAATCGAAACGATTCTGCATCTACTACTATTACTCCACTCATCGACCTCTATCCAGCATGCATCTAGAGTATTAAGTTAAAAACAAAGTAACGCCTTAAGCAAGATGACATGATGTAGAGAGATAAATTCATGCAATATGAAATAAACCCCATCTTGTTATCCTCGATGGCAACGATGCAATACGTGCCTTGCTGCCCCTTCTATCACTGGGAAAGGACACCGCAAGATCGAACCCAAAGCTAAGCACTTCTCCCATGGAAAGAACTACCAATCTAGTTGGCCAAACCAAACGGATAATTAGAAGAGACTTGCAAAGATAACCAATCATACATAAAAGAATTCAGAGAAGATTCAAATATTATTCATAGATAGACTTGATCATAAACCCACAATTCATCGGTCTCAACAACCACACTGCAAAAAGAAGATTACATCGAATAGATCTCCACAAGAGAGGGGAGAACTTTGTATTGAGATTCAAAGAGAGAGAAGAAGCCATCTAGCTACTAACTATGGACCTGAAGGTCTGAGGTAAACTACTCACACTTCATCGAAGAGGCTATGATGATGTAGAAGCCCTCCGTGATGACGACCCTCTTTCGGCGGAGCTCCGGAACAGGCCCCAAGATGGGATCTCATGGATACAGAAAGTTGCGGAGGTGGAATTAGGTTTTTGGCTCATGTTCTGATCATTTGGGGGTACATGTGTATATATAGGAGGAAGGAGTACGCCGGAGGAGCACCGAGGGGCCCACGAGGTAGGGGGCGCGCCCTAGGGGGCACCCCCCACCATTGTGACCGCCTCTTTTGTTCCTTGGAGCAGGGTCCAAGTCTCCTGGATCACGTTCGGTGAGAAAATCACGTTCCCGAAGATTTTATTCCGTTTGGACTCCATTTGATATTCCGTTTCTTCGGAACACTGAATAGGCAAAAAACAGCAATTCTGGGCTGGGCCTCCGGTTAATAGGTTAGTCCCAAAAATAATATAAAAGTGGAAAATAAAGCCCAATATAGTCCAAAACAGTAGATAATATAGCATGGAGCAATCAAAAATTATAGATATGTTGGAGGCGTATCACGCATCCCCAAGCTTAATTCCTGCTCGTCCTCGAGTAGGTAAATGATAAAAAGAGAATTTTTGATGCGGAGTGCTACTTGGCATAATTTCAATGCAAATCTTCTTAATTGTGGTATGAATATTCAGATTCGAAAGATTCAAGACAAAAGTTCATATTGACATAAAAATAATAATACTTCAAGCATACTAACAAAGCAATTATGTCTTCTCAAAATAACATGGCCAAAGAAAGTTATCCCTACAAAATCATATAGTCTGGCTATGCTCCATCTTCACCACACAAAGTATTTAAATCATGCACAACCCCGATGACAAGCCAAGCAATTGTTTCATACTCTAACTTTTTCAAAAAAAATTCAATCTTCACGCAATACATGAGCATGAGCCATGGATATAGCACTATAGGTAGAATAGAATGATGGTTGTGGAGAAGACAAAAAGGAGAAGATGGTCTCACATCAACTAGGCGTATCAACGGCTATGGAGATGCCCATCAATAGATATCAATGTGAGTGAGTAGGGATTGCCATGCAACGGATGCACTAGAGCTATAAGTATATGAAAGCTCAAAAAGAAACTAAGTGGGTGTGCATCCAACCTGCTTGCTCATGAAGACCTAGGGCAATTTGAGGGAGCCCATCAATGGAATATACAAGCCAAGTTCTATAATGTAAAATTCCCACTAGTATATGAAAGTGATAACATGAGAGACTCTCTACTATGAAGATCATGGTGCTACTTTGAAGCACAAGTGTGGTAAAAGGATAGTAACATTGTCCCTTCTCTCTTTTTCTCTCATTTTTATTTTTTTATGTGGGCCTTTTATTTTTTTAATTTTATGGCCTCTTTTTATTTGGGCTTCTTTGGCCTCTTTTTTTATTTTTCGTCCAGAGTCTCATCCCGACTTATGGGGGAATCATAGTCTCCATCATTCTTTCCTCACTTGGGACAATGCTCTAATAATGATGATCATCACACTTTTATTTTTCTTATAACTCAACAATTACAACTCGATACTTAGAACAAAATATGACTCTACGTGAACGCATCCGGCGGTGTACCGGGATATGCAATATGACAATGATGGAGTGTGTCATGATGAACTAGATGGTGGAAAGTTGCTTGGCAATATATCTCGGAATGGCTATGGAAATGCCATATTAGGTAGGTATGGTGGCTATTTTGAGGAAGGTATATGGTAGGTGTATGATACCGGTGAAAGGTGTGCGGTATTAGAGAGGCTAGCAAAGGTGGAAGGGTGAGAGTGCGTATAATCCATGGACTCAACATTAGTCATAAAGAACTCATATACTTATTGCAAAAATCTAGAAGTTATCAAAGCAAAGTATTACGCGCACGCTCGTAGGGGGATAGATTGGTAGGAAAAGACCATCGCTCGTCTCCGACCGCCACTCATAAGGAAGACAATCAATAAATAAATCATGCTCCGACTTCATCACATAACGGTTCACCATATGTGCATGCTACGGGAATCACAAAATTTAACACAAGTATTCTTTAAATTCACAACTAATCAACTAGCATGACTTTAATATTATCACCTCCATATCTCAGAACAATTATAATGTATCAATCTTTTCTTAGTATTCAACACACTCAAAAGAAAGTTTCACAAATCTTGAATACCAAGCATATTATTATTAAGCAAATTACCATGCTATTAAGAGACTCTCAAAATAATTTAAGTGAAGCATGAGAGATCAATAGTTTCTTTAAAAACAAATCTACCACCGTGCTCTAAAAGATCTAAGTGAAGCACATAGAGCAAAATTATTACACTCAAAAGATATAAGTGAAGCACATAGAGCAAAACTACTTAGCTTGAAAGATATAAGTGAAGCACATAGAGCAAAACTACTTAGCTTAAAAGATATAAGTGAAGCACATAGAGTATTTTATCAAATTTTAATTCATGTATGGCTCTCTCAAAAGGTGTGTACAGCAAGGATGATTGTGGCATACTAAGACACAAAGACACAAATAATACAAGACGCTCCAAGCAAAACACATATCATGTTGGTGAATAAAAATATAGCTCCAAGTAAATTACCGATGGAAGTGGACGAAAGAGGGGATGCCTTCCGGGGCATCCCCAAGCTTTGACTTTTTTGGTGTCCTTGGATTATCTTGGGGGTGCCATGGGCATCCCCAAGCTTAGGCTATTGCCACTCCTTGTTCCATGATCCATCAAAAGAATTCACCCAAAACTTGAAAACTTCACAACACAAAACTCAAAATAGAAAACTCGTGAGCTCCATTAGCGAAAGAAAATAAAAGACCATTTCAAGGTACTGTAATTAACTCATTCTTTATTTATATTGGTGTTAAACCTACTGTATTCCAACTTCTCTATGGATTATAAACTATTTTACTAACCATAGATTCATCAAAATAAGCAAACAACACACGAAAAACAGAATCTGTTAAAGACAGAACAGTCTGTAGTAATCTGTAGCTAGCGCAAGATCTGGAACCCCAAAAATTCTAAAATAAATTGCTGGACGTGAGGAATTTATCTATTAATCATATGCAAAAATAATTAACTAAATAGCACTCTTCAAATAAAAATGACAGCAGTTCTCGTGAGCGCTAAAGTTTCTGTTTTGTACAGCAAGTTCAACAAGACTTTCCCCAAGTCTTCCCAACGGTTCTACTTGGCACAAACACTAATTAAACACAAAAAAACACAACCAAAACAGAGGCTAAATAATTTATTTATTACTAAGCAGGAGCAAAAAGCAAGGAATAAAAATAAAATTGGGTTGCCTCCCAACAAGCGCTATCGTTTAACGCCCCTAGCTAGGCATAAAAGCGAGGATAGATCTAGGTATTGCCATCTTTGGTAGGCAATCCATAAGTGGCTCTCATGATAGTTTCATATGGTAATTTTATTTTTTTTCTTGGAAAGTGTTCCATGCCCTTTTTTAATGGAAATTGAAATCTAATATTCCCTTCCTTCATATCAATAATCGCACCAACCATTCTAAGGAAAGGTCTACCAAGAATAATAGGGCAAGAAGGATTGCAATCTATATCAAGAACAATGAAATCTATGGGCACATAATTCCTACTTACAACAATAAGAACATCATTAATCCGTCCCATAGATTTCTTAATAGTGGAATCCGCAAGATGCAAGTTTAGAGAGCAATCATCAAAATTACGGAAATCTAGTAAATCACACAAAGTTTTGGGAATAGTGGAGACACTAGCACCCAAATCACACAAAGCATAAAACTCATGATCTTTAATTTTAATTTTAATAGTTGGTTCCCACTCATCATATAGTTTTCTAGGGATATAAACTTTAAACTCAAGTTTTTCTTCATAAGATTGCATCAAGGCATCAACAATATGTTCAGTAAAGGCTTGATTTTGACTATAAGCATGTGGAGAATTTAGCACGGATTGCAACAAGGAAATACAATCAATTAAAGAGCAACTTTCATAATTAAATTCTTTGAAATCCAATATAGTGGGTTTAGCAACATCTAGATTTTTATTTCTTTCAATCCCACTTTCATCAATTTCATCATTAAGATCTAAATACTCCGAATTTTTAGAACGCCTTCTAGGTAAAGGAAGATCATATTCAGTTTCATCAAGATTCATATTGCAAAACAAAGATTTAATAGGAGACACATCAATAACTTTTAGATCTTCATCTTGATTTTCATAGGCATTCGGTTTAGCGGCCATCTTATTGACTAAGGTGGCTTGCATATCCGAAATTTCAGCAGTCATCTTTTCTAGACGAGCAATTTGGGATCTTATACCATCAAATTCTTTAGACATATCATCAAGCTCTTTATTCATATAACTCATATAACTTTTTTGTTCCTTAAGCTCATTTCTAAAGAAATTATTATGCTCAAATTGCAAAACCATAAACTTCCTAACGTTGGTTTCGATCTCCTCTAACTTGAGGTGGAGATCACCAAATCTCGGTTGAGCCATTGCGACAAACAAGCAAACTAACACACGAGCAAACAAAAAGGCAAGCGGGCAAAAAGAGGCAAATAGAGAGGGAGGATAGAGAGAGAGGGCGAATAAAACGGCAAGGGTGAAGTGGGGGAGAGGAAAATGAGAGGCAAATGGCAAATATTGTAATGCGAGAGATAGGGATTGTGATGGGTACTTGGTATGTTGATTTTTTGCGTAGACTCCCCGGCAACGGCACCAGAAATCCTTCTTGCTATGTCTTGAGCTTGTGTTGGTTTTCCCTGAAGAGGAAGGGATGATGCAGCAGAGTAGCGTAAGTATTTCCCTCAGCTTTTGAGAACCAAGGTATCAATCTAGTAGGAGGCCACGCTAAAGTCCCTCGTACCTGCACAAAGCGATAGCTACTCGCAACCAACGCGATTAGGGGTTGTCAATCCCTTCACGGTCACTTACGAGAGTGAGATCTGATAGATATAATATTTTTGGTATTTTTGGTATAAAGATGCAAAGTAAAAAGTAAAGGCAAAGTAAAAAAGCAAAGCAAGATTAACGTGATGGAGATTGATATGATGAGAATAGACCCGGGGGCCATAGGTTTCACTAGTGGCTTCTCTCAAGAGCATAAGTATTCTACGGTGGGTGAACAAATTACTGTTGAGCAATTGACAGAATTGAGCATAGTTATGAGAATATCTAGGCATGATCATGTATATAGGCATCACGTCCGTGACAAGTAGATCGAAACGATTCTGCATCTACTACTATTACTCCACTCATCGACCGCTATCCAGCATGCATCTAGAGTATTAAGTTAAAAACAGAGTAACGCCTTAAGCAAGATGACATGATGTAGAGAGATAAAAAATTCATGCAATATGAAATAAACCCCATCTTGTTATCCTCGATGGCAACGATGCAATACGTGCCTTGCTGCCCCTTCTGTCACTGGGAAAGGACACCGCAAGATCAACCCCAAGCTAAGCACTTCTCCCATGGAAAGAACTACCAATCTAGGTGGCCAAACCAAACGGATAATTCGAAGAGACTTGCAAAGATAACCAATCATACATAAAAGAATTCAGAGAAGATTCAAATATTATTCATAGATAGACTTGATCATAAACCCACAATTCATCGGTCTCAACAAACACACCGCAAAAAGAAGATTACATTGAATAGATCTCCACAAGAGAGGGGGAGAACTTTGTATTGAGATTCAAAGAGAGAGAAGAAGCCATCTAGCTACTAACTATGGACCCAAAGGTCTGAGGTAAACTACTCACACTTCATCGGAGAGGCTATGATGATGTAGAAGCCCTCCGTGATGACGGCCCTCTTCCGGAGGAGCTCTGGAACAGGCCCCAAGATGGGATCTCGTGGATACAGAAAGTTGCGGCGGTGGAATTAGGTTTTTGGCTCCTGTTCTGATCATTTGGGGGTACATGTGTATATATAGGAGGAAGGAGTACGCCGGAGGAGCACCGAGGGGCCCACGAGGCAGGGGCGCGCCCTAGGTGGGGGGCACCCCCCACCATCATGACCGCCTCTTTTGTTCCTTGGAGCAGGGTCCAAGTCTCCTGGATCACGTTCGGTGAGAAAATCACGTTCCCGAAGATTTTGTTCCGTTTGGACTCCGTCTGATATTCCGTTTCTCCGAAACACTGAAATAGGCAAAAAATAGCAATTCTGGGCTGGGCCTCTGGTTAATAGGTTAGTCCCAAAAATAATATAAAAGTGGAAAATAAAGCCCAATATAGTCCAAAACAGTAGATAATATAGCATGGAGCAATAAAAAATTATAGATACGTTGGAGACGTATCAATGATGAGCCCATATTCCGCAAAATGGCTTAAGGCCATGAAATCTGAGATGGGATACATGTATGAGAACAAAGTATGGACTTTGATTGACTTGCCCGATGATCGGTGAGTCATTAAGAATAAATGGATCTTCAAGAGGAAGACGGACGCTGATAGTAGTGTTACTATCTACAAAGCTCGAATTGTCGCGAAATGTTTTCGACAAGTTCAAGGAGTTGACTACGATGAGATTTTCTCACTCATTTTGATGCTTAAAAGTTTGTCCGAATCATGTTAGCAGTTGCCGCATTTTATGAAATCTGGCAAATGGATGTCAAAACTATATTCCTTAATGGATTTCTTAAAGAAGAGTTGTATATGATGCAACCAGAAGGTTTTGTCAATCCTAAAGGTGCTAACAAAGTGAGCAAGCTCCAGCGATCCACCTATGGACTGGTGCAAGCATCTCGGAGTTGGAATATATGCTTTGATAAAGTGATCAAAGCATATGGTTTTATACAGACTTGCGGTGAAGCCTGTATTTACAAGAAAGTGAGTGGGAGCACTACATCATTTCTGATAAGTATATGTGAATGACATATTGATGATCGGAAATAATGTAGAATTTTCTGGAAAGCATAAAGGAGTGTTTGAAAAGAGTTTTTCAAAGAAAGACCTCGATGAAGCTGCTTACTATTGAGCATCAAGATCTATAGAGATAGATCAAGACACTTGATATATTTTCAATGAGTACATACCTTGACAGGATTTTGAAGTAGTTCAAAATGGGACAGTCAAAGAAGGAGTTCTTGTCTGTGTTGCAAGGTGTGAAGTTGAGTAAAGACTCAAAACCCGACCACGGGAGAAAATAGAAAGAGAATGAAAAGTCATTCTGTATGCCTCAGTCATAGGTTCTATAAAGTATGTCATGCTATGTAGCAGACCTATTGTATACCCTGCCCTGAGTTTGGCAAAGGAGTACGGTAGTGATCTAGGAGTAGATCACTAGACAACGGTCAAAATTATCCTTAGAGGACTAAGGAAATATTTCTTGGTTATGGAGGTGATAAAAGAGTTCGTCGTAAAGAGTTACGTCGATACAAGCTTTTGACACCGATCTAGATGGCTCTAAGTCTCGATCTAGATACATATTGAAAGTGGGAGCAATTAGCTAGAGTAGATCTGTGCAAAGCATTGTAGACATAGAAAATTAGCAAAATACATACGGCTCTGAATGTGGCAGACCCGTTGACTAAATTTCTCACAAGAAATACATGATCACTCTTTGGGTGTAAATCACGTAGTGATGTGAACTAGATTATTTCCTCTAGTAAACCATTTGGGTGTTAGTCACATGGAGATGTGAACTAATCACATAAAGATGTGAACTATTGATGTTAAATTACATGACGGTGTGAACTAGATTATTGACTCTAGTGCAAGTGGGAGACTGAAGGAAGTATGCCCTAGAGGCAATAATAAAGTTGATATTTATATTTCCTTATATCATGATATGTGTTTATTATTCATGCTAGGATTGTATTAACCGGAAACTTAGTACATGTGTGAATACATAGACAAACAGAGTGTCACTAGTATGCCTCTACTTGACTGGCTCGTTGATCAAAGATGGTTATGTTTCCTAGCCATAGACATGAGTTGTCATTTGATTAACGGGATCACATCATTAGGAGAATGATGTGATTGACTTGACCCATTCCGTTAGCTTAGCACTTGATCATTTAGTTTGTTGCTATTGCTTTCTTCATGACTTATACATGTTCCTATGACTATGAGATTATGCAACTCCCGTTTACCAGAGGAACACTTTGTGTGCTACCAAACGTCACAACGTAACTGGGTAATTATAAAGGTGCTCTTCAGGTGTCTCCGAAGGTACTTGTTGAGTTGGCGTATTTCGAGATTAGGATTTGTCACTCCGATTATCGAAGAGGTATCTCTGGGCCCACTCGGTAATGCACATCACTATAAGCCTTGCAAGCATTGTAACTAATGAGTTAGTTGCCGGATGATGTATTATAGAACGAGTAAAGAGACTTGCCGGTAACGAGATTGAACTAGGTATTGAGATACCGACGATCGAATCTCGGGCAAGCAACATACCGATGACAAAGGGAACAACATATATCGTTATGCAGTTCGAACGATAAAAATCTTCGTAGAATATGTAGGAGCCAATATGGGCGTCCAGGTTCCGCTATTGTTTATTGACCAGAGAAGTGTCTCGGTCATGTCTACATAGTTCTCGAACCCGCAGGGTCCGCACGCTTAACGTTCGTTGACGATATAGTATTATATGAGGTATGTATGTTGGTGACCGAATGTTGTTCGGAGTTCCGGATAAGATCACGGACATGATGAGGAACTCCGGAATTGTCCGGAGATAAAGATTGATATATGGGATAATAGTGTTTGGTCTCCGAAAGGGTTCCGGAATTCACCAGAAGGGGTTTCGGATGTTTCCCGAAATGTCTGGGTACGAGAAAACTTTATTTGGGCCAAAGGGGAAAGCCCACAAGGTTTTTGGAAAGCGCAAAAGGAAGTTTTGGGGAGTCCAGGGGCCAGACGCCAGGGTCCCTGGAATCTGGGTCCAGAAGCCGGGAATGCTGGCGTCTGGCCCTGGAGTCCGAGAAGGACTCTTGCCTTTCGGGTGAAACCGACTTTGTGGAGGCTTTTACTCCAAGTTTCGACCCCAAGGCTCAACATATAAATAGAGGGGTAGGGCTAGCACCCGAGACACATCAAGAAACACCAAGCCGTGTGACGGCTACCCCGTCCCCTCTAGTTTATCCTCCGTCATAGTTTTCGTAGTGCTTAGGCGAAGCCCTGCGGAGATTGTTCTTCACCAACACCGTCACCACGCCATCGTGCTGCCGAAACTCATCTACTACTTCGCCCCTCTTGCTGGATCGAGAAGGCGAGGACGTTGTCGAGATGAACGTGTGCTGAACACGGAGGTGCCGTACGTTCGGTACTTGATCGGGACAGATCGTGAAGGTGTACGACTACATCAACCGTGTTGATAAACGCTTCCACTTTCGGTCTACGAGGGTACGTAGACATACTCTCCCCTCTCGTTTCTATGCATCACCATGATCCTGTGTGTCTGTAGGAATTTTTTTGAAATTACTACGTTCTCCAACACCAGGTACTTACCGGGTCACTGGAAAGGAGTTTCGAGCATCCCCGGCAAAGATATGGGCCTTATGGGCCAAGAGAGGGAACACACTAGCCCACAAGGGGCTGGTGCGCCCCTATTCAGGCCGGCCCTATGAGGAGGAGAAGGAAAGAGGGGAGGGAAAGGAAAGTGTGGAGTAGGACTCCCCTTCCTTCCCTCTCCCCCCTCTTTCCTTCCCTGTCCCCCATCTTTCCTTCCCCCTTCTTCTTACAAGGAAAGGGGGGCGCAGGGCAAGGCAGCAGCCCTAGGGCTGCCGCTAGGTCTCTTGGGGTGCCCTAGGGGCTGCCTCCTCCCCTCCCACCTATATATACATGGGTAGGGGGCGCCACACAAGGACACACGACATTGTCTTAGCCATGTGCGGTGCCCCCATCCATTGTTTACTCCCTCGGTCATATTTTCGTTGTGCTTAGGCGAAGCCCTACGGAGATCACTTCACCATCACTTCCACCATGCTGTCGTGCTGTCGGAACTCATCTACTACCTCGCTGTCTTATTGGATCAAGAAGGCGGAGGACGTCACTGAGCTGAACGTGTGCAGAACACGGAGGTGCCGTGCGTTCGGTACTAGATAGGTTGGAGAGCGAAGAAAGTTCGACTACATCAACCGCGTTGTGAAACTCTTTCACTTACGGTCTACGAGGGTACGTAGACACACTCTTCCCCTCATTACTATGCATCTCCATGAATAGATCATTGCGTGTGTGTAGAATTTTTTTGTTTTCCATCCAAGGTTTCCAACAAGTACACGGCGAAAGAACTGAGCTGGCGACATGATATACCTGATCCTCGATGTTGGCGCCGCTCTCTGGGCGAGCCACGACCCGCTCTACGATCCCATGCCATTTGTTGCAGGCCGCCTGGATGATCGCCCAATGGTTCGCCATGGTCTTGTCGCCTCGCTCCATGTCGATGTTGGTGAAGTAGGGGTCGACCAACTTGCACCCATCGAACGCCATCTTGATCCTTCTCCAGTACATGTCGGCGTTCTGATTCGAGCTGCTGATTGGTTCGATGCTGACGGTCTTACATGATTCGGAGAGGCACTCGTCTTCCTTGGACGTCCACTTGAAGCGAGGCTCGCCCGGCTTGGCATTGGCCGCCCGCTTCTTCTTTCTCCCTTTCGACGCTGGCACCGGCTCTGCCTCCTCCTCCGCCTATTCTTCCTACTTCACCTCCCCCTCGGCATCGTCTAGCTCGTCGTCCATGTCGACGGCAATGTCCATCGTTTCGCCTTGTGCGTGGAACCTGTGGCAGGAAGTGGCGGCGACCGAGCCGCTTGTGATGATCTCGTCCATGTCGGCGTCGGTGTTGCTGAACTGTGGCGTTGAGCCGTTTGTGAAGGGTAGGGCGCCCCGGCACAGAGGCGGCACTGTTCAGTGCCCCTACATGTGAATCCATTCCATACTTTTTCTTCCTATAGCACTACTGGCTCCCCCCACACGGCTTGTGTGCAGTGGTCGGGTGGAAGGTTCATCATGCCTGCGTGAGACGCCTCTCCCTGCTCCACCGGCGCCGCATTCTTGGCCCTCTTGGTGACGAGTCTATTCCGCCGGTCGGTGGTGACCGCCTCCCGGCACTGAACATCTGCCCTCCACTCAGCGTTCGACAAGCCCGCCGGCCTTTCCATCGACGCCCTCGCCTTCCTCTTCTTCGGCTGGGTGGAATCGGTGGCGGCGGCGCAAGGGGCCATATACTTCTTTAGCGGCATGGCGCCCAGGTTTGATGAGGAGAATGGCGGAAACGACGGGGGAGAAGGGGGAAGCAATGGGGGAATGAAGGGAAAAGGCAGGTAAAAACAGCGGGAATATGCCTGTTGTCGCTGACAGTGCAGCCCCACGCGCCTTTTCGCTTCAGCTGGCGCCCGCAGGCGCTCCCCGGTGCGCTGGGTTTGACTCGGGCTCACCTGTTGTTATTTCGTCCCAAACCGGCGATAAACAACGACAAGAGGGCACGAATGGGCCGATTTTTCACCACTGGCGCTAAAAAAGGCGCCCTGGGAGACCTGTTCAGGGTGGAGTGGAGATGCTCTAACTCAGCGGTGCTCTAGGAAGAAAAAGTATGGAATGGATTTGTTGGAAATATGCCCTAGAGGCAATAATAAATTGATTATTATTATATTTCCTTGTTCTGATAATCGTTTATTATCCATGCTAGAATTGTATTGATAGGAAACTCAGATACATGTGTGGATACATAGACAACACCATGTCCCTAGTAAGCCTCTAGTTGACTAGCTCGTTAATCAATAGATGGTTACGGTTTCCTGACCATGGACATTGGATGTCGTTGATAACGGGATCACATCATTAGGAGAATGATGTGATGGACAAGACCCAATCCTAAGCCTAGCACAAGATCATGTAGTTCGTATGCTAAAGCTTTTCTAATGTCAAGTATCATTTCCTTAGACCATGAGATTGTGCAACTCCCGGATACCGTAGGAGTGCTTTGGGTGTGCCAAACGTCACAACGTAACTGGGTGGCTATAAAGGTACACTACGGGTATCTCTGAAAGTGTCTGTTGGGTTGGCACGAATCAAGATTGGGATTTTGTCACTCCGTGTAAACGGAGAGGTATCTCTGGGCCCACTCGGTAGGACATCATCATAATGTGCACAATGTGACCAAGGGGTTGATCACGGGATGATGTGTTACGGAACGAGTAAAGAGACTTGCCGGTAACGAGATTGAACAAGGTATCGGTATACCGACGATCGAATCTCGGGCAAGTACCATACCGCTAGACAAAGGGAATTGTATACAGGATCGATTGAGTCCTTGACATCGTGGTTCATCCGATGAGATCATCGTGGAACATGTGGGAGCCAACATGGGTATCCAGATCCCGCTATTGGTTATTGACCGGAGAACGTCTCGGTCATGTCTGCATGTCTCCCGAACCCGTAGGGTCTACACACTTAAGGTTCGATGATGCTAGGGTTATAAAGGAAGCTTGTATGTGGTTACCGAATGTTGTTCGGAGTCCCGGATGAGATCCCGGACGTCACGAGGAGTTCCGGAATGGTCCGGAGGTAAAGATTTATATATAGGAAGTCCTGTTTCGGCCATCGGGACAAGTTTCGGGGTCATCGGTATTGTACCGGGACCACCGGAAGGGTCCCGGGGGCCCACCGGGTGGGGCCACCTGCCCCGGGGGGGCACATGGGCTGTAGGGGGTGTGCCTTGGCCTACATGGGCCAAGGGCATCAGCCCCAAGAGGCCCATGTGCCTAAGGAACCCTAGAGGGAAGAGTCCTCAAAGGGGAAGGCACCTCCGAGGTGCCTTGGGGAGGATGGACTCCTCCCCCCTCTTAGCCGCACCCCTTCCTTGGAGGAGGGGGCAAGGCTGCGCCTCCCCCCTCTCCCCTGCCCCTATATATAGTGGAGGGGAGGGAGGGCATCCATACCTGAGCCCTTGGCGCCTCCCTCCCTCCCGTGACACCTCCTCCTCTCCCGTAGGTGCTTGGCGAAGCCCTGCAGGATTGCCACGCTCCTCCATCACCACCACGCCGTTGTGCTGCTGCTGGATGGAGTCTTCCTCAACCTCTCCCTCTCTCCTTGCTGGATCAAGGCGTGGGAGACATCGTCGAGCTGTACGTGTGTTGAACGCGGAGGTGTCGTCCGTTCGGCACTAGGATCATCGGTGATCTGAATCACGACGAGTACGACTCCATCAACCCCGTTCACTTGAACGCTTCCGCTTAGCGATCTACAAGGGTATGTAGATGCACTCTCCTTCCCCTCGTTGCTAGTCTCTCCATAGATAGATCTTGGTGACACGTAGGAAAATTTTGAATTTCTGCTACGTTCCCCATCAGTGGCATCATGAGCTAGGTCTATTGCGTAGATTCTTTGCACGAGTAGAACACAAAGTAGTTGTGGGCGTCAATATTGTTCAATATGCTTGCCGTTACTAGTCTTATCTTGATTCGGCGGCATCGTGGGATGAAGCGGCCCGGACCAACCTTACACGTACGCTTACGTGAGACCGGTTCCACCGACAAACATGCACTAGTTGCATAAGGTGGCTGGCGGGTGTCTGTCTCTCCCACTTTAGTCGGATCGGATTCGATGAAAAGGGTCCTTATGAAGGGTAAATAGCAATTGGCATATCACGTTGTGGTTCATGCGTAGGTAAGAAACGTTCTTGCTAGAAACCCATAGCAGCCACGTAAAACATGCAAACAACAATTAGAGGACGTCTAACTTGTTTTTGCAGGGTATGCTATGTGATGTGATATGGCCAAAAAGGATGTGATGAATGATATATGTGATGTATGAGATTGATCATGTTCTTGTAATAGGAATCACGACTTGCATGTCGATGAGTATGACAACCGGCAGGAGCCATAGGAGTTGTCTTTATTTGTGACCTGCGTGTCAACTTAAACGTCATGTAATTACTTTACTTTATTGCTAACCGTTAGCCATAGAAGTAGAAGTAATAGTTGGCGAGGCAACTTCATGAAGACACGATGATGGAGATCATGATGATGGAGATCATGGTGTCATGCCGGTGACGATGATGATCATGGAGCCCCGAAGATGGAGATCAAAAGGAGCAAAGTGATGATGGCCATATCATGTCACTATTTGATTGCATGTGATGTTTATCATGTTTATACATCTTATTTGCTTAGAACGACGGTAGTAAATAAGATGATCCCTTACAACAATTTCAAGAAGTGTTCTCCCCTAACTGTGCACCGTTGCGACAGTTCGCTGTTTCAAAACATCACGTGATGATCGGGTGTTTATTCAGACGTTCAAATACAACGGGTGTTGACGAGCCTAGCATGTACAGACATGGCCTCGGAACACACGCGAAACACTTAGGGTTAACTTGACGAGCCTAGCATGTACAGACATGGCCTCGGAACACGGAGACCGAAAGGTCGAGCATGAGTCGTATAGAAGATACGATCAACATGAAGATGTTCACCGATGATGACTAGTCCATCTCACATGATGATCGGACACGGCCTAGTTTGACTCGGATCATGTAATCACTTAGATGACTAGAGGGATGTCTATCTGAGTGGGAGTTCATAAGATGAACTTAATTATCCTGAACATAGTCAAAAGGTTTTTGCAAATTATGTCGTAGCTCACGCTATAGTTCTACTGTTTAGATATGTTCCTAGAGAAAAATTAGTTGAAAGTTGATAGTAGCAATTATGCGGACTAGGTCCGTAAACTGAGGATTGTCCTCATTGCTTCATAGAAGGCTTATGTCCTTAATGCACCGCTCAGTGTGCTGAACCTCGAACGTTGTCTGTGGTTGTTGCGAACATCTGACATACACGTTTTGATAACTACGTGATAGTTTAGTTAAACGGTTTAGAGTTGAGGCACCAAAGACGTTTTTGAAACATCGCGAAACATATGAGATGTTTTGAGGGCTGAAATTGGGATTTCAGGCTCGTGCCCATGTCAAGAGGTATAAGACCTCCGATGACTTTGTTAACCTGCAAACTAAGGAGAAAAGCTCAATTGTTGAGCTTGTGCTCAGATTGTCTGAGTACAACAATCATTTGAATCGAGTGGGAGTTGATCTTCCAGATAAGACATTGATGGTTCTCCAAAGTCATTGCCACCAAGCTGTTAGAGCTTCGTGATGAACTATAACATATCAGGGATAGATATGATGATCCTTGAGGTATTCGCGATGTTTGACACCGCGAAAGTAGAAATCAAGAAGGAGCATCAATTGTTGATGGTTGGTGGAACCACTAGTTTCAAGAAGGGCAAGGGCAAGAAGGGATACTTCATGAAACGGCAAATCAGCTGCTGCTCTAGTGAAGAAACCCAAGGTAAAACCCAAACCCGAGACTAAGTGCTTCTGTAATAAGGGGAACAACCACTAGAGCAGAATTACCCTAGATACTTGGTAGATAAGAAGGCTGGCAAGGTCGATAGAAGTATATTGGATATACATTGTGTTAATGTGTACTTTGCTAGTACTCCTAGTAGCACCAGGGTATTAGATACTGGTTCGGTTGCTAAGTGTTAGTAACTCGAAACAAAAGGCTACGGAATAAACGGAGACTAGCTAAAGGTGAGCTGACGATATGTGTTGGAAGTTTTTCCAAGCTTGATATGATCAAGCATCGCACGCTCCCTCTACCAAAGAGATTGGTGTTAAACCTAAATAATTGTTATTTGGTGTTTGCGTTGAGCATAGACATGATTGGATTACGTCTATCGCAATACGGTTATTCATTTAAGGAGAATAATGGTTACTTTGTTTATTTGAATAATACCTTCAATGGTCTTACACCTAAAATGAATGGTTTATTAAATCTCGATCGTAGTGATACACATGTTCATGCCAAAAGATAGTAATGATAGTACCACCTACTTGTGGCACTGCCACGTAAGTCATATCGGTATAAAACGCATGAAGAAGCTCCATATTGATGGATCTTTGGGCTCACTCGTTTTTGAAAAGTTTGAGACATGTGAACCATGTCTATTGGTGTATATGCATGAAGAAACTCCATGCAAATGGACCGTTTTGACTCACTTGATTTTGAATCACTTGGGACATGCAAATCATACCACATGGGCAAGATGACTGAAAAGCCTCGTTTTCAGTAAGATGGAACAAGATAGCAACTTGTTGGGAGTAACACATTTTGATGTGTGCAGTCCAATGAGTGCTGAGGCATGCAGTGAATATCGTTATGTTCTTACTTCACAGATGATTCGAGTAGATGTTGAGAATATTTACTTGATGAAACACAAGTCTGAATTATTGAATGGTTCAAGTAATTTCAGAGTGAAGTAGAAGATCATTGTGACAAGAGGATAAAATGTCTATGATATGATCATAGAGATGAATATCTGAATCACGAGTTTGGCACAGAATTAAGACATTGTGGAAATTGTTTCACAACTGATATAGCCTGGAACACCATAGTGTGATGGTGTGTCCAAACGTCATAGTTGCACCCTATTGGATATGGTGCATACCATGATGTCTCTTATCGAAGTACCACTATAGTTTATGGGTTAGGCATTAGAGACAACCACATTCACTTTAAATAGGGCACCACGTAATTCCGTTGAGATGACACCGTATGAATTATGGTTTAGAGAAACCTAAGCTGTCATTTCTTAAAAGTTTGGGGCTGCGACGCTTATGTGAAAAAGTTTCAGGCTGATAAGCTCGAACCCAAAGCGGATAAATGCATCTTCATAGGACACCCAAAACAGTTGGGTATACCTCCTGTCTCAGATTCGAAAGCAATAAGGGATTGTTTCTAGAATCGGGTCCTTTCTCGAGGAAAAGTTTCTCTCGAAAGAATTGAGTGGGAGGATGGTGGAGACTTGATGAGGTTATTGAACCGTCACTTCAACAAGTGTGTAGCAGGGCACAGGAAGTTGTTCCTGTGGCACGTACACCAACTGAAGTGGAAGCTTATGATAGTGATCATGAAACTTCGGATCGAGTCACGACCAAACCTCGTGGGATGACAAGGATGCGTACTACTTCAGAGTGGTACGTAATACTGTCTTAGAAGTCATGTTGCTAGACAACAATGAACCTACGAGCTATGGAGAGGCGATAAATGGCTCAAGGCCATAAAATCCGAGATAGGATCCATGTATGAAAACAAAGTGTAGACTTTGGCAGAACAACTCGATGGTCGTAAGGTTGTTGAGTGCAGATGGATTTTGAAAGGAAGACAGACAATGATGGTAAGTGTCACCATTGAGAAAGCTCGACTTGTCGTTAAGATGTTTTTCGACAAGTTCAAGGAGTTGACTACGATGAGACTTTCTCACTCGTAGCGATGCTAAGAGTCTGTTGGAATTATATTAGCAATTACTGCATTATTTATGAAATCTTGCAGATAGGATGTCAAAACATTGTTTCCTCGACGATTCTTGAGGAAAGGTTGTAAGTGATACAACCGGAAGGTTTTGGCTATCCTGAAATATGCTAATAAGTATGCAAAGCTCCAGCAATCCTTCTGAGGACTGGAGTGAGCATCTCGGAGTTGGAATGTATGCTTTGATGATGATCAAAGATTTTGGGTGTATACAAAGTTTATGAGAAACTTGTATTTCCAAAGAAGTGAGTGGGAGCACTATAGAATTTCTGATGAGTATATGTTGTTGACATATTAATGATCAGAAATGACGTAGAATTTTTGGAAAGCATATAGGGTTATTTGGAAAGTGTTTTCAATGGAAAACCTGGATTAAGCTACATGAACATTAAGCATCAAGATCTATAAGGATAGATCAAAACGCTTAATAGTACTTTCAAATGAGCACATGCCTTAACGTGATCTTGAAGGTGTTCAAGATGGATCAGTCAAAGAAGGAGTTCTTGCCTGAGTTGTAAGGTATGAAGTTAAGACTTAAAGCTCGACCATGGCAGAATAGAGAGAAAGGAACGAAGGTCGTCCCCTATGCTTAAGACATAGGCTCTACACTATGCTATGCTGTGTACAGCACCTGAAGTGTGCTTTACCATGAGTCAGTCAAGGGGTACAAGAGTGATCCAAGAATTGATCACAGGACAGCGGTCAAAGTTATCCTTAGTAACTAGTGGACTAAGGAATTTTCTCAATTATGGAGGTGGTAAAAGAGTTCGTCGTAAAGGGTTACGTCGATGCAAGCTTAACACCTATCCGGATAGCTCTGAGTAGAGATACCGGATACGTATAATGGAGAAACAATTTAGAATAGCTCCAAGTAGAACAGTTATTTGGAATAGCTCCAAATAGAACGTGGTAGCTGCATCTAGGAGATGACATAGAGATTTGTAAAGCACACACGGATCTGAAAGGTTCAGACCCGTTGACTATAACCTCTCTCACAAGCATAACATGATCAAACCCAGAACTCATCGAGTGTTAATCACATGGTAAATGTGAACTAGATTATTGACTCTAGTAAACTCTTTGGGTGTTAGTCACATGGGGATGTGACCTTGAGTGTTAATCACATATCGATGTGAACTAGATTATTGACTCTAGTGCAAGTGGGAGACTGTTGGAAATATGCCCTAGAGGAAATAATAAATTGATTATTATTATATTTCCTTGTTCATGATAATCGTTTATTATCCATGCTAGAATTGTATTGATAGGAAACTCAGATACATGTGTGGATACATAGACAACACCATGTCCCTAGTAAGCCTCTAGTTGACTAGCTCGTTAATCAATAGATGGTTACGGTTTCCTGACCATGGACATTGGATGTCGTTGATAACAGGATCACATCATTAGGAGAATGATGTGATGGACAAGACCCAATCCTAAGCCTAGCACAAGATCATGTAGTTCGTATGCTAAAGCTTTTCTAATGTCAAGTATCATTTCCTTAGACCATGAGATTGTGCAACTCCCGGATACCGTAGGAGTGCTTTGGGTGTGCCAAACGTCACAACGTAACTGGGTGGCTATAAAGGTACACTACGGGTATCTCTGAAAGTGTCTGTTGGGTTGGCACGAATCAAGATTGGGATTTTGTCACTCCGTGTAAACGGAGAGGTATCTCTGGGCCCACTCGGTAGGACATCATCATAATGTGCACAATGTGACCAAGGGGTTGATCACGGGATGATGTGTTACGGAACGAGTAAAGAGACTTGCCGGTAACGAGATTGAACAAGGTATCAGTATACCGACGATCGAATCTCGGGCAAGTACCATACCGCTAGACAAAGGGAATTGTATACGGGATCGATTGAGTCCTTGACATCGTGGTTCATCCGATGAGATCATCGTGGAACATGTGGGAGCCAACATGGGTATCCAGATCCCGCTGTTGGTTATTGACCGGAGAACGTCTCGGTCATGTCTGCATGTCTCCCGAACCCGTAGGATCTACACACTTATGGTTCGATGACGCTAGGGTTATAAAGGAAGCTTGTATGTGGTTACCGAATGTTGTTCGGAGTCCCGGATGAGATCCCGGACGTCACGAGGAGTTTCGGAATGGTCCAGAGGTAAAGATTTATATATAGGAAGTCCTGTTTCGGCCATCGGGACAAGTTTCGGGGTCATCAGTATTGTATCGGGACCACCGGAAGGGTCCCGGGGGCCCACCGGGTGGGGCCACCTGCCCCGGGGGGCCACATGGGCTGTAGGGGGTGCGCCTTGGCCTACATGGGCCAAGGGCACCAGCCCCAAGAGGCCCATGCGCCTAAGGAACCCTAGAGGGAAGAGTCCTCAAAGGGGAAGGCACCTCCGAGGTGCCTTGGGGAGGATGGACTCCTCCCCCCCTCTTAGCCGCACCCCTTCCTTGGAGGAGGGGGCAAGGCTGCGCCTCCCCCCTCTCCCCTGCCCCTATATATAGTGGAGGGGAGGGAGGGCATCCATACCTGAGCCCTTGGCGCCTCCCTCCCTCCCGTGACACCTCCTCCTCTCCCGTAGGTGCTTGGCGAAGCCCTGCAGGATTGCCACGCTCCTCCATCACCACCACGCTGTTGTGCTGCTGCTGGATGGAGTCTTCCTCAACCTCTCCCTCTCTCCTTGCTGGATCAAGGCGTGGGAGACATCGTCGAGCTGTACGTGTGTTGAACGCGGAGGTGCCGTCCGTTCGGCACTAGGATCATCGGTGATCTGAATCACGACGAGTACGACTCCATCAACCCCGTTCACTTGAACGCTTCCGCTTAGCGATCTACAAGGGTATGTAGATGCACTCTCCTTCCCCTCGTTGCTAGTCTCTCCATAGATAGATCTTGGTGACACGTAGGAAAATTTTGAATTTCTGCTACGTTCCCCATCAGGATTCACATGTAGGGGCACACAAACTAGCAAAACAAAATTAGCCAGCCCACCTTGCGTTGTGTGAACCGAGACAAAGGTGCGGATGGCTATGACTTATTTTTTGAAAAAGAAAGGGGGCTCCAGGCCGCCTTTATATTTCAAAACAGGCCATAGCCTGATGAACAACGTACGGTTACATGAAACTTGTGGGGTGCACTTTAGTGCAAAACCAACAAGAACTGATAAAAGAGAGGGGTTGAGGCAGGCAGGAGAAAAACAACAAGAGGAAACTATGTGACTATGTTGCTACAAGATTGCCCCAAAACATGAGGTCCTCCTTATCTTGTTGCTTCTTGGTCCTGCAGCACCAAAGAAGGATCAAATCTGCATCATAGTATCTTACGTAAGAGTCTGTCCATGAATATGAGTTGAAAACACGATCATTTCGTGCATGCAAGAGAGTGATGGCACATGCAGCAAAAGCCACGTTCCATTTGTGCTTGAACTAGAGATGAGCAGCAGCTTGTTGGACGAAGGATAGTATATCGGGCGACCTGTCAGCCAACGATGCCAAGCGCAGGTGATGCCATAGTGTAGACGCCGCCCTGCAGTGCAGTATTATATGATGAACCGATTCCACTGCTAGACATAGATCACAACCGGAGTTTGCAGCAACGGCCGTCCAATGCTTCTTGATCATGTTGTCTCTGGTGTTTAGTCGGCCCCAAAAAGCTAACCAGAGGAAGGTTTTGTGCTTCAAGGGGATCAATGCGTCCGAGCCCCAATCATGGAAGGTATAAGAAACACGACGGAAGGTCAATAATCGGTAGAAGTAGCCCGTGCTGATTTGCTTATCACAAACTGAGGGAGTACACATGTCCATGCACGAACCGTCGGGAGCTAGAGAAGCAATGAGATGATGCAGCAGTAGTAGCTCGCGCTCAGTAGAGTGGGAGAGATTGGGGTGGAGTTGTACTGACCAAGCACCATCCGAGAACTGTGAGCTAATCGAGCAGGAACGTTTCCTGGCAAAGGAGTAGAGAGCATGTAGCAGCAAGAAGAGCCTGCCTGCTTCAACCCAATGATCATGCCAGAAGGAAATGAGCTTGCCCGAGCCCAGAGTGCACCGTGTGGAGTTTATGACCACGGGGATATGATCCTTGAAACCACGCCACATGGCAGTATCTCTGCTGGAAGCCCCAAGAGGTATAGCCGTCTGGCAATACCGCAGAGCGAACCACTGGTAGCAAAGAATGTCAGAGTGCTGCAGGATCTTGGAAAGAAACTTGCATAACATTGCCTGGTTATGGGCTTGTAGATTTCTCACCCCAGGCCTCCATTTTGGTGGTGGAGAATGACCTTGTCCCAAGCTACGAGGCACTGGCCCCCCTTAACTATGTTCTTGCCCTGCCAAAGAAAAGCACGCATCAGGCTTTCCAAAGAGCTAAGCGACTCCTTAGGCCATGGGAAGCAGGACATAAAGTAGCTAGGTATGCCGGCGAGCACAGAGTTGACGAGCGTGAGCCTCCCACCAAGAGATAAGAAAGTGGCCAACCAGCCCGAGAGCCTACGGTCAACTTTGTGAATAACTGGCATCAACATCCCATGGATGATCTTATTCAGTGACAGGGGTAGTCCAAGATACGTGCATGGGGTGGAGGAGATAGGGCAGCCAAGCAAATGAGCAATCTCAGAGGCCACAGTTGCATCCACAGAGACATGCACTAACGTGCTCTTGTCAAAATTGATGGTTAAACCAGAGAAGGCCGAAAAGGAGGTCAGGATGTCCCTGATAATCGTGGCTTGCTCAAGATCCCCCTTGAAGATGATCAGTGTGTCGTCCGCGTACTGCAGCACCGGGAAGAAGCGATCTGTGCCAAGCGGATGCTGCAGGGTCCCGTTTTGATAGTACAAACAACACAACCTTTGTAACACATTTGCCACCAGGATGAAGAGATAAGGTGACAGAGAGTCACCCTGCCGGAAGCCACACTTAGCGAGAATGGGAGCCTCAGCTTGCCATTGATCATGACTCTTGAGCGTCCGGAAGAGAAGAGGTTGGAGACCCACTACCTTCAGGGTTGGGGAAAGCCCCTTGCTTCCATGACTAGCTTCAGACAGTCCCAACTGACACTATCGAAGGCCTTACGGAAGTCCAACTTCAAAGCAATGACATGCATCTTTCTTTTGTGAGCACGTTGTATTAACTCAGCAGCCAACGCAAAATTCTCAACAATGGAGCGACCTTTCAGAAACCCAGACTGCAGAGAATGCACTAAGGCCGGAATTTGCCGGATGGCTATGACTTATGAGGCTTAATTGGGTAGTTTAGTGTCAAAGTTATGTTCGACGATATCTACAGTGAAACCGCAGCATTGACCCAAGATCTGCTCCATTTTACTGTATCAAGCTGAAAAATTGTCACACAACATTTCGAATCGACGCATCGTGCTGTGCGGAAGGACTGCAATTCGAACTTGGTCTGTCAAGCCCGTTCCCCGTTGCAGCATGCACCGTTCCTTAACTTTTCGTCATTGATATTGCTGCCTGATGCGTATGCATGATTGGGACGCGTAGGTACTTAATCTAGCATGAATTAACAACTGATCCGCTATCGGGGCGAGTGCGGAGAACACGTCTAGCCTTCCTCCTTGAGTCGATGACTTGATCGATGCTGCTTTGAGCAGGTCTTCGTTGCGGCAGGGCGGTGTCATTTTCAACTATGGAGATCTTGATAGCTAGATTCTCTGGTTTATTATCCTCATCCATTTATCTCATTAGAAAAATCATCATTTAAGGTGGTGCAAACTGACACTGTCTCTACTAAGTTGACCACGTCAAGTGAAGCTCGTTTTATATTTGAAGAAGGCAATGAAGGTTTTGAGCACCATTTCTCGGAGAAAGAAAAAGTATATATATATGTGTAACATCCGGTATGGCCATTGAATCAACCTGGTATTGTATTCAACTTTCTCTAATTTTCTAACCATGAAGCGTTAACGTATCTGCTGGAGCTTCTACTTAGCTAACGTCACCCACATTTACCGTAAGAGTGACCATGACAAGGCTGGTGTGATACCAGTTCATCCACAGCCGGGCTACCAATGTGATTACTGATTCATCTTGTACGTTGCGTACCAGTTCACACGTTTGCGTGGTAATTACTACAAGTAACAAACATTGAAAGCGTCACAAGAGTACAAGATAGATGATGCAAAAGTTTAATTGCGTTACATACAATGTTCTTTTAATCAATCAAAGAACGCCGCAAAAGCTAGGTCTCTCCTTTTATTCTTCAGGTGAAGCCGGGTCTCTCCTTGTTGAATCGATTAGTATTCAGTAAAAAATGTACTGTAAAAGATTTTGAAAGAGTGATTGCTGATGACACCTTGACGTCGTGTCGACGGCAAGCAACGCGCGCCGATTCGCTACGACTTGGCAAAGACCGAATCAGCTCGTAAGATCCACTTGATTAAATCATGCATCCTCGCTCGTCTAAAATCGCCCACTTAAAATGATCACATAAGTCCCAAAGGCCTAAGGGTGGTTTGGACTTGACTGAACTGAAACCCATTCAGAGAGATTGGGAGGTGGTTGATAACTAATCAGACATCTCCAGCGCACTTTGCTTCGTCATACTACTACTAATCAGGTACTTACGGACCACACGGCCGGTTCGTCTCAAGGAGAGCGAAAGGAAGAAAGTAAAATGTTGCCATCACCTTTCCGCTTTCTTTTACGGGCGGCATCGTTTTTCTTATCCAAAAAATCGCTTGGTCAGGCACTCTGGGTAATGTAAAAGTTGCGGCTTCATTGAAATGAAATGGCCGACTATGTCACTGATTTCCTAAATTAGTTGCTCTATCCGGAAATTGTAAACGTGAGGAAATGGTCTTCAAATTTTCTTAAAGCTTATGAATCTGGGCATACTTATTGAGAGTTTCTCCGCCGCGTACTACACTGCTATGTGCTAAGAGCAACTTTAGCAGACCCCGCATCCCGCCCTGACCCGCAAAATAACCGTCAAAGTGCGGGTTGGGGCGAAAAAACTATCCCGATCAGACTCCGCATCCCGCCCCGGCCCGTAAATATTTTTGCCAGGCGTGACAAAACATCTTCCCCAACCTCTAAATTCATTGGTTAGGAGGACGACCCGGGCTCAGCCCCTATCCGCAGCGAGATTTGACAGGAGGGACATTTCCGCATGCCCGTTCCGGCATCCTCCACCATTGCCCCGCCACCGCATGCTCCGGTGCATCTTCCCCGGCCGTCCTTCGTCGCCACGGATGACTCTCGGCTGTCCCCCATCATTGTCAAGGTCGCGCACGCTCCCTCCCCTCGGGCGGATCTCGTCGGCCATGTTGGCCCCGCCGTCGCCCAAGTTAACGCCGCGCCTGCCCGCAAGCGGCAGGGCAACGTGGTCGTGCAGGGCGGGAATCCGGCAGCCCCTGCCGCGAAGGTTCGCGCTCCGGGCGCCAATGCCGCTGTGTGATCCCGGCTGGCGGTGGAGAAGGTCGGCAAGGTCTTCGGCGTAAAGCGGAAGAAGATTCCGGCTACAAAGAAGCCGGCTCCTTCATCCACTCCTTCCGTCCCAGAAAGAGGTTTCCCAGCGATGCCGCGCAATGGTGCTGCTCCCACCGCAAGCGAGGTGTTTGACAAAATGGCCGGAAGGTATGCGATGCCGCTCAATTGCATTTTTTGTTTGCTTTACGCCATTTTGCGATAGCTCGTGACTTGTTGTCGTTCACTATAGCGGTGGTTCTAACAATGCAACTGTCGAGTTCGTGAACTTGTTGAACACCAACGTCGTTCACATTGATCAAGCCCCGTTCGCCGCATTCGACTACAATGAAACAGAGGGTGGCGTGGACGATCATTCGTACTGAACTTGGCTTTTATTTGCACGTAAAACTGTGTTGTGTTGTTTGAATTTAAACTTATTTGTGAAAACCTATGTCAAATGCGAGAATTGGGCGTTTTCTGTTTGCGGGTCGTCGGGGCGGTGTCCGAGCAGACCCCGCAAAAGCCGACCCATAAAAAAGTATATTCCGTGAATATACTTTTATACGGGTCCGTTTAGAGGGTTTGCATCTGCGGCCGTCCGAGCCAGCGCACAAAAGCGGTTTTCCACGAACTGCAAATGCGTTTCGCGGGTCAGCCGGATACGGGTCTACTAGAGTTGCTCTAATATAATCAAAAAACTGTAAGGTGTGTGTCCACAAGATGTATACAGTTTTGAGAGTTTACAAGCTAGAAAAAACTGGATACACATTTTGTTTGTTTGGGTTACAAATGTTCATTTTTTTGGGAAAAGGCCAAACACCATGTATTAAGTAGCACAAACTATTAAAAATATTGTTACTGAGATTGAAAAATACATTCAAATCCCAATCTTTGGGGATGCTGAAGTCTTCTTCCTCCTGCATCCACCGACAATGGGACCGAGACGAGAAACACCAGTCTCGCACACTCTTTGTAAGACTGTAGTTGGAGGACCAAGAGACACACAATGCCATAGGCCTCTCAGAACAACGCCACCGAGAGAAACCTGCAAAAGAAAAACCCCAACTCAAAGAACTAGATATAGGGACACACGACCCGGCCCTTCGCATGTCTCCCAGTGATGAAAAGAAGCACCATCATAACGAGTACGAGGCACGAAAGACTTATGGATGACGCCAACGCCTCACCCTCCTGGATTAGGGATCGAAACCTAAACTAAAAACCTCACCCTACCATCGCTAATCCAAAATAGAAGGGCCCCCACCCCCTCCCATCGTCGAAGCGGTGGATGGAAGGAGGGGAGGCACATCATCTCGCCAGAGAGGAGGTAGATCGGCACTGACACTACCTCCGTGGGAGGGAGGGAGGAAGGAAGAAAACGTTTAGGACGATCGATCAAGTGATCTCTCAAACACAAACACTTCCAAGGGGTATAAAGGTATGATTTTTCAGGAATTTTCATATTCTTTAAGCGAGATGTGTCAGTATATATCACATCACATGATATACATGTATGATTTTTTATTTTTTTGAGATAAGCGTTTTTATTGAGATATAAGTGCTAGTACAATACTGTTTTGATAGACTCACTGCAAACTGTAGTTTACTCAAGGATGGCTGTCGTGCTGGTGTTGCAGAGGGCCCCTGAATCTGATTGAGAATCCCATTGATGTTTTTTTTGTTGCTGCAAAGCTAAGCACGCCCACTCCTAGGACAAGGAGGCAACAGTTCAGTAATCATTTCAGAGAGAACAATGCCACCCGAAACACATGCACATCCAACATGTGGGTTTTAAAATGGGCACAGGAGTATATTAGTAGTAGCTTTTTTTTTGTCTGTTAGTAGTAGCTAAAGTAGAAGCAAAGCGAGCAATAAACAAGGAAACAAACACCGTACATGGACTCCATCCAATTCCACACAGTAGAAAAAAGAACCAAGTGCTGATCAAAAAAGAAAAAAGAACAAGTGGGAGCAAGCCGTTGCTATTCCGCCTCGTTTTGTCACCCAGCGGTGTGGCCATTCGGCTCCTTCGGTCCTTCCCAGAAGCTGCCCATGAACCTCAATTGACCACGTTTTGCTGTCTGTCGACTCGAGCGAGCATAAATAGCCCAACGCCCTCGCAATCCACACACCATCATCAGCTTTCTCCTAGCATCCGACTCCCTCCCTTGCCCCCGACCCATCACACACACACACACACACAGCGCGAGCGTCTTATCAGGGCCTGCGCGAAGAGAAGAGAAGAGTGCAGAGGAGCACAGAGACAGAGTAAGCAACAGCAATGGGGAGGGCTCCTTGCTGCGAGAAGATGGGGCTCAAGAGGGGCCCGTGGACGGCGGAGGAGGACATGACCCTGGTCGCTCATATCGAGCAGCACGGCCACAGCAACTGGCGGGCGCTGCCCAAGCAGGCCGGCCTGCTGCGCTGCGGCAAGAGCTGCCGCCTCCGGTGGATCAACTACCTGCGCCCCGACATCAAGCGCGGCAACTTCACCTGTGAGGAGGAAGAAGCCATCATCCAACTCCACGCCATGCTCGGCAACAGATGGTCCACCATTGCGGCCAGGCTGCCTGGCAGGACGGACAACGAGATCAAGAACGTCTGGCACACACACCTCAAGAAGCGACTCGAATCCTCGTCCAAGACGTCCGGCCAGGCAGCGCCTAAGCGCAAAGCCAAGAAGCCTGCTGTGGCTGCGACTGCGAGCGCGCTCGAGGGACCGACCTCCGAGCCTGCGTCGTCGTCACCGGGGCAGTCCCTCTCGATGTCGCCGGAGCAGTCGCTCTCGACGTCGTCGGCCACCGGCTACTCGATGGCCTCGTCGTTGGAGAACACGGGAAGCTCTTCCTCGGAGTCCGAGGAGTTCCAGATTGACGACAGCTTCTGGTCCGAGACACTGGCGATGTCGGTGGACAGCTCCGGTTCCGGGATGGAAACCGGCGACACCTTTGGCGTAGATAGTGCTTCGACGTCGTCGTCGAGCAACGATGAGATGGACTTCTGGGTCACACTGTTCATGCAGGCTAGTGACATAGAGAGTTTGTCACAGATTTAAATTTTAATGAGAAGATTGGGCTATGTTCATATTTTGGCCGGATGTTTCTGTAGTTCGTCGACTGAGTTGACCCTTGTTGCTGGCTCAGTTTCACGTGCGCATTGGCTGGCCATAGCCTCAGAATTTTCTCCGGGCGTGAAACTGAAGGGACAAATGATGGGGCCGAAAGGTTGACATGATCAAAGACTGAAAGCCTGATAATACCTTTTAGCCGGAGGTTCATATTGCGAAAAGTCTGTTTTTAGTAACCTTACTGAACCCTTTCTTCGTTGCTCCTTTAGTTGTAATAAAAATACCAAAGAGCGCTGCTAAGAAATCATCCGCGTGCACAGCTGTCCGATCCGTCTGCGCATGACCCTTCGATCGTCTTCCTCTGCTTCGGCCTTGCAGTTCTGCTTGCGCTTGCAAACACGAAGCACCCCATGCCCCCTCCCGGCCCTCACTCGTAGCATGCCTCCCTCCAGTCACCCTGCACCACCGTTGTTCTACTAGCCAGCAGCATCGTAGCACCTCAACGGTCCCGTTGCAACATGGTTGGTCGGTGATGTTGTATTGTCGCCAGCAGAGCTGCAGTAGCAGCGTCGTCGGAAGCCACCGTAGCAACGCCGGCTTGAAGCATCGGGAGCTCTGCATTGCAGCCCCATCACGAGGTTAGCACCGTAGCACTGGTGCTCCCCTACAGGTCGCGCCCCCATCCATCTTGAAGCACGAGCAATGTCGGGCGAGTGCTGCATAGCAGCAAAGGTGTGCCCTTTGTTGTGGCTCTCCGTCCGACTTGCAGCGCGGCCGCTGGGGAGCGTTGTGTCGCAGTGCCGGTTGCGCCAACGGGCATGGCATAGCAGCACCGCGGCAACAACCATCCCGGCTTTTACACTGGTGTACTACACAATTTTATTTTTATAGACTTTGTTGGGCCTCCAAGTATAGAGTTTTATAGGACAACAATAAATTTCTCTCAAAAGGATGACCTAAAATTTATCAATCCATGGAAGGTGTAGAATGAAGATGGTCCTTTTCAAATGACTCTGCAATCAAATATAAGAAATCTCTTATGTCCCCAACACCGAATATAATGATAAATTGTATAGATATACTAGTTCGGCGAAGAGATGGTGATACAAGTGTAATATAGATGATAGAAGTAAGTTTTCATAATCTGAACAATTAAAAATAGCAAGGTAAGAAGGAGCAAGCAATGACTAAAATAGTATATCAATACTTAAAGATAAGGCTTAAGATTTATATTTTCACTAGTGCAATCTCTTAACTTACTAGCATAATTGAATCATATAATAATCCTTTAACTGAAGAAAATATGCCCTAGAGGCAATAATAAAGTTATTATTTATTTCCTTATATCATGATAAATATTTATTATTCATGCTAGAATTTTTTTAACCGGAAACGTAATACTTGTGTGAATACATAGACAAACAAAATGTCACTAGTATGCCTCTACTTGACTAGCTCGTTAATCGAAGATGGTTATGTTTTCTAACCATAGACATGAGTTGTCATTTGATTAACGGGATCACATCATTAGGAGAATGATGTGATTGACATGACCTATTCCATTAGCTTAGCACCCGACCGTTTAGTATGTTGCTATTGCTTTCTTCATGACTTATACATATTCCTATGACTATGAGATTATGCAACTCCCGTTTACCGGAGGAACACTTTGTGTGCTACCAAACGTCACAACGTAACTGGGTGATTATAAAGGTGCTCTACAGGTGTCTCCAAAGATACATGTTGGGTTAGTGCATTTCGAGATTAGGATTTGTTGCTCTGATTATCGTTGAGGTATCTCTGGGCCCTCTCGGTAATACACATCACTTAAGCTTTGCAAACAATGCAACTTATAAGTTAGTTGCAAGATGATGTATTACGGAACGAGTAAAGAGACTTGCCGGTAACGAGATTGAACTAGGTATTGAGATACCGACGATCGAATCTCGGGCAAGTAACATACCGATGACAAAAGGAACAACGTATGTTGTTATGCGGTCTGACCGATAAAGATCTTCGTAGAATATGTAGGAGCCAATATGAGCATCCAGGTTCCGCTATTGGTTATTGACCGGAGACGTGTCTCGGTCATGTCTACATTGTTCTCGAACCCGTAGGGTCCGCACGCTTAACGTTACGATGACAGTTTCATTATGAGTTTACATATTTTGATGTATCGAAGGTTGTTCGGAGTCCCGGATGTGATCACGGACTTGACGAGGAGTCTCGAAATGGTCGAGACATAAAGATCGATATATTGGACGACTATATTTGGACACCGGAAAGGTTCCGGATAAGATTGGGACAATACCGGATCACCGGGAGGTTATCGGAACCCCTCGGGAGGTATATGGGCCTTATTGGGCCTTAGAGGAAAGGAGGGGAAAGGAGCAAGGGAGGGGGCGCGCCCCCCAAGCCCAATCCGAATTGGGAGGGGGGCCAGCCCCCCTTTCCTTCCTCCTTCCTCTTCCTTCCCTCTCCTACTCCTAATAGGAAAAAGGGGAGTCCTACTCCTGGTGGGAGTTGGACTCCCCCCCTTGGGCGCGCCACCCTCCTTGGCCGGCCCCCTCCTCCACTCCTTTATATACGGGGGCAGGGGGGCACCCCAGAGACAACAATTGATCATTGATCTCTTAGCCGTGTGCGATGCCCCCCTCCACCATAATCCTCGATAATATTGTAGCGGTGCTTAGGCGAAACCCTGCGACGGTAGAACACCAAGATCGTCACCACGTCGTCGTGCTGGTGGAACTCATCCCCGACACTTTGCTGGATTGGAGTCCGGGGATCGTCATCGAGCTGAACGTGTGCAAAAACTCGGAGGTGCCGTAGTTTCGGTGCTTGATCGGTCGGGCCGTGAAGACGTACGACTACATCAACCGCGTTGTTATAACGCTTCCGCTTCCGGTCTACGAGGGTACGTAGACAACACTCTCCCCTCTCGTTGTTGTGCATCACCATGATCTTGCGTATGTGTAGGATTTTTTTTTGAAATTACTACGTTCCCCAACAGTGGCATCCGAGCCTAGGTTCTATGTGTTGATGTTATATGTGAAGGAAATATGCCCTAGAGGCAATAATAAAGTTATTATTTATTTCCTTATATCATGATAAATGTTTATTATTAATGCTAGAATTGTATTAACCGGAAACATAATACATGTGTGAATACATAGACAAACAGAGTGTCACTAGTATGCCTCTACTAGACTAGCCCATTAATCAAAGATGGTTATGTTTCCTAACCATAGACAAAGAGTTGTTATTTGATTAACGGGATCACATCATTAGGAGAATGATGTGATTGACTTGACCCATTCCGTTAGCTTAGCACTCGATCGTTTAGTATGTTGATATTGCTTTCTTCATGACTTATACATGTTCCTATGACTATGAGATTATGCAACTCCCGTTTGCCGGAGGAACACTTTGTGTGCTACCAAACGTCACAACGTAACTGGGTGATTATAAAGGAGCTCTACAGGTGTCTCCAAAGGTACATATTGGGTTGGCGTATTTTGAGATTAGGATTTGTCACTCCGATTGTCGGAGAGGTATCTCTGGGCCCTCTCGGTAATGCACATCACATAAGCATTGCAACTAATGAGTTAGTTGTGAGATGATGTATTACGGAACGAGTAAAGAGACTTGCCGGTAACGAGATTGAACTAGGTATTAAGATACTGACGATCGAATCTCGGGCAAGTAACATACCGATGACAAAGGGAACAACGTATGTTGTTATGCGGTCTGACCGATAAAGATCTTCGTAGAATATGTAGGAGCCAATATGAGCATCCAGGTTCCGCTATTGGTTATTGACCGGAGACGTGTCTCGGTCATGTCTACATTGTTCTCGAACCCGTAGGGTCCGCACGCTTAAGGTTTCGATGACAGTTATGTTATGAGTTTATGAGTTTTGATGTACCGAAGGAGTTTGGAGTCCCGGATGGGATCGGGGACATGACGAGGAGTCTCGAAATGGTCGAGACATAAAGATTGATATATTGGAGGCCTATATTTGGATATCGGAAGTGTTCCGGGTGAAATTGGGATTTTACCGGAGTACCGAGAGGTTACCGGAACCCCCCGGGAGGTATATGGGCCTTAGTGGGCCTTAGTGGAAGAGAGGAGAGGTGGCCCGGGCTGGGCCGCGCGCCCCTCCCCCCTAGTCCGAA
>NC_041390.1:439363695-439379862 GCF_002162155.2 Triticum dicoccoides | reverse complement strand
CTCTCTCTCCTCTTTCCCCCCTCCCGAATCCTATTCCAACTAGGAAAAGGGGGGAATCCTACTCCCGGAGGGAGTAGGACTCCTCCTGGCGTGCCCTCTCCTGGCCGGCCGCATCCTTCCTTTGATCTTTTATATACGGAGGCAGGGGGCACCCCTAGAGACACAAGTTGATCCACATGATCATATTCTTAGCTGTGTGTGGTGCCCTCTTCCACCATAGTCCTCGATAATATTGTGGCGGTGCTTAGGCGAAGCCCTGCGACGGTAGTACATCAAGATCGTCACCACACCGTCGTGCTGACGGAACTCTTCCCCGACACTATGCTGGATCGGAGTCCGGGGATCGTCATCGAGCTGAACGTGTGCTAGAACTCGGAGGTGCCGTAGTTTCGGTGCTTGATCGGGCGGGCCCTGAAGACGTACGACTACATAAACCACGTTGTGCTAACGCTTCCATTGTCGATCTACAAGGGTACGTAGATCACACTCTCCCCTCTCGTTGCTATGCATCACCATGATCTTGCGTGTGCGTAGGAAAATTTTGAAATTACTATGTTACCCAACAGTGGCATCCGAGCCTAGGTTTTATGTGTTGATGTTATATGCACGAGTAGAACACAAGTGAGTTGTGGGCGATATAAGTCATACTGCTTACCAGCATGTCATACTTTGGTTCGGCGGTATTGTTGGACGAAGCGGCCCGGACCGACATTACGCGTACGCTTACGCGAGACCGGTTCTCTCGACGTGCTTTGCACAAAGGTGGCTAGCGGGTGACAGTTTCTCCAACTTTAGTTGAACCGAGTGTGGCTACGCCCAGTCCTTGCGAAGGTTAAAACAGCACCAACTTGACAAACTATCCTTGTGGTTTTGATGCGTAGGTAAGATTGGTTCTTGCTTAAGCCCGTAGCAGCCATGTAAAACTTGCAACAACAAAGTAGAGGACGTCTGACTTGTTTTTGCAGGGCATGTTGTGATGTGATATGGTCAAGACATGATGCTGAATTTTATTGTATGAGATGATCATGTTTTGTAACCAAGTTATCGGCAACTGGCAGGAGCCATATGGTTGTCGCTTTATTGTATGCAATGCAATTGCGCTGTAATGCTTTACTTTATCACTAAACGGTAGCGATAGTCATGGAAGCATAAAATTGGCGAGACGACAACGATGCTACGATAGGTGATCAAGGTGTCGCGCTGGTGACGATGGTGATCACGATGGTGCTTCGAAGATGGAGATCACAAGCACAATATGATGATGGCCATATCATATCACTTATATTGATTGCATGTGATGTTTATCTTTTATGCATCTTATCTTGCTTTGATTGATGGTAGCATTTTAAGATGATCTCTCACTAATTATCAAGAAGTGTTCTCCCTGAGTATGCACCATTGCGAAAGTTCTTCGTGCTGAGACACCACATGATGATCGGGTGTGATAGGCTCTACGTTCAAATACAACGGGTGCAAAACAGTTGCACACGCGGAATACTCAGGTTATACTTGACGAGCCAAGCATATACAGATATGGCCTCGGAACACGGAGACCGAAAGGTCGAGCGTGAATCATATAGTAGATATGATCAACATAGTGATGTTCACCAATGAAACTACTCCATCTCACGTGATGATCGGACATGGTTTAGTTGATTTGGATCACATGATCACTTAGAGGATTAGAGGGATGTCTATCTAAGTGGGAGTTCTTAAGTAATATGATTAATTGAACTTAAATTTATCATGAACTTAGTCCTGGTAGTATTTTGCAAATCATGTTGTAGATCAATAGCTCACGTTGTTGCTTCCCTGTGTTTATTTTGATATGTTCCTAGAGAAAATTGTGTTGAAAGATGTTAGTAGCAATGATGCGGATTGGATCCGTGATCTGAGGTTTATCCTCATTGCTGCACAGAAGAATTATGTCCTTGATGCACCGCTAGGTGACAGACCTATTACAGGAGCAGATGCAGACATTATGAACGATTGGCTAGCTCAATATGATGACTACTTAATAGTTTAGTGCACCATGCTTAACGGCTTAGAATCGGGACTTCAAAAGACGTTTTTAACGTCATGGACCATATGAGATGTTCTGGGAGTTGAAGTTAATATTTCAAGCAAATACCCGAGTTGAGAGATATGAAGTCTCCAACAAGTTCTATAGCCAAAAGATGGAGGAGAATCGTTCAACTAGTGACCATGTGCTCAGATTGTCTGGGTACTACAATCGCTTGAATCGAGTGGGAGTTAATCTTCCAGATAAGATAGTGATTGACTGAATTCTCTAGTCACCATCACCAAGTTAGTAGAACTTCGTGATGAACTATAGTATGCAAGGGATGACGAAAACGATTCCCAAACTCTTCATGATGAAATTGATGAAGGTAGAAATCAAGAAAGAGCATCAAGTGTTGATGGTTGACAAGATCGCTAGTTTCAAGAAAAGGGCAAAGGAAAAAAGGGGAACTTCAAGAAGAACAGCAAGCAAGTTGCTGCTCAAGTGAAGAAGCCCAAGTCTGGTCCTAAGCCCGAGACTAAGTGCTTCTACTACAAAGGGACTGGTCACTGGAAGCGGAACTACCCCAAGTGATTGGCGGATAAGAAGGATGGCAAAGTGAACATAAGTATATTTGATATACATATTATTGATGTGTACTTTACTAGTGTTTATAGCAACCCCTCAGTATTTGATACTGGTTCAGTTGCTAAGAGTAGTAACTCAAAACGGGAGTTGCAGAATAAACATAAACTAGTAAAGGGTGAGGTGACGATGTGTGTTGGAAGTAGTTCCAAGATTGATATGATCATCATCGCACACTCACTATACTTTGGGGGTTAGTGTTGAAACTAAATAAGTGTTATTTGATGTTTGCGTTGAGCATGAATATGATTTGATCGTGTTTATTGTAATACATTTATTCATTTAAGTAAGAGAATAAATTGTTGTTCTGCTTACATGAATAAAACCTTATATGGTTACACACCCAATGAAAATGGTTCATTGCATCTCGATCGTAGTGATACACATATTCATAATATTGAAACCAAAAAGTTGCAAAGTTAATAATGATAGTGCAACTTATTTGTGGCACTGCCGTTTAGGTCATATTGGTGTAAAGCGCACGAAGAAACTCCATGCTGATGGGATTTTGGAACCACTTGATTATGAATCACTTGGTACTTGCGAACCATGCCTCATGGGCAAGATGACTAAGACTCCGTTCTCCGGAACAATGGAGCGAGCAACAAACTTGATTGGAAATAATACATACTGATGTATGCAGTCCAATGAGTGTTGAGGCTCGCAGCGGGTATCGTTATTTTCTGACCTTCACAGATGAGTTGAGCAGATATGAGTATATCTACTTGATGAAACATAAGTCTGAAACATTTGAAAAGTTCAAATAATTTCAGGGTGAAGTGGAAAATCATCATGACAAGAAAATAAGGTTTTTACGATCTGATCGCGGAGACAAATATTTGAGTTACGAGTTTGGTCTTCAATTAAAACATTGTGGAATAGTTTCACAAACTCATGCCACCTGGAACACCACAGCATAATGGTGTGTCCGATCGTCATAACCGTACTTTATTGGATATAGTGCAATCTATGATGTCTCTTACCGATCTACCAATATCGTTTTGGGGTTATGCATTAAAGACAGCTGCATTCACGTTTAAAAGGGCACCATCTAAGTCACCATCTAAGTCCGTTGAGGCGACACAATCTGAACTGTGGTTTGGCAAGGAACCAAAGTTGTCGTTTCTTAAAGTTTGAGGTTGCAATGCTTATGTGAAAATGTTTCAACCTGATAAGCTCAAACCCAAATCGGAGAAGTGCGTCTTCATAGGATACCCAAAAGAAATTGTTGGGTACACCTTCTATAACAGATCCAAAGGCAAGATATTCTTTGCTGAGAATGGATCCTTTCTAGAGAAGGAGTTTCTCTCGAAAGAAGTGAGTGGGAGGAAAGTAGAACTTGATGAGGTAACTATACCTGCTCCCTTATTGGAAAGTAGTTCATCACAGAAATCTGTTCCTGTGACTACTAGACCGATTAGTGAGGAAGCTAATGATGATGATCATGTAACTTCAGATGAAGTTACTACCGAACCTCGTAGGTAAACCAGAGTGAGATCCGCACCAGAGTGGTACGGTAATCCAGTTCTGGAGGTCATGTTACTTGACCATGACGAGCCTACGAATTATGAGGAAGCGATGATGAGCCCAGATTCCATGAAATGGTTTGAGGCCATGAAATCTGAGATGAGATCCATGTATGAGAACAAAGTATGGACTTTGATTGACTTGCCCAATGATCGGCGAGCCATTGAGATTAAATGGATCTTCAAGAGGAAGACGGATGCAGATAGTAGTGTTACTATCTATAAAGCTAGACTTGTTGAAAAAGGTTTTTGACAAAGTTCAAGGTGTTGACTACGATGAAATTTTCTCACTCGTAGCGATGCTTAAGTCTGTCCAAATCATGTTAGCAATTGCCGCATTTTTATGATATCTGGCAAATGGATAAACAAAACTACATTCCTTAATGGATTTAAAGAAGAGTTGTATATGATGCAACCAGAAGGTTTTGTCAATCCTAAAGGTGCTAAACAAAATATGCAAGCTCCAGCGATCCATCTATGGACTGGTGCAAGCATCTCGGAGTTGGAATATACGCTTTGATAAGTTGATCAAAGCATATAGTTTTATACAGACTTGCGGTGAAGCCTGTATTTACAAGAAAGTGAGTGGGAGCACTACAACATTTCTGATAAGTATATGTGTATGACATATTGTTGATCGGAAATAATGTAGAATTATTCTACAAAGTATAAAGGAGTGTTTGAAAGGATTTTTTCAAAGAAAGGCCTCGGTGAAGCTGCTTACATATTGAGCATCAAGATCTAAGAGTACATACCTTGACAAGATTTTTGAAGTAGTTCAAAATGGAACAGTCAAAGAAAAGAGTTCTTGGCTATGTTACAAGGTGTGAAATTGAGTAAGACTCAAAGCCCGACCACGGCAGAAGATAGAAAGAGAATGAAAATCATTCCCTATGCCTCAGCCATAGGTTCTATAAAGTATGCCATGCTGTGTACCAGATCTATTGTATACCCTACACTGATTTTGGCAAGGGAGTACAATAGTGATCTAAGAGTAGATCACTGGACAGCGGTCAAAATTATCCTTAGTGGAATAAGGATATATTTCTCGATTATGGACATGACAAAAAGGTTCGTCGTAAAGGGTTACGTCGATGCAAATTTTGACACTGGTCTAGATGACTCTAAGTCTCAATTTGGATACATATTGAAAGTGGGAGCAATTAGCTATAGTAGCTCCGTGCAGAGCATTGTTGACATAGAAATTTGCAAAATACATACGGATCTGAATATAGCAGACCCGTTGACTAAACTTCTCTCACAGGCAAAACATGATCACACCTTAGTACACTTTGGGTGTTAATCACATAGCGATGTGAACTAGATTATTGACTCTAGTAAACCCTTTGAGTGTTGGTCACATAATGATGTGAACTATTGGTGCTAAATCACATGGCAATGTGAACTAGATTATTTACTCTAGTGCAAGTGGGAGACTGAAGGAAATATGCCCTAGAGGCAATAATAAAGTTATTATTTATTTCCTTATATCATGATAAATGTTTATTATTCATGCTAGAATTGTATTAACCGGAAACATAATACATGTGTGAATACATAGACAAACAAAGTGTCACTAGTATGCCTCTACTAGACTAGCTCATTAATCAAAGATGGTTATGTTTCCTAACCATAGACAAAGAGTTGTTATTTGATTAACGGGATCACATCATTAGGAGAATGATGTGATTGACTTGACCCATTCCGTTAGCTTAGCACTCAATCGTTTAGTATGTTGCTATTGCTTTCTTCATGACTTATACATGTTCCTATGACTATGAGATTATGCAACTCCCGTTTGCCGGAGGAACACTTTGTGTGCTACCAAATGTCACAACGTAACTGGGTGATTATAAAGGAGCTCTATAGGTGTCTCCAAAGGTACATGTTGGGTTGGCGTATTTCGAGATTAGGATTTGTCACTCCGATTGTTAGAGAGGTATCTCTGGGCCCTCTCGGTAATGCACATCACATAAGCCTTGCAAGCATTGCAACTAATGAGTTAGTTGTGAGATGATGTATTACGGAACGAGTAAAGAGACTTGCCGGTAACGATATTGAACTAGGTATTAAGACATCGAAGATCGAATCTCGGGCAAGTAACATACCGATGACAAAGGGAACAACGTATGTTGTTATGCGGTCTGACCGATAAAGATCTTTGTAGAATATGTAGGAGCCAATATGAGCATCCAGGTTCCGCTATTGGTTATTTACCGGAGACATGTCTTGGTCATGTCTACATTGTTCTCGAACCCGTAGGGTCCGCACGCTTAAGGTTTCGATGACAGTAATATTATGAGTTTATGAGTTTTGATGTACCGAAGGAATTCGGAGTCCCGGATGGGATCGGGGACATGACGAGGAGTCTTGAAATGGCCGAGACATAAAGATTGATATATTGGAGGCCTATATTTGGATATCGGAAGTGTTCCGGGTGAAATCGGGATTTTACCGGAGTACCGGGAGGTTACCGGAACCCCCCGGGAGGTATATGGGCCTTAGTGGGCCTTAGTGGAAGAGAGGAGAGGTGGCCAGGGCTGGGCCGCGCGCCCCTTCCTCCCCCCTAGTCCGAATAGGACAAGGAGAGGGGGGCGGCGCCCCCCCCCCCCTTCCTTCTCTCTCTCCTCTTTCCCCCCTCCCGAATCCTATTCCAACTAGGAAAAGGGGGGGAATCCCACTCCCGAAGGGAGTAGGACTCCTCCTGGCGCGCCCTCTCCTGGCCGGCCGCACCCCCCTTTGATCCTTTATATACGGAGGCAGGGGGCACCCCTAGAGACATAAGTTGATCCACGTGATCATATTCTTAGCCGTGTGCGGTGCCCCCTTCCACCACAGTCCTCGATAATATTGTAGCGGTGCTTAGGCGAAGCCCTGCGACGGTAGTACATCAAGATCGTCATCACACCGTCGTGCTGACGGAACTCTTCCCCGACACTTTGCTGGATCGGAGTCCGAGGATCGTCATCGAGCTGAACATGTGCTAGAACTCAGAGGTACCGTAGTTTCGGTGCTTGATCGGTCGGGCCGTGAAGACGTACGACTACATCAACCACGTTGTGCTAACGCTTCCGTTGTCGATCTACAAGGGTACGTAGATCACACTCTCCCCTCTCGTTGCTATGCATCACCATGATCTTGCGTGTGCGTAGGAAAATTTTGAAATTACTACGTTACCCAACAATATGCACGAGTAGAACACAAGTGAGTTGTGGGCGATATAAGTCATACTACTTACCAGCATGTCATACTTTGGTTCGGCGGTATTGTTGGACGAAGCGACCCGGACCAACATTACGCGTACGCTTACGAGAGACCGGTTCTCTCGACGTGCTTTGCACAAAGGTGGCTAGCGGGTGACAGGTTCTCCAACTTTAGTTGAACCGAGTGTGGCTACGCCCGGTCCTTGCGAAGGTTAAAACAACACCAACTTGACAAACTATCGTTGTGGTTTTTGATGCATAGGTAAGATTGGTTCTTGCTAAGCCCGTAGCAGCCACGTAAAACTTGAAACAAACAAAGTAGAAGACGTCTAACTTGTTTTTGCAGGGCATGTTGTGATGTGATATGGTCAAGGCATGATGCTAAATTTTATTGTATGAGATGATCATGTTTTGTAACCAAGTTATCGGCAACTGGCAGGAGCCATATGGTTGTCGCTTTATTGTATGCAATGAAATCGCCCCGTAATGCTTTACTTTATCACTAAGCGGTAGCGATAGTCGTAGAAGCATAAGATTGGTGAGACGACAACGATGCTACGATGGAGATCAAGGTGTCGCACCGGTGACGATGGTGATCATGACGATGCTCGGAGATGGAGATCACAAGCACAAGATGATGATGGCCATATCATATCACTTATATTGATTGCATGTGATGTTTATCTTTTATGCATCTTATCTTGCTTTGATTGACGGTAGCATTATAAGATGATCTCTCACTAAATTTCAAGATAAAAGTGTTCTCCCTGAGTATGCACCGTTGCCAAAGTTCGTCGTGCCCAGACAACACGTGATGATCGGGTGTGATAAGCTCTACCTCCATCTACAACGGGTGCAAGCCAGTTTTGCACACGCAGAATACTCAGGTTAAACTTGACGAGCCTAGCATATGCAGATATGGCCTCGGAACACTGAGACCGAAAGGTCGAGCGTGAATCATATAGTAGATATGATCAACATAGTGATGTTCACCATTGAAAACTACTCCATTTCACGTGATGATCGGTTATGGTTTAGTTGATTTGGATCACGTGACCACTTAGAAGATTAGTTGATTTGGATCACGTGACCACTTAGAAGATCACATGACCCATTGACTAAGCCTCTTCCACGAGCAAAACATGATCAGCACCAAGGCTCCATGGGTGTTAGAATCATTACTGTGTAATCTAGATTATTGACTCTAGTGCAAGTGGGAGACTGAAAGAAATATGCCCTAGAGGCAATAATAAAGTTATTATTTATTTCCTTATATCATGATAAATGTTTATTATTCATGCTAGAATTGTATTAACCGGAAACGTAATACTTGTGTGAATACATAGACAAACAAAGTGTCACTAGTATGCCTCTACTAGACTAGCTCATTAATCGAAGATGGTTATGTTTCCTAACCATAGACATGAGTTCTCATTTGATTAACGGGATCACATCATTAGGAGAATGATGTGATTGACATGACCCATTCCATTAGCTTAGCACCCGATCGTTTAGTATGTTGCTATTGCTTTCTTCATGACTTATACATGTTCCTATGAATATGAGATTATGCAACTCCCGTTTACCGGAGGAACACTTTTTGTGCTACCAAACATCACAACGTACCTGGGTGATTATAAAGGTGCTCTACAGGTGTCTCCAAAGGTACATGTTGGGTTGGCGTATTTCGAGATTAGGATTTGTCGCTCCGATTGTAGGAGAGGTATCTCTGGGCCCTCTCGGTAATACACATCACTTAAGCCTTGCAAGCAATGCAACTAATAAGTTAGTTGCAAGATGATGTATTACGGAACGAGTAAAGAGACTTGCCGGTAACGAGATTGAACTAGGTATTGAGATACCGACGATTGAATCTCGGGCAAGTAACATACCGATGGCAAAGGGAACAACGTATGTTGTTATGCGGTCTGACCGATAAAGATCTTCGTAGAATATATAAGAGCCAATATGAGCATCCAGGTTCCGCTATTGGTTATTGACCGGAGACGTGTCTCGGTCATGTCTACATTGTTCTCGAACCCGTAGGGTCCGCACGCTTAACGTTACGATGACAGTTTCATTATGAGTTTATATATTTTGATGTACCGAAGGTTGTTCGGAGTCCCGGATGTGATCACGGACTTGACGAGGAGTATCAAAATGGTTGAGACATAAATATCGATATATTGGACGGCTATATTTGGACACCGGAAAGGTTCCGGGTAAGATTGGGACAATACCGGATCACCGGGAGGTTATCGGAACCCCCCGGGAGGTATATGGGCCTTATTGGGCCTTAGTGGAAAGGAGGGGAAAGGAGCAAGGGAGGGGGGCGCCCCCCCCCCAAGCCCAATCGAATTGGAAGGGGGACCTGCCCCCCTTTCCTTCCTCCCTCCTTCCTCTTCCTTCCCTCTCCTACTCCTAATAGGAAAAAGGGGAGTCCTACTCCCGGTGGGAGTTGGACTCCCCCCCTTGGGCGCGCCACCCTCCTTGGTCAGCGCCCTCCTCCACTCCTTTATATACGGGGGCAGGGGGCACTCCAGAGACACAATAATTGATCATTGATCTCTTAGCCATGTGCGGTGCCCCCCTCCACCATAATCCTCAATAATATTGTAGTGGTGCTTAGGCGAAGCCCTGCGACGGTAGAACATCAAGATCGTCACCACGCCGTCGTGCTGACGGAACTCATCCCCGACACTTTGCTGGATCGGAGTCCGGGGATCGTCATCGAGCTGAACGTGTGCAAAAACTCAGAGGTGCCGTAATTTCGGTGCTTGATCGGTCGGGCCGTGAAGACGTACGACTACATCAACCGCGTTGTTATAACGCTTCCGCTTCCGGTATACGAGGGTATGTAGACAACACTCTCCCCTCTCGTTGTTGTGCATCACCATGATCTTGCGTGTGCGTAGGATTTTTTTTGAAATTACTACGTTCCCCGACATTAACATGCGATAAATAATCAATCCAAAGTTCTTTTCAGAGAAAATATGATGAAAATGTGTAACAATCTTTATTCCTAGATTACCCCAATGTCACCATGGGAATCCGGAAATTGATTACCAAAACATATATCAACTAATCTCAACAGATTATCCCATAGTCACCACGGGTATCCACAAGCAAGGCATACATCAAGTGAACTCAAATCCAAAGTATTCAATCCAACATATGAAACTTCAAAGAGCAAGAATCAATTCATCACAAGAAAGATAGAGAGACAAAAACACCATATGATCCAATTATATTAATAAAACGCATGGTACATCAAGATCGTGTCCTATCAAGATCATGAGAAAGAGAGAGAGAGAGAGAGATCAAACACAAAGCTACTCGTACATACCCTCAACCCCAAGGATGAACTACTCACACATCACCATGGGAACATAGGAGAAGCTGGTGGTGATGGTGGAGATGCCCCTCGCTGCACTCCGGCGCCACTAGAGGGGAGAGGGAACTGCTACTTGTGAGCTACGTTGAGATTTTCTCCGAAGAGTAGGGGAGATGTAGTACAGTAGAGATATGTATTTCCCTCAGTGAGAACCAAGGTTTGCCGAACCAATAGGAAATCACGCAAAGCCTTGTGAACAACACCTACACACACAAAAGCAAATACTTGCACCCAACGCGGGCAAGAGGGTTGTCAATCCCACTGAACTCGTTACGAATGTTGGGGATATCGCTTATCGGGAACTTATCATCTGACCCATGATAAGGGGTAAATCAGCCAGTTTATTGGCATATTGTTCGATTTATTGCCATATCCGTCGATTTATCTTATCGGTCAGATACCAGTAAGCGATAAACCGACCAATTTATCAGAATATCGGAAGATACCTTGAACAACACTTGTTACTTGCAAGGTTTAAATCTTGTATAGATAGATGGATAAATTGCAAAGTAAAATAAAAGTAAATAAATTACAGCAAAGTTATTTTGAATTTTATACTATAATAGAAGTAGACCCCAGGGCCACAGTTTTCACTAGAGGCTTCTCTCTCGAACGCATAGCATACGGTGGGTGAACAAATTATTGTTGGGTAACTGATAGAAAAGCACATAGTTATGACGTATTCATGAGAATGATGATGTATATAGGCATCACGTCCGAGACAAGTAGAACGACTCCTGCTTGCATCTACTGCTGTTACTCCACCAATCGACCGCTATACAGCATGCATCTATGGTATTAAGTTCATAAAAAATGGAGTAACATCTTAAGCAAGATGACATGATGTAGACAAAGGAAACCCAATCAATAATAAACCTTGTTGTTTTACCCTTAATGGCAACAATACAAATACATCTCTTGTCCCCTTCTGTCACTGGGATATACAACACCGCAAGATTGAACCCATCACAAAGCACCTCTTCCACTAAAGATAAATCAGTCTAGTTGGCCAAACTAAAGAGATAGATCAGAGAGAAATATAAAGCTATAACAATCATGCATAATAAAGTTCAGAAAAAACTCAATTACTTTGAATGAATAACCTGATCATAAACCTATAATTCACCGGATCCCAACAAACACACTGCAAATGAGATTACATCGGATCTAACTCCAAGAAGATCAAGGAGAACATGGTATTGAAGATCAAAGAGAGAGAATAAGCCATCTAGTTACTAGCTATGGACCCGTAGGTCTATGGTGAACTACTTACGCATCATCTGAAGGGATCAAGGATGATGTAAAAGCCCTCTGTGATCGATCCCCCCCCCCCTCCGGCAGAGTACTGGAAAAGGCCTCCAGATGGGATCGTGGAAGAACAGAAACTTGCGGCAGCGAAAAAAGGGTTTCAGGTGGCTCTCTCTTGGTTTCCCATTATTTGAGAATGTATAAAAGTGAAATTAGGTCAGACGGAGCCTCGAGGGGCCCACAAGGTAATAGGGCACGACCCCCCCCCCCACCCAAGGACGCGCCCTGTTGTCTTGCCATCTCCTCGTTTGTCCTCTGATCTCCTCCCAAAGTTTCTAAGGTCTCTTTTGTCTAGAAAAATTTGTCAAAAAGTTTCATAGCATTTGGACTCCGTTTGTTACTGATTTTCTAGAAAACCAAAAACAAGCAGAAAATATGTGACGCCCTCGATTTGACCGTACACTAATCATACACGCAAATGTGTACGATCAAGATCAAGGACTCACGGGAAGATACCACAACACAACTCTAGACACAAATTAAAATAATAAAAGCTTTATATTACAAGCCAGGGGCCTAGAGGGCTCGAATACATAAGCTCGAAAACACAAGAGTCAGTGGAAGCAATAATATCTGAGTACATACATAAGTTAAACAAGTTTCCATAAGATGGCTAGCACAAACTAGGATACATATCGAAATAGGCGCAGGTCTCCTGCCTGGGATCCTCCTAAACTACTCCTGGACGTCATCAGTGGCCTGCACGTAGTAGTAGGCACCTGTAGTGTAGTAGGAGTCATCGTCAACGGTGGTGTCTGGCTCCTGTACTCCAACGTCTGGTCGCAACAACCAGGTACGAAAAGGGGGAAAAGAGGGAGCAAAGCAACCATGAGTACTCATACAAAGTACTCGCAAGCAAGGAACTACACTACATATGCATTGGTATTAATGAAAGGGGTAACCCTTTCTTTAGAAAATGATGAATATGAAGTCCGGGAGGCTGCGGCTGCATTGATCTCGGTAGCTATGCCACCCACGGAATTTAAAGAGCCTAAAGGAGTGTGGGTCATATATTCTGCTGAGCGTCGTTGTTGCCAAGGTTGTATGTCTTTTTTCAACCTACTCAAGTCCAAACCGTTGGGGCCCCTTAGAGGTTCTAACCATGGAGCACGAAGGTCCCAAAAACGCATAGTTTCCCCTCCAAAGATAACCTCCCCAGTTGGGGAACGCATTAGATATTTACCTAAACCTGTGGGTCCTTGAGCGGATCCCACATTAGCTCCATATACTGGATCAACTAAAGACTCTGGGCTTCCATCAAGCCACTACTACATCGATTTTGTTAGTCTTTTGTTCCTCGATGCTCAATCAAACCCTCTTTTTTTAAGATGGAATCTTCCTCTAGGCTCTCGTATTCCGCTCATGTCACGTCGAGGTACTGCAGAAAAAAGAACTGCAAAACCGTTGCTCCTGTAGTGGCCAAATAAGGTTTAGCTGCTCTTATAACAAAGGAATTCATATTTACAATGAAAATTTGACATACTGTCGTATTGAATGATCCGGGTCGATTGCTTGCGGTGCATATAATGCACACAGCTCTAGTTTCTGGTTGGGCTGGCTTAATGGCTTTATACAAATTAGCAGTTTTTGATCCCTCTGATCCTGTTATATGTGGGCTAAACTGCAGAATGCCGGAATAAGAGGGGGATAGCTAGTCCTATCGAAGACTACGCTTCTGGCAGCCTCCATCTTGAAGTAGAAGAAGAGAGTAGATGGTAAGTTAACCAAGTATTATCGCATAGCATAATCCTACCCGACGATCCTCCCCTCATCGCCCTGTGAGAGAGCGATCACCGGGTTATATCTGGCACTTGAAAGGGTGTATTTTATTAAGTATCCGGTTCTAGTTATCATAAGGTCAAGGTACAACTCCGGGTCATCCTTTTACCGAGGGACACGACTATTCGAATAGATAAACTTTCCTGCAGGGGTGCACCACATTTTCCAACACGCTCCATCCCCTTTCGCCGGACACACTTTCCTGGGTCATGCCCGGCCTCGGAAGATCAACACGTCGCAACCCTACCTAGGCACACCAGAAAGGTCAGTACGTCGGTCTAAATCATATGGCGCAGGGGTCTGGGCCCATCACCCATTGCACACCTATACGTTGCGAGGGCGACCGAAAACAGACCTAGCCTCCCTAATACCAAAGCAGGCGTTCCAGTCCAATCCGGCGCGCGCCGCTCAGTCGCCGACGTCAAGAAGACTTCGACTGATACCACGACGTCGAGCGTCCATAACTGTTTCCCCATAGTTGGTTAGTGCGTATAGGCCAATGGCCAGACTCACATCAAATACCCAGATCTTGTTAAGCATGTTAATTGAAGTAACCACGAAAGTCGACCAGGGCCAAGCCCACCTCTCACCTAGGTGGCCTCAACCTGCCCTGTCGCTCCGCCACAAAGTAACAGTCGGGGGCCGTCGGGAACCCAACCCCACCACTACCTGGATGGAACCACCTGCCCCTTCAGCCCCCATATCGGAATCACTTGCGGGTACTCTATGAGCCGACCCGACTTTAGTCACCACGTGTATCACATATTATGTATATAAGTATATACCCGTGATCACCTCCCAAGTGATCACGACCCGATAGTATAGCATGACACACGGACAAGAATGTAGAGCCACTGATGGAATACTAGCATCCTATACTAAGTATTTGTGATTGCAGTTAAAGGTAACAACAGTAGTAGCAAAGACAGGCTATGCATCATAATAGGATTATCGGAAAGCAGTAACATGCTACACTACTCTAATGCAAGGAGTAGAGAGAAGAATAGGTGATGTCGGGTTGATGAAGGGGGGGGGCTTGCCTGGTTGCTCTAGCAAGCAGGGTCGTCAACACCGTAGTCGTACTGAGTAGCAGCGGCGTCGGTCTCGGTGTCTAGCGAGAGAAGAGGGGGAAGAAACAATAAATATAATGCAAACATAAGCATGACGATGCATGACATGACAATGAGCGGTGCTAGGTGTGCCCTAACACAGTAGGAGGTGATACCGGCGAAGGGGGAAACATCCGGGAAAGTATCCCCAGTGTTTCGTGTTTCGGACGGATGAACCGGAGGGGGGAAGTTGCATGTTCACTATGCTAGGGACATGCGGCGGACGAACGGACTGCGTATTCGGATTCGTCTCCTCGTTCTGAGCAACTTTCATGTACAAAGTATTTTCATCCGAGATATGGTTTATTTTATATGATTTTCTAAAGTTGTAAACATTTTCTAAAACTAATTTTAGTTCAAAATAAATACTAAATTGTTTTCTGGCCCTTCTCCAGAGATTCGTAACTCCGATTAGGCTAAAAAAGTTACACGATTTTTCTCCGAAATTCATGCGGTGAAACAAGGGCTCCAACCAACCTAAGTGCTGCTTACAAGGCACCACGACGTGCCCAAGTGGGTAGGGAGCGCCGGCCTGCCTTGTGGGGCCCTCAGGAACTATTTTGCGTTGATTCTTCGTGTCAAAAATCATGTATATTTCATAAAATATCTTCATAAATATTTATCGTGTTTGGACTTTGTTTGGTATGGTTTTTTTGCAAAACAAAAAACATGCACAATACATGAATTGGCACTGGGCACTAGTTTGATATGTTAGTCCATAAAAATAATATAAAAGCGCATTAAGACCATATAAAATTATTATAAACATGACATGAATACTTCATAAATTATAGATACATTGGAGACAAGTCAACTGACGGTCTGCACCGTAACACCGGTGCGCCCTGCTGCAATGAAGATCTGCCATCCGCTTGCAGCGTTCCGCCAACCATGGCAACAGCTCGGAGCATCTCCCTGCTACAATGCAGCACCCCCATTAGTGCGACAACATCGTCGTCATGCATCGCCTGCTACACCGAAGCTCCGTCGCCGGCCATGGTAGCAGCTCAGGGCCTGTCCTGCTGAACCGCAACTCCCCTGTCAGTGTGGTAGCAACATCGTTGTGAGTCACCTACTTCACTAAAGCTCCGCCACTGTTCATGGCAGCAGCACCCTCCCAACCTAGCCTACAACAACGAGAGGTGAGCGACAATTTGGAGTGTAGCGCAGCGCCGTCCCCCTTGGGAAGGTGGTGACAAAA
>NC_041390.1:439338919-439363349 GCF_002162155.2 Triticum dicoccoides | reverse complement strand
GGGGGGGAGATATTTTTTGTGTTGATGGGAAGACAAAGACGGGCAGAAAATATCTGAACAATTCACCAGGGGATAAGATTGGACAGGGGTGAGCGGTAGGTGGCCCAAGGTGCCACACGTCGAGCATTCGAGGTGACTTACAAGCCAAAAAATCAGTGTGACGCCCCGAGACCGATGTGCCAGGTGTCTTCCAGTTATTCGCTGTTGTTGCCTTGTCTTTGCATCATGTGCATTGCATCATGTCATCATGCAACCCGTTCTAAAACTCAACTAAATAAATTGCATAGATCACTGATCTATTTAAATCGAGGGAACTCACATGGTGGTTTCTCTTTATAACATATCCTCCCAGTAATTAGGGAGCTACTCTAAATATTCCATAAGTTTGGAATTAACCGCAAACACACTTGCAATGTAAAATCTCATGCCTTTTCCCACTTCAAGTTTGGTCCCCAAACTTTGCCCTTAATTTCTTTCATCGCTTTCCCGATCTCCACAAAAATTCCGAACATTTTTGGACTCTCCAAAAATGTTTTCCTAATTCAACTTATTTGAATCACATTCAAATATGTTCAAATGCAATCCTTCCAAAACGGTGTCAAATGTATTTTTCTTGGATCAATCTCATTTTGTGAGCCCTGGAAAAATTGGCCTCCTGCACAAATTCTTTCTCTATCTTTTTCTTTCGCTCCTTTTCTTTCTTTGTTGTTTTTTCCTGAAAGAAAATGGCAGAGAGGTTTTTTTAAAAAGAGTGCGAGAGGAGGAAAGCCAGCCCAGCTGGGCCTCCCTCCGTCACGCGCCGGCCCAAGGCCAGGCCCAATCAGCCCCGCTGCTTACCCTAACCCCTCCCACATCGCTACTCCCTCCTTCCCTCGTTCCCTCACCGCCGCCAGGAGCCATCTCCCTCGAACCCTTTCTCCATCGACCCCTCCTTCCTCTCGATCTCCCTCCAGCGCCGCCTCAGCACCGCTCCTCCCGATCCGTGGTCCTCCTCCCTCTGCTTCCTGGATCCTGCGTCGGCCCCTCCTTCCTTTCACCTCCCTCTCCATCGCTGGATCGCCCCGCCTCTGCCTCTGGCCGCCGCCAGCGAGAAGCTCCACCGGAGCCTTGCCTACCTCACCGGACCGCCTCTTCCATGGCCTTCCTCCAGCTCCGAGTTGCTACTCCTCTTCCACGCCACGACCACGCCCCGACCTCCTGCGGTAGACCCCGGGTCCCTGCTGCTCTGCTCCACGCGCCCGTCCTAGAGCTCGTCCGCCTCGCCAAGCCGCCGCGGCGCCAGGTCCCCGCATCTCCGGCCGCTCCCCTGTAGCTCCTCCTCCACCTCGCGTGCGACCTCCCCTGCTGCTGCTGCTCAGCTCCACCGCACCTCCTTCCGTTCCCTGCACTGCTGTATCACCGAATCAACACCCGCTCCTTTGCTTCGGGTCCAGGCGTCCCGCGGCCGACGCCCCTGCATCACGCCAAGTACCTGCACCGTGCCCTTGACTCCTGGGAGGCCCTGCTGCTGCTATGGTTTTCCTGTGACAAACGAAACGGGCACGCCGCCTCCCCGCCATGGTGCCGCACCCTCTTCATTGTCGTTGTCACCGCGACCCCTTGTTGGTCGCAAAGACCGCCTGGTGCTGCTTTGTTTTGGTTCGCCAAGTTCTGCACCGAAACATCTTCACGGTCGACTACGTTTTGCTGTCCCGACCGGAACCATCAAGTACTCGATACGCAATGGCACCAAGTACCAATACGAATGTGAACGACTACCATCGAAGTGTACGACTACACGACGCCCGCCAAGTTCGATGACGCTCGCCGCCCGAACGACTACCACCGACGTGTACCTCTCCGTCGCCGTGGGTTTCGTCAAGTTCAACGGTGAACCCCGAAGTACTCGGATCCATCAAGTCCAACAATGACTGTGCTCAACTACCCACGACCCTGAACGTCTACGAAACGAGTACCACTACCATCGCCGATGATCGATAGTACAACTACTTCCGCTACCATCGCCACGAGAAGGAAAACTTCCCACAACGACCCGTGAACAACTACTTCCACGACGTCCGTGTACCACGACCGTCGTGAGAATGCCTACTTCCTTTGCCAAACTCGAACCACTCCGTAAATGCACCTTTGGAAGGTATAACCGCCGGAACGATGCCCATGGACCGCATGCATGTGATGTATTATATGAGATGCCCATGTTTGCACCATGGTCAAGTCGCTGCTTGCTCGGCCCTCCTCATTTGCTGCTAACCCGTGGGAACCCGGTTACCGGGATCACCCCACCATCTTGCATGACACGCTCACGTCACATTTCCTTTTGCACCGGTATCTCCATGAGCTATCGGAACCGATATGTTGCCGTGGCATCATTTTCGGATTAGTTGCCATGGCACCCCTTTCGTTTTCGGCACGATGACAAATGCTTCATATAATGCTCATGTCAACATTTTCATAAATACTGCATAAAACTTGCACATGTCATTCGCATCATGATAATAACATTTAAATATTTAAAATTGTTGTTGCACCAAATTGATAATTGCACATGAGGATATACCAGAATTGTTGTTATTGTTGTTTCCAGCCTCATTTAAAATGCCTAGCTGTGTATTTTCACTCATGTTTCACCTCTTGCCATGTTAACCAACCTTTAATATTGTTGAGTACATAACCGGGAGAGAACTAAATAAGTCATGTGGTGTTTTCTTCAATATGCAACTCCGTTGCATATTGAGCTCCACTTAATTTGTAGGATTGCTTGTGCACTTTGCCATGCCATGCCTCATTAAACCGGACATGCATCATACTCAATTGTGCATCATGCCATGATTATGTGATGGTTGTTTACTATGCTGTTTGCTTCTTTCCGGGTTACTTCTCGTGTTAGCTTCGGTTTCTTTTCGGAGTTGTGAGGATTCGTTCGACTACGTCTATTTGTCTTCTTCATGGACTCGTTCTTCTTCCTTGCGGATTTCAGGCAAGATGACCATACCATCGAAATCACTTCTATCTTTGCTTGCTAGATGCTCGCTCTTTTGCTATGCCTATGCTGCGATACCTACCACTTGCTTATCATGCCTCCCTAATTGCCATGAGCCTCTAACCCACCTTGTTCTAGCAAACCGTTGTTTGGCTATGTTACCGCGTTGCTCATCCCCTCTTATAGCGTTGCTAGTTGTAGGTGAAGATTGGAGTTTGTTCCTTGTTGGAACATGGTTATTCTATTGGGATATCACAATATCTTTTATGTAATTAATGCATCTATATACTTGGTAAAGGGGTGGAAGGCTCGGCCTTATGCCTGGTGTTTTGTTCCACTCTTGCCGCCCTAGTTTCCTCATATTGGTGTTATATTCCCGGATTTTTGCGTTCCTTACACGGTTGGGTTATAATGGGAACCCCTTGACAGTTCGTTTTGAATAAAACTCCTCCATCAAGGCCCAACCTTGGTTTTACCATTTGCCTCACCACCACCTACTTTTCCCTTGGGAGTCACGCTCCTGAGGGTCATCTTATTTTAACCCCCCCCCCCGGGCCAATGCTCCTCTAAGTGTTGGTCCGAACCGAGTAGACTGCGGGGCCACCTCGGGGCAACTTGAGGGTTGGTTTTACTCATAGGATGTCTCATCTGAGTGTGCCCTAAGAACGAGATATGTGCAGCTCCTATCGGGATTTTTCGGCACATTCGGGAGGCTTTGCTGGACTTGTTTTACCATTGTCGAGGATGTCTTGTAACCGGGATGCCGAGTCTGATCGGATTGTCTTGGGAGAAGGAATATCCTTCGTTGACGTGAGAGCTTGTTATGGGCTAAGTTGGGACACCCCTGTAGGGATTGAACTTTCGAAAGCCGTGCCCGCGGTTATAGGCAGATGGGAATTTGTTAATGTCCGATTGTAGAAAACCTAAAGTTTATCTTAATTAAAATACATCAACCGCGTGTGTAGCCGTGATGGTCTCTTTTCGGCGGGGTCCGGAAAGTGAAGATGGTGTTGGAGTTATGCTTGACATAGGTTGTTCTAGGATCACTTCTTGATCACAGTTGCTCAAACGTGCTTTGCCTTCTCTTCTCGCTCTCATTTGCGTATGTTAGCCACCATATATGCTAGTCGCTTGCTGCAGCTTCACCTTAAACCTTTTACCCTACCTATATGCTTAAATAGTCTTGATCGCGAGGGTGTGAGATTGCTGAGTCCCTGTGACTCACAGATACTTCCAAAACCAGTTTGCAGGTGCCGATGATACCGTGCAGGTGACGCAACCGAGCTCAAGGAGGAGCTCGATGAAGATCGTGTTCGTTATGTTGTTTCGTTTCCAGTTGATCAGTAGTGGAACCCAGTTGGGACGATCAGGGATCTGTGTAGCATCAGGGGTAGTCTTCTTTTATTTTGGTTCCGTAGTCGGACCTTGATTGTATCTGGATGTTGTAATGCTTTATTCATGTATTGTGTGAAGTGGCAATTGTAAGCCAACCATGTATCTCTTTCCCTTATGTATTACATGGGTTGTGTGAAGATTACCTCTCTTGCGACATTGCTTACAATGCGGTTATGCCTCTAAGTCGTGCTTCGACACGTGGGAGATATAGCCGCATCATGAGCATTACAAGTTGGTAATCAGAGCCATCCCCGACTGTAGGAGCCCCCTACTTGATCGAATCGCTGGCGTTGTTGAGTCTAGAAAAATGTTTTGAGTCTTATAGGATTATATATATCGGAGAGTAGGATTCTTTTTACTCCTCAGTCCCTTCGTCGCTCTGGTGAGGCATCCTGACGTAGAGTTTTGACTCTTCTCTTCTCAAATTTCACTAAAAAAATTAGGATCACGCGGGTATCTTGGAATCGTTCTGATGGTTTTTGACGAGAACATTGTTCTTGGTGCCTCCTGACATTTAGAGGTTGTGGCAGTGTCCCGGGGAGTTGAGCTCCGAGGTGTTGTCGTCACAATTTTATCGTTGCAGTTCTGGAATACCTGAGTTTTTCGCCGACATCGAAAATCTCTTTTATGCAGTTGTTGGTGAGATAACCTCGACGCCACCCAATACTGGGGCGGGAGTTCGGGAGTATTGCCATAACTTGTATAGCAGATGCTTTTCGAAGGTTGAGGTAAACGATTTCCGAAGGTTTCTTGGTTATGTGTTGAAGGATGGATACAGCTGGATGTAGGATTTGAGTAGTTTTGGGTGAGATATTATGCTTCCCCTGTATCCCCAACACCTGATTGCATAACCGGAAAGTTTTAGGAGTTTATAAGTGGGAATTCAAGTACCTCTTGGGATATCTTTTCGACAGATGCATGATATGAGATTGGGGTTCGACGTCTAGTGGTCTGCCTATCCACGGTTGGTTTTACAGTGGTCTCGTTGTGTCTTAAAGAGTCCTTGGCTATGCCGACTCGGGGACGCTTCGTATGTCATGTGGACTGCCTTGTACATGATGGTGTTGTACGATCGAGCCCGTGTGGGCCCCACCACGAAAACTTCGGACGAAATCTCTATCATATGTTTGTTCCGGCTTATTCTGCAAGCCAATCCTTGGTTTTGTTTTGAGTTGTGGTATTCGAGTTGCTTCGAAGTCAAATGTTGATTCCATACCTTTTCCTAAGCAGTGTTCTCATATATCTATGTGAATGCCAATCCTTCCCAGTCATCAAGTTTGCCATCTCAATTTCTTCTGAATCGGTGTCTCTCTATTCAAGTGGATCCGATCATTTTCAACATCCGCAAGATCAACTCAAATTTTTCGTCAACGGTGTTTGTTTCATCCGTCTCCAAGCTTGCCTTTGTTTTTCCCGCCCTCCCACCCTTTTTCTTCGAGGACTAAGATTTCTTAATCAAGTATCCATCTTATTGATATGAAGCCTCTCCATGCTTTTTTCCGTCAATGTTCTTACCCGGTGATGCTCATGAAGATACTAACCGATCTTCAAGTGCGTCATTCTTCATTCTTTTCATCTCCGATGTTTTCAATTCAAGCTTTGGTATTAGCATAGTCTTTTCTTTTTTCCCAATGCTTTTATTATGCCGGTGCACCTCATTTTCATTCATTTCTCGCAATTCAATTGTTCCGGAGTGCTCAAGATATCTCGAAGATTCATGTTTCCACTCTGCTTTCGTTCAAACTCTTTCGAGGTTGTTATCTCATTCTAGCCATTCAATTCAACCGGTGCATTCTCTCTTTTAAATCGCTCTACGGTGTTTCTTTCGAGTGGGCCCTAACCCACAGGTCTTTTCCCCAGGATCTTACCTGACTCTTCTAATCTTCTCAGAGTTACTCTGAAATTCTTTTCCAAGTTTGACGTAAGAATGAGTTATCATCAGTCAAATGCTTTCTCCAAGATCTTTCATAATACTTTTCATCGTTGGCTCAACCTTTCCATTCTTCATTCCGGAGTATCACAACAATTCATGGTGGTGTTTTCTCGTAGTCACGCTCGACATTTGAAGACTGAAGAAGTGTTTCCTCTAAATCTTAGTCCGTTCTCTTAAAGAGTCGTGGTTCTAGCTTGCTGCCATCCTCTCATAATTGTTTTAGGTTTGTGAGAATTCTTTTCAACCATACGGAGCAATTCAAGAGCCTTTTCAGTTTGTTTCTCTGGAGGCCATCATCTCAGAATTATTCATTCTCATCTTTCAGCTCTTTTTCTCTAAATCTTACCGGTGTATCGTGCAAATATCCTCTAATCAATTCGGGATCTCTTCGTTCACTTGTATCTAAATTCTCTCAAGCATCTTCGTTCATTTGCTAATTCTTCCCGGTGTTTTGCTATCTTTTCCTTGATCGTTTCTTAATTCTTACGGTGTTTTCTTCCAAGATTCTTCTTCCTTCGTTTATCATATCAACGCACTCGTGCTTTCCAAATTCTACCGGTGGTTCGTTCAAGAGTTTTCTCTTCCTTCTTTATCATATCAATTTATTCGTTGTTTCAACCCTTCCGGTGGTTCGTTCAATACCTTCCCAAGTTGGCGCGATGTCTTTCTTAATCCTTTCTTCGAGAATAAGTAGTATGCCAAATCCGTTGTTTGTCATCAATTTAAATTGGTGAAGGATACGCATAACGTAATTCTTATTCTTGTTCATCCAAGTGCTTAATTTCTTATTCCGGAGGCTCGTCAAGTTCTCGGTTTTGTTGTTGCATCTTTTCTTTTCCCGGAGTTCCAAGCTCTCTCAGTTTTCTCGCCATGAAGATCCATCTAGTCATTGCAAGTCTTAACCTTGTGTTTTCAACTTCTCTTTCCTTTCGTTTGATCATTCCTTTGTTTACTAGAGTTCTTCATGAAGATTCTACATGATGGTTCATCAAGGATTTAAATTCCTTCTCGAAGTGTTCATCGAGATTCTTTTCTAAGGAGCTCAAGTTTCTTCATCTTGCAATCCGGAGTGCAATTCTTTCTTCCATATCATTGTAGGTGGTATTATGTCATTCTTGATAATTTGAGTTCATGTTTCATGATTCATAGGTTGTTAAGAATGAGGTATTTTAAATCCATCAACCTCTTCGTTGGAGTTATCTTGGGTTATATTTCAACTAAAACCTTCCCTAAGGATTGTTGCTATTTATGGTGCTTTTAAATGACCCAAGTCCTTCATTTATCCTCCCGGTGAAATTAGTTTCTCGTCTTGTTAATATAAATTCAAACCTATTGTTTTCGTTACTGGCAGAATTTCACCTCAAGTTTCTTTCAAGCTTACTCTTTTCATTGTTGGATTCCCAACAACTCCGTTCGACCCTTCTCCTAAAGATGCTTTTCCAAGCTCATTTGAGGTAGAAGATGTTGTGTTCTCCTCCATTCATTCCTTTCCATTCTCTCATTTCTTCCGGAGGCATTGTGATGTTGCTCTCTTTGACCCATCATCTTGTTTTGTCAAGATCATGTTCTTTCCTTTGCTTATCCATTTAACCAGAGTGCTGTCTAAAATCGTTCTTACCCCTTGTGCCATTCTTTCAATAGTTCCGGAGGCAGTGTGTTGTTGATTTCATCAAGTATCTTCTCATCTTATCAAGTTCTTATTCAATTCCGTTTCTTTTCAGTCGGAGTGCTGTCCAAATTATATCATTCTTAATCCTTCTCTATCTTGTTTTAACCGAAGTGGTTTCAATATATATCTTACCCTTCAACCTCAAGTTTTCGCAATGTTCTTTGTTCCTCTTTTCTAACGGAGTGTTTTCGACTTTGTTCACCTTCGTTGTTTTCTTTCTCAAATTTGTTCAACCTCGCAAGGTTCTTTGGTTTCACTCATTCGTCAAAGAAGCAACTTAGTTTTACCTCTTCTCTTCCTCTTCCTTTTCCCTCCAGTGCCATTCTAGATCTCGGGGCGAGATCCTCTCGTAGTGGTGGAGTGTTGTAACGCCCCAAGACCGATGTGCCAGGTGTCTTCCAGTTATTCGCTGTTGTTGCCTTGTCTTTGCATCATGTGCATTGCATCATGTCATCGTGCAACCCGTTCTAAAACTCAACTAAATAAATTGCATAGATCATTGATCTATTTAAATCGAGGGAACTCACATGGTGGTTTCTCTTTATAACATATCCTCCCAGTAATTAGGGAGCTACTATAAATATTCCATAATTTTGGAATTAACCGCAAACACACTTGCAATGTAAAATCTCATGCCTTTTCCCGCTTCAAGTTTGGTCCCCAAACTCTGCCCCTTAATTTCTTTCATCGCTTTCCTGATCTCCACAAAAATTCTGAACATTTTTGGACTCTCCAAAAATGTTTTCCTAATTCAACTTATTGGAATCACATTCAAATATGGTCAAATGCAATCCTTCCAAAACGGTGTCAAATGTATTTTTCTTGGATCAATCTCATTTTGTGAGCCCTGGAAAAATTGGCCTCCTGCACAAATTCTTTCTCTATCTTTTTCTTTCCCTCCTTTTCTTTCTTTGTTGTTTTTTTTCTGAAAGAAAATGGCAGAGAGGTTTTTTTCTAAAAAAAGTGAGAGAGGAGGAAAGCCAGCCTAGCTGGGCCTCCCTCCCTCACGCGCCGGCCCAAGGCCAGGCCCAATCAGCCCCGCTGCTTACCCTAACCGCTCCCGCATCGCTACTCCCTCCTTCCCTCGTTCCCTCACCGCCGCCAGGAGCCATCTCCCTCGAACCCTTTCTCCATCGACCCCTCCTCCCTCTCAATCTCACTCCAGCGCCGTCTCAGCACCGCTCCTCCCGATCCGTGGCCCTCCTCCCTCTGCTACCCGGATCCTGCGTCGGCCCCTCCTTCCTCGTGCCTCCCTCTCCATCGCTGGATCGCCCCGCCTCTGCCTCTGGCCGCCGCCAGCGAGCAGCTCCACCGGAGCCTTGCCTACCTCACCGGACCGCCTCTGCCATGGCCTTCCTCCAGCTCCGAGTTGCTGCTCCTCCTCCACGCCACGACCACACCCCGACCTCCTGCGGTAGAACCCGGGTACCTGCTGCTCTGCTCCACGCGCCCGTCCTAGAGCTCGTCCGCCTCGCCAAGCCACCGCGGCGCCAGGTCCCCGCATCTCCGGCCGCTCCCCTGTAGCTCCTCCTCCACCTAGCGCGCGACCTCCCCTGCTGCTGCTTCTCAGCTCCACCGCACCTCCTTCCGTTCCTTGCACCGCTGCATCGCCGAATCAACACCCGCTCCTTTGCTTCGGGTCCAGGCGTCCCGCGGCCGACGCCCCTGCATCACGCCAAGTACCTGCACCGTGCCCTTGACTCTTGGGAGGCCCTGCTGCTGCCGTGGTTTTCCTGTGACAAACGAGATAGGCACGCCGCCTCCCCACCATGGTGCCGCACCCTGTTCATCATCGTTGTCACCGCGATCCCTTTGTTGGTCGCCAAGACTGCCTGGTGCTGCTTTGTTTTGGTTCGCCAAGTTCTGCACCGAAACATCTTCATGGTCGACTACGTTTTGCTGTCTCGGCCTGAACCATCAAGTACTCGAGACACAATGGCACCAAGTACCAATACGAACATGAACGACTACCATTGAAGTTTACGACTACACGACGCCCGCCAAGTTCGACGATGCTCGCTGCCCGAACGACTACCGCCGACGCGTCCTCTCCGTCTCCGTGGGTTTCGTCAAGTTCAACGGTGAACCCCGAAGTCCTCGGATCCGTCAAGTCCAATAATGGCTGTGCTCAACTACCCACGACCCCCAACATCTACGAAACGAGTAGCACTACCATCACCGATGATCGATAGTACAACTACTTCCGCTACCGTCTCTACGAGAAGGACAACTTCCCACAACGACCCGCGAACAACTACTTCCATGACGTCCGTGTACCACTACCGTCGCGAGAATGCCTACTTCCTTTGCCGAACTCGAACCACTCCGTAAATGCACCTTTGGAAGGTATAACCGCCGGAACGATGCCCGTGGACCGTATGCATGTGATGTATTATATGAGATGCCCATGTTTGCACCATGGTCAAGTCGCTGCTTGCTCGGCCCTCCTCGTTTGCTGCTAACCCATGGGAACTCGGTTACCAGGATCACCCCACCATCTTGCATGACACCCTCACGTCACATTTCCTTTTGCACCGGTATCTCCATGAGCTATCGGAACCGATATGTTGCCGTGGCATCATTTTCGGATTAGTTGCCGTGGCACCCCTTTCGTTTCCGCCACGATGACAAATGCTTCATATAATGCTCATGTCAACATTTTCATAAATACTGCATAAAACATGCACATGTCATTCGCATCATGATAATAACATTTAAATGTTTAAAAATGTTGTTGCACCAAATTGATAATTGCACATCAGGATATACCGGAATTGTTGTTGTTGTTTCCGGCCTCATTTAAAATGCCTAGCTATGTATTTTCACTCATGTTTCACCTCTTGCCATGTTAACCAACCTTTAATATTGTTGAGTACATAACCGGGAGAGAACTAAATAAGTCATGTGGTGTTTTCTTCAATATGCAACTCCGTTGCATATTGAGCTCCACTTAATTTGTAGGATTGCTTGTGCACTTTGCCATGCCATGCCTCATTAAACCAGACATGCATCATACTCGATTGTGCATCATGCCATGATTATGTGATGGTTGTTTACTATATTGTTTGCTTCTTTCCGGGTTACTTCTCGCGTTAGCTTCGGTTTCTTTCCGGAGTTGTGAGGATTCGTTCGACTACGTCTATTTGTCTTCTTCATGGACTTGTTCTTCTTCCTTGCGGATTTTAGGCAAGATGACCATACCATCGAAATCACTTTTATCTTTGCTTGCTAGATGCTCGCTCTTTTGCTATGCCTATGCTGCGATACCTACCACTTGCTTATCATGCCTCCCTAATTGCCATGAGCCTCTAACCCACCTTGTTCTAGCAAACCGTTGTTTGGCTATGTTACCGCTTTGCTCAGCCCCTCTTATAGCGTTGCTAGTTGCAGGTGAAGATTGGAGTTTGTTCCTTGTTGGAACATGGTTATTCTATTGGGATATCACAATATCTCTTATTTAATTAATGCATATATATACTTGGTAAAGGGTCGAAGGCTCGGCCTTATGCCTGGTGTTTTGTTCCACTCTTGCCGCCCTAGTTTCCGCCATATCGGTGTTATGTTTCCAGATTTTTGCGTTCCTTACACGGTTGGGTTATAATGGGAACCCCTTGACAGTTCGCTTTGAATAAAACTCCTCCAGCAAGGCCCAACCTTGGTTTTACCATTTGCCTCACCACCACCTACTTTTCCCTTGGGAGTCGCACTCCCGAGGGTCATCATATTTTAACCCCCCCGGGCCAGTGCTCCTCTGAGTGTTGGTCCGAACCGAGTAGACTGCGGGACCACCTCGGGGAAACTTGAGGGTTGGTTTTACTCATAGGATGTCTCATCTGAGTGTGCCCTGAGAACGAGATATGTGCAGCTCCTATCGGGATTTGTCGGCACATTCGGACGGCTTTGCTGGACTTGTTTTACCATTGTCGAGGATGTCTTGTAACCGGGATGCCGAGTCTGATCGGATTGTCTTGGGAGAAGGAATATCCTTCGTTGATGTGAGAGCTTGTATGGGCTAAGTTGGGACACCCCTGCAGGGATTGAACTTTCGAAAGTCATGCCCGCGGTTATGGGCAGATGGGAATTTGTTAATGTCCGGTTGTAGAAAACCTGAAGTTTATCTTAATTAAAATACATCAACCGCGTGTGTAGCCGTGATGGTCTCTTCTCGGCAGGGTCCGGGAAGTGAACACGGTGTTGGAGTTATGCTTGACATAGGTTGCTCTAGGATCACTTCTTGATCATAGTTGCTCGAACGTGCTTTGCCTTCTCTTCTCGCTCTCATTTGCGTATGTTAGCCACCATATATGCTAGTCGCTTGCTGCAGCTCCACCTCAAACCTTTTACCCTACCTATAAGCTTAAATAGTTTTGATCGCGAGGGTGTGAGTTTGCTGAGTCCCTGTGACTCACAGATACTTCCAAAACCAGTTTGCAGGTGCCGATGATACCGTGCAGGTGACGCAACCGAGCTCAAGGAGGAGCTTGATGAAGATCGTGTTTATGTTGTTCCGTTTCTAGTTGATCAGTAGTGGAGCCCAGTTGGGACGATCGGGGACCTGTGTAGCATCAGGGGTAGTCTTCTTTTATTTTGGTTCTGTAGTCGGACCTTGATAGTATCTGGATGTTGTAATGCTTTATTCATGTATTGTGTGAAGTGGCGATTGTAAGCCAACTATGTATCTCTTTCCCTTATGTATTACATGGGTTGTGTGAAGATTACCTCTCTTGCGACATTGCTTACAATGTGGTTATGCCTCTAAGTCGTGCTTCGACACGTGGGAGATATAGCCGCATCGTGGGCGTTACAATCAGTCAGCTTAAAACCAACATTTTTCAATACCAAATCATTTTGTGTGGAGAAAATACCAAAAAATTAAAATTATAATTTAGCATGACCCCAACATTCGGTTATATCAAAATGAAACCCCTAAAGGAAAGGGAAATTATAATCCAACACATGTGGGTTTTCCATCATTTCCATCTCACAAGCCCATGACACGTTAATGTTGTCGTCACTGGAGTTCCTTGTTATTGCTAGAACAAGAAACAATATTTAGGTGACAGTTGGGAAGTCATCGATCACGGCGAGGAAGTGTCAGTCCACAAGGATCCATGGTTAGAGGTGTTGGTAAACGTTGTATGGAAAACAAAAACAATCTACGCACACGCAATGATATATCCATGGAGATGCATAGCAACGAGGGGGAGAGTGTGTCTACGTACCCTCGCAGACCGTAAGCGGAAGTGTTTGACAACGTGGTTGATGTAGTCGAAGTTCTTCTAGCTCCGCCCGATCAAGTACCGAACGCACGGCACCTCCGAGTTCTGCACGCATTCAGCTCGTTGACGAAACTCACCTTCTTCATCCAGGAAGATGTCGAGGTAGTAGATGAGTTCCGTAAGCATGATAGCGTGGTGATGGTGATGGTGAAGTGATCCTCGCAGGGATTCGCCTAAGCACCACGAAGATATGACCGAGGGTGTAAACTGTGGAGAGGGGCGCCGCACACGGCCAGACAATTGTCTGTTATGTGCTAGGCGCCCCCTCCTCATATATATAGGTGGGAGGTGTTGGGGAACGCAATATTTCAAAAAATTTACCTACGATCACGCAAGATCTATCTAGGAGAAGCATAGCAACGAGAGGGGAGAGTGTGTCTACGTACACTCGTAGACCAAAAGCGGAAGCGTTTAGTAACGCAGTTGATGTAGTCGAACGTATTCGCGATCCTACCGATCCAAGTACCGAACATACGGCACCTCCACGATCAACACACGTTCAGCTCGGTGACGTCCCTCGAACTCTTGATCCAGTTGAGGCCGAGGGAGAGTTCCGTCAGCATGATGGAGTAGTGACGGTGATGATGAAGTTTACCGCCGCAGGGCTTCGCCTAAGCACTATGGCGATATGACCGAGGTGTGTAACAGTGGAGGGGGGCACCGCACACGGCTAAGAGAAACTTTGGCGTGCCTTTGGGGTGCCCCCTCCCACATATATAAAGGGGGAGGAGAGGTGGCCGGCCCTAGAGGGGGGCGCGCCATGGGGGGAGGCCTACTTGGACTCCCAGTCCAGGTAGGATTCGGTACCCCCCTTTCCTATTCCAAGTAGGAGAAGAAGGGAAGGAGGAAAATAAAAGAAGGAAGGAGGGGGGCGTCGCCCCCACCTCTTGTCCAGTTCGGACTGGGCAAGGGGGGCGCCACCTCTGGCCGGCTCTCTCTCTCTTCTCCACTAAGGTCCATGATGGCCCATTAACTTCCCGAGGGGGGGGGAGGTTCTGGTAACCCCCGGTACTCCAAAACTTATCGGAAACGACCCAAACCATTCCGGTGTCCGAATGTAGCCTTCCAATATATGAATCTTTATGTCTCGACCATTTCGAGACTCCTCGTCATATCCGTGATCTCATCCGGGCCTCCGAACAAACTTCGGGTCATCAAAACACGAAATTCATAATACAAATCATCATCGAACGTTAAGCGTGCGGACCCTATGGGTTTGAGAACTATGTAGACATGACCGAGACACATCTCTGGTCAATAACCAATAGCGAAACCTAGATGCTCATATTGGCTCCTACATATTCTATGAAGATATTTATCGGTGAAACTGCTCAACAACATACGTTGTTCCCTTTGTCATCGGTATGTTACTTGCCCGAGATTCGATCGTGGGTATCATCATACCTAGTTCAATATCGTCACCGGCAAGTCTCTTTAATCATTCCGTAATGCATCATCTCGTGTCTAACTCATTACACACATTGATCGCAAGGCTCATAGTGATATGCATTACCGAGAGGGCCCATAGATACCTCTCCGAAACACGGAGTGACAAATCCTAATCTCGATCTATGCCAACTCAACAAACACCATCGGAGACACCTGTAGACATCTTTATAATCACCCAGTTACATTTTGACGTTTGATAACACACAAGGTGTTCCTCCGGTATTCAGGAGTTACATAATCCCATAGTCCGAGGAACATGTATAAGTCATGAAGAAAGCAATAGCAGAAAAACTAAACAATCATTATGCTAAGCTAACGGATGGGTCTTGTCCATCACATCATTCTCTAATGGTGTGATCTCGTTCATCAAATGACAACACATGTCTATGGCTAGGAAACTTAACCATCTTTGATTAACGAGCTAGTCAAGTAGAGGCATACTAGGGACACTTTGTTTGTCTATGTATCCACACATGTACTAAGTTTCCAGTTAATACAATTCTAGCATGAATAATAAACATTTATCATGATATAAGGAAATATAAATAACAACTTTATTATTGCCTCTAGGGCATATTTTCTTCAGTCTCCCACTTGCACTAGAGTCAATAATCTAGATTACATAGTAATGATTTTAACACCCACGGAGTCTTGGTGCTGATCGTGTTTTGCTCGTGAGAGAGGCTTAGTCAACGAGTCTACAACATTCAAATCCGTATGTAATTTGGAAATCTCAATGTCTCCCTCCTTGACTTGATCGCAGATGGAATTGAAGCATCTCTTGATGTGCATGGTTCTATTGTGAAATCTGGATTCCTTTGCCAAGGCAATTGCACCAGTATTGTGGAAAAAGATTTTCATTGGACCCGATGCACTAGGTATTACACCTAGATCGGATATGAACTCCTTCATCCAGACTCCTTCACTTGCTGCTTCCGAAGCAGCTATGTACTCCACTTCACATGTAAATCCCGTCGCGATGCTCTGCTTAGAACTGCACCAACTGACAACTCCACCATTCAATAAAATACGTATCTGGTTTGTGACTTAGAGCCACCCGGATCAGTGTCAAAGCTTGCATCGACGTAACCATTTACGACGAGCTCTTTGTCACCTCCATAAACGAGAAACATATCCTTAGTCCTTTTCAGGTATTTCAGGATGTTCTTGACCGCTGTCCAGTGATCCACTCCTGGACTACTTTGGTACCTCCCTGCTAAACTAATAGCAAGGCACACATCAGGTCTGGTACATAGCATTGCATACATGATAGAACATATGGCTGAGGCATAGGGAATGACTTTCATTTTCTCTCTCTTCTACACTGGTCGGGCATTGAGTCTGACTCAACTTCACACCTTGCAACACGGGCAAGAACCCTTTCTTTGACTGATCCATTTTGAACTTCTTCAAAACTTTATTAAGGTATGTGCTTTGTGAAAGTCCAATTAAGCGTCTTGATCTATCTCTATAGATCCTGATGCCCAATATATAAGCAGCTTCACCGAGGTCTTTCATTGAAAAATTCTTATTCAAGTATCCTTTTATGCTTTTCAGAAATTCAGTATCATTTCCGACCAACAATATGTCATCCATATATAATATCAGAAATGCTACCGAGCTCCCGCTCACTTTCTTGTAAATACAGGATTCTCCAAAAGTTTGTATAAAACCATATGCTTTGAGCAGACTATCAAAGCGTATATTCCATCTCCGAGAGGCTTGCACCAGTCCATAAATGGATCGCTGGAGCTTGCACACTTTGCTAGCACCTTTTGGATCGACAAAACCTTCTAGTTGCATAATATACAACTCTTCTTTGAAATATCCATTAAGGAATGTAGTTTTCACATCCATTTTCCAAATTTCATAATCATAAAATGCGGCAATTGCTAACATGATTAGGATAGACTTAAGCATCGCTACGGGTGAGAAGGTTGATATGTCCATTTTGCATCATGCTTTTATATTGATATTTATTGCATTATGGGCTGTTATTACACATTATGTCTCAATACTTATGCGTATTCTCTCTTATTTTACAAGGTTTACATGAAGAGGGGGGATGCCGGCAGCTGGAATTCTGGGCTGGAAAGGAGAAAATATAGAGACCTATTCTGCACAGCTCTAAAATTTCTGAAACTTCACGGAAGTTATTTTCAGAATATATAAAAAATACTGAGTGAAGAAAGCACCAGAGGGGGGCCACCCACCAGCCACGAGGGTGGGGGGCGCGCCCTACCCCCATGGGCGCGCCCCCTGCCTCGTGGGCCCCCTGGTGGCCCTCCGATGCCCATCTTTGGCTATATGTAGTCTTTCATCCGAGAAAAAAATCATAAGCAAGCTTTCGGGACGAAACTCCGCCGCCACGAGGCGGAACCAATCTAGGGCTCCGACGGAGCTGTTCTGCCGGGGAAACTTCCCTCCGGGAGGGGGAAATCATCACGATCGTCATCACCAACGATCCTCTCATCTGGAGGGGTCAATCTCCATCAACATCTTCACCGGCACCATCTCATCTCAAACCCTAGTTCATTTCTTGTATCCTATCTTTGTATCCAAACTTCAGATTGGTACATGTGGGTTGCTAGTAGTGTTGATTACTCCTTGTACTTGATGCTAGTTGGTTTACTTGGTGGAAGATCATATGTTCAGATCCATTATGCATATTTAATACCCCTCTGATTATGAACATGAATATGCTTTGTGAGTAGTTACGTTTGTTCCTGGGGACATGGGAGAAGTCTTGCTATAAGTAGTCATGTAAATTTGGTATTCGTTCGATATTTTGATGAGATGTATGTTGTCATCCCTCTAGTGGTGTCATGTGAACGTCGACTACATGACACATCACCATTGTTTGGGCCTAGAGGGAGGCATTGGGAAGTAATAAGTAGATGATGGGTTGCTAGAATGACAGAAGCTTAAACCCTAGTTTATGCGTTGCTTCGTAAGGGGTTGATTTGGATCCATATGTTTCATGATATGGTTAGGTTTACCTTAATACTTCTGTTGTAGTTGCGGATGCTTGCAATAGGGGTTAATCATAAGTGGGATGCTTGTCCAAGTAAGGGCAGTACCCAAGCACTGGTCCACCCACATATCAAATTATCAAAGTACCAAAAGAGAATCATATGATCGTGATGAAAACTAGCTTGACGATAATTCCCATGTGTTCTTGGCAGCGCTTTCCTTCATATAAAAGTTTGTCCAGGCTTGTCCTTTGCTACAAAAAGGATTGGGCCATCTTGCTGCACCTTACTTACTTTTATTAGTTGTTGCTCGTTACCAATTACCTTATCACAAAACTATCTGTTACCGATAATTTCAGTGCTTGCATAGAATACCTTGCTGAAAATCACTTATCATTTCCTTCTGCTCCTCGTTGGGTTCGACACTCTTACTTATCGAAAGGACTATGATAGATACCCTATACTTGTGGGTCATCAAGACTCTTTTCTGGCGCCGTTGCCGGGGAGTGAAGCGCCTTTGGTAGGTGGAATTTGGTAAGGAAAATTTTATATAGTGTACTGAAATTTACTGTCACTTGTTACTATGGAAAGTAATCCTTTGAGGGGCCTGTTCGGGGTATCTTCACCCCGACCGGTAGAGCAAATAGTTGCTCCTCAACCTATTTAACCTACTGGAAATGTTTACTTTGAAATTCCTTCAGGTATGATAGAGAAACTGCTAGCTAATCCTTTTGCAGGAGATGGAACATTACATCCCGATTTACACTTAATCTATGTGGATTAAGTTTGTGGATTATTTAAGCTTGCAGGTATGCCCGATGATGTTATCAAGAAGAAGGTATTCCCTTTATCTTTGAAGGGAGATGAATTGACATGGTATAGGCTATGTGATGATATGGGATCATGGGACTACAAACGGTTGAAATTGGAATTCCATCAGAAGTTTCATCCTATGCATCTTGTTCATCGTGATCGTATTTATATATATAATTTTTGGCCTCGCGAAGGAGAAAGCATCGCTCAAGCTTGGGGGAGGCGTAAGTCAATGTTATATTCATGCCCCAATCATGAGCTCTCAAGAGAAATGATTATTCAAAAAATTTATGCTCGGCTTTCTGACAACAATCGCTCCATGCTCGATACTTCTTGTACTGGTTCCTTTATGGTGAAGACTATTGAATTCAAATGGAATTTATTGGAGAGAATTAAACGCAACTCTGAAGGTTGGGATCTCAACGAAGGTAAGGAGTCAGGTATAACACCTAAGTTTGATTGTGTTAAATCTTTTATGGATACTGATATTTTCCGTAAATTTAGCACTAAATATGGACTTGACTCTGAGATTGTTGCTTCTTTCTGCGAATCCTTTGCTACTCATGTTGATCTCCCTAAGGAGAAGTGGTTTAAATGTCATCCTCCCATAGAAGTAAAAGTAGTTGAACCTATTAAAGTTGAAGAAAAGACTATCACTTATAATGATCATATTGTTCCTACTGCTTATGTTGAGAAACCACCTTTCCCTATTAGAATAAATGATGATGCTAAAGCTTCAACTGTGGTTCGTAAAAGAAATATTAGAACTTATGCACCTCCTGAGAAAGTTAAAGTTGAACCTAATATTGCTATTGTTAAAGATCTCTTGGTTGATACTATTGATGGGTATGTTATTTACTTTTGTGATGAGACTGCTAGAATTGCTAAACTTGGTGCTAAAGATAAACATAGACCTGTGGTAGGCATGCTTGTTATTTTTGTTAAAATAGGAGATCATTGTTATCATGGCTTGTGTGATATGGGTGCTAGTGCTAGTGCAATACCTATTTCCTTATACAAAGAAATTATGCATGATATTGCACCAGCTGAGATAGAAGGCATCGATGTTACCATTAAGCTTGCTAATAGAGATACTATTTCACCAATTGGGATTGATAGAAACGTTGAAGTCTTGTGTTGGAAGGCTAAATATCCTGTTGATTTCCTTGTTCTTGGTTCCCCTAAAGATAGCTTTTGTCCCATTATATTTGGTAGACCCTTCTTGAATACTGTTAATGCTAAGATAGATTGCAAGAAGGATGTTGTTACTATTGGTTTGGATGATATGTCTCATGATTTTAATTTTTCTAAATTTCATAGACAACCCCGTGATGAAGAATTGCCTTGTAAAGATGAAATTATTGGTCTTGCTTCTATTGTTGTGCCTCCTAACACTAGTAGAAAACAGGGCTATGGTCCAGGCCGGCTCAGCCCATTAGTCCCGGTTCAGTCTGGAACCGAGACCAATGTGGGCATTGGTCCCGATTCGTGAGCCCAGGGGGCCGGCCGGGCCACATGGGCCATTGGTCCCGGTTCGTCTGGACCTTTTGGTCCCGGTTGGTGGGACGAACCGGGACCAATGGGCCTCGCTCCTGGCCCACCACCATTGGTCCCGGTTGGTGGCTTGAACCGGGACCAAAGGCTCCCCTTTAGTCCCGGTTCATGCCACCAACCGGGACCAATGAGGTGCCTATATATACCCCCTCGCGCAAGAGCAGAGCACAGTGCTCTGTTTTTTCTGGCCGAGGGGGAGAGGGCTTTGTGGTGCTCTAGCTCACCTCCTATGCACATGAGGTGTTCGATGGAATGCCCGAGCCACACTACTTAAGCTTTCTCCTCTCGAAGCTCGACCTTCAAGCTCCATTTTCCTCGAGATTTGTACACTTCTATTAATTTGGACACTTAATTTTATGTAATGCACGCACAGATGAACCGGCAATGGATGTACGGTGACAGACACACCCGCGAGTACATTAAGGGCGTGCATGAGTTTCTCGATGCGGCTGAGGCAAACAAGCAGAATGGTTTTATGTGTTGTCCATGCACTTAATGTGGGAATACGAGGTCTTACTCTAACCGGAAAATCCTTCACTCCCACCTGCTTTACAAGGGTTTCATGCCACACTATAATGTTTGGACGAGGCACGGAGAAATAGGGGTTATGATGGAAGACGGCGAAGAAGAAGAGTATGATGACAACTATGTGCCCCCTGAATACGGTGATGCTGCAACGGGGGCAGCTGGTGAAGATCAAGAGGAACCAGACGATGTGCCCAATGATGCTGCCACGGGTGAAGCTGCTGAAGATCAAGAGGAACCAGACGATGTGCCCAATTATGATGATCTCCGCCGGGTCATTGTCGATGCAAGGACGCAATGCATTAGTCAAAAGGAGAAGCTGAAGTTTGATCGCATGTTAGAGGATCACAAAAAAGGGTTATACCCCAATTGCGAAGATGGCAACACAAAGCTCGGTACCGTACTGGAATTGCTGCAGTGGAAGGCAGAGAATGCTGTGGCTGACAAAGGATTTGAGAAGCTACTGAAAATTTGAAGAAGAAGCTTCCAAAGAATAATGAATTGCCCGACAGTACATACGCAGCAAAGAAGGTCGTATGCCCTCTAGAATTGGAGGTGGAGAAGATACATGCATGCCCTAATGACTGCATCCTCTACCGCGGTGCATACAAGGATCTGAATGCATTCCCGGTATGCGGTGCGTTGCGGTATAAGATCAGACGAGATGACCCTGGTGATGTTGACGGCGAGCCCCTCAGGAAGAGGATTCCTGCGAAGGTGATGTGGTATGCTCCTATAATACCACGGTTGAAACGTCTGTTCAGAAACAAAGAGCATGCCAAGTTGATGCGATGGCACAGTGAGAACCGAAAGAAAGATGGGAAGTTGAGAGCACCCGCTGACGGGTCGCAGTGGAGAAAAATCGAGAGAAAGTACTGGGATGAGTTTGCAAAGGACCCAAGGAATGTATCGTTTGCTTTAAGCGCGGATGGCATTAATCCTTTCGGGGAGCAGAGCAGCAATCACAGCACCTGGCCCGTGACTCTATGTATGTATAACCTTCCTCCTTGGATGTGCATGAAGCGGAAGTTCATTATGATGCCAGTTCTCATCCAAGGCCCTAAGCAACCCGGCAACGAAATTGATGTGTACCTAAGGCCATTAGTTGAAGAACTTTTACAGCTGTGGAATGGAAACGGTGTACGTACGTGGGATGAGCACAGACAGGAGGAATTTAACCTTAAGGCGTTGCTGTTCGTGACCATCAACGATTGGCCCGCTCTCAGTAACCTTTCAGGACAGACAAACAAAGGATACCACGCATGCACGCACTGTTTAGATGACATTGAAAGTATATACCTTGACAAATGCAGGAAGATTGTGTACCTGGGCCATCGTCGATTTCTTCCGACCAACCATCAATGTCGAAAGAAAGGCAAGCATTTCAAAGGCGAGGCAGATCACCGGAAGAAGCCCGCCATGCACACTGGTGATCACGTGCTTGCTATGGTCAATGATTTACACTATGTAATCTTTGGAAAGGGTCCCGGTGGACTAGCTGTTCCGAATGACGCTGAGGGACACGCACCCATGTGGAAGAAGAAATCTATATTTTGGGACCTACCCTACTGGAAAGACCTAGAGGTCCGCTCCTCAATCGACGTGATGCACGTGACGAAGAACCTTTGCGTGAACCTGCTAGGCTTCTTGGGCGTGTATGGGAAGACAAAAGATACACCTGAGGCGCGAGAGGACCTGCAACGTTTGCACGAAAAAGACGGCATGCCTCCGAAGCAGTATAAAGGTCCTGCCAGCTACGCTCTTACGAAAGAAGAGAAAGAAATCTTCTTTGAATGCCTGCTCAGTATGAAGGTCACGACTAGCTTCTCGTCGAATATAAAGGGAATAATAAATATGCCAGAGAAAAAGTTTTAGAATTTAAAGTCTCATGACTGCCACGTGATTATGACGCAACTGCTTCCGGTTGCATTGAGGGGGCTTCTACCGGAAAACGTCCGATTAGCCATTGTGAAGCTATGTGCATTCCTCAATGCAATCTCTCAGAAGGTGATCGATCCAGAAATCGTACCAAGGCTAAGGAGTGATTTGGCGCAATGTCTTGTCAGTTTTGAGCTGGTGTTCCCACTATCCTTCTTCAATATTATGACGCACGTCCTAGTTCATCTAGTCGACGAGATTGTCATCCTGGGGCCCGTATTTCTACACAATATGTTCCCCTTTGAGAGGTTCATGGGAGTCCTAAAGAAATATGTCCGTAACCGCGCTAGGCCAGAAGGAAGCGTCTCCATGGGCCATCAAACAGAGGATGTTATCGGGTTTTGTGTTGACTTCATTCCTGGCCTTAACAAGATAGGTCTCCCTAAATCGCGGTATGAGGGGAGACTGACTGGAAAAGGCACTCTTGGAAGAGACTCAATAATATGCAGGGACGGATATTCTTGGTCTCAAGCACACTACACAGTTCTACAGAACTCTACCTTGGTGACCCCATATGTCGATGAACACAAGAACAGTCTGCGCTCCAAACACCCGGAGCAGTGCGACGACTGGATTACATGTGAACACATCAGGACTTTCAGCAGTTGGTTGGAAACACGTCTCAGAGGTGACAACACTGTTTGTGATGAGTTGTACTTGTTGTCCAGGGGACCATCTTTGACTGTATTGACTTACAAAGGATACGAGATAAATGGGAATACATTTTACACGATCGCCCAAGATCAAAAGAGCACCAACCAAAACAGCGGTGTCCGCTTTGATGCAGCAACCAAGAGCGGAAAGGACACATATTATGGTTACATAGTGGACATATGGGAACTTGACTATGGACCTGATTTTAAGGTCCCTTTGTTTAAGTGCAACTGGGTCAATCTGTTAGGCGGCGGGGTACAGGTAGACCCACAGTACGGAATGACAACAGTGGATCTGAAAAATCTTGGGTACACTGACGAACCGTTCGTCCTAGCCAATGATGTGGCACAGGTTATGTATGTGAAGGACATGTCTACCAAACCGAGAAAAAGAAAAGATAAGGAAGCGAATACATCATACGATGAGCCAAAGCGCCACATAGTTCTTTCAGGAAAAAGGGACATCCTGGGAGTGGACGGCAAGACAGACATGTCTGAAGATTATGAAAAGTTTCATGAAATTCCTCCCTTCAATGTCAAGGCTGACGCAAGCATCCTGATAAACAATGAAGATTATCCATGGTTACGGCGCAATAAGCAAATGACACAAGCGAAGAAAAAGTGAAGACTTTCTCCCGCAATAAGCAAATGCTATGTGGGTGAAATTATGATACCATCCCAACTTTCAACTTTTTCAGAGTTCATTTGAAATGCTTTCATGTCTTATGGTTCGAAACTTTGATACTTCGAAAGTGATTGTCCATTTTGTACACGAAGTGCATCAAGTTTTTGTCGTAACCCTCTCTACTTTTTGGAACATGCTATGTGGGTGAAATGATGAGACCATGCCAACTTTCAACCTTTTCAGAGTTCATTTTGAAATACTTTCCAATTTGAGAGTCATTTAGCTCAAAGAATGAATTAATAGCAAACAGAATGAACTACAAAACTTTTATGAAAATAAAACAATCAATTAAAATATTGTGTTATGATCAACTAAAATAAAACTATAATATTCTTCAATAGCAAAAAGAATATAATTTGTGTGACCTAAAATCAAACTATAAGTATTTAATTGTAAGTATAAATAAAAAATAAATAGCAAAGAAGAAAAAAATTCTAATTTTATAGTAAAGTTATTCATAAACTAATGATTCACACAAATTTTTAAAAATTCAAATTTAAACTATTTAAAATTTAAAACTAATGGCACTAACAGAAAGTTTATAATTATTGTGACCTAAAAGCAAAAAGAAATCACTAAAAACTG
>NC_041390.1:439338114-439338607 GCF_002162155.2 Triticum dicoccoides | reverse complement strand
AAAAAAATTCTAATTTTATAGTAAAGTTATTCATAAACTAGTGATTCACACAAATTTTTAAAAATTCAAATTTAAACTATTTAAAATTTAAAACTAATGGCACTAACAGAAAGTTTATAATTTTTGTGACCTAAAAGCAAAAAGAAATCACTAAAAAACTGTAAGTATTTAGTTTTAAGTAGAAATAAAAAAATAAAAAACCAAAAAAATGTAGAAATAAAAAAGAAAAAACCAAAAAAAATGCCACCTACTGGGCCTCCACGGCCTGAATACGACTAGAAACCCTACATGGGCCAGGATTCAGGCCCGCAGAAGGACCAATAGGCCCACAGGCACAGCAGTGTCAAATTAGGCCCATAGGCCTGCAGTTCAGAGGAGTTCGAGAGGGAGGAGGCAGCAGAGCTTATAAACTGGTGTTGGGCGCTGTCAACTAGCGATGTGGGACTAAACTTATGGGCGCGGGGCAGCACAAGGGTATTGGTCCCGGTTGGTG
>NC_041390.1:439331382-439337604 GCF_002162155.2 Triticum dicoccoides | reverse complement strand
GGCTACCGTCCCCGTCACCGCGTGCCGCCCCGAGCCCGCCGTCCTCGTCGCCGGACTCCAGCCGTTGCCGCCCCCCTCAAAGTGAGCCCCCCTCTCGAGTGCCACTCTTGCGCCCGAGCGCCCTTGCTCCGCCCCTGCTCCATGGTCGCCGTCGCCCGAGCGCCCCGGCTCCGCCCCTGCGCCCTTGCTCCGCCCCTGCTCCGCCGGCCCCGAGCGCCCGAGGAGAAGTAGAGGAGAGGAGAAGTGGAGCAGCAGCAACGCGCTGTCCACTTTTCTGAATTTTTTGGAACAGGAGGAATTGTTTTGTCCATATAGAAGATGTTTGATGAAATGCTAGATGGCTTTGGGCATTTTTGGAATTTTTTTAAAAACATTGTGGTGAGGTACTGATGCAAGACAAAGGCGATGGCAAAATTTCAGAATTTTTGGAGAGGTTTAGAATAGGTTTTCAACAAGTTATTTGAATCCGATTCAAATTTCATTTGAATGAAATTTGAAAATTTTGAACTATGGATCAGAATATGCTAAATATGTCAAAAATGTTTTTATATGATGTTTTTTTTTCATATATGTATTCATTTTTTTATTTAGGTTGTTAATTAGTAGATATCGATTTTAGGTTAGTGTAGAGGAAAAAGTAAAATAAGGAAAAGGAAGAAAAGAGGAAGAAGGAAGAAGAAGAAGAAGAAAAGGAAGGAGTGGAAAAAGGAAAATAAGAAGAGGAAGGCTTCTTTTTTTTCTTCGATCTTCTCCTGTATTTTGTTCATGGATATATGCTAAAGAAAACGAGGGGGTGATAGATGATGATGAGGGGTCGAGAGTGGGACGAGAGGTCAAGAGGTGTCGAGGGGAGAAAAAGTATGTTATCAGGGACGAGGGTCATCGAGGGGTCGAGAGAGGGATGAGGGGTCGAGAGAACTAAATAAGAAGAAGAAGAGGAGAGGAAGAAGAGGAGAAATAAATAAGAAGAAGAAAAAAGAAGGGGAAGAAGAGGGAGAATAAGAGGAGAGGAAGAAGAGGAAGTCTTCTCCTCTATTCTTTCTTTTCTTCTTTTTTCTTCTTCTTCTTCCTCTTTATTTTATCAGGAACGAGGGTCGTCGAGAGGTCGAGGAGCGGTAGAGGAGAAACCCTAAATAGAAAGTATCGTCGGTGTGAGATACATGTACCATCGGTGTCGGACACTACACCCACATCCCACAAGTGGCGCGGGCTTCGACGCCCACATCACTTGTGGGACGTGGATGTAGTGTCCGACACCGAAGGCCACATGTATCTCACACCCACGATACTTGCTAGCTATTTAGGGTTTCCTCTACCGAAAAGAAGAGGAGAAATAAATAAGAAGAAAAAAAAAGAAGAAAAAGAAGAGGAGAAGAAGAAAGGAATAGTGGAGAAGAAGAGAAAATAGAATATATATTCTATTTTCTCTTCTTCTCCACTATTCCTTTCTTCTTCTCCTCTTTTTTTTTCTTCTTTTCTTCTTCTTCTTCTTCTTCTTCTTATTAGCCGGAAGTAGAGAGAGGTTTCCTAGTGTCAAAGTATTGAAGAAATCCATGCCTTCATCATTAGCCGGAAGTAACCAGGGCATGTTGGTACGAAGTTCTGCAAAGTTATTCTGGAATGGAGTCCCGGATAGAATAATCCGCTTTTTGGTACGAATTCAGCAAAGGCCTTCCAAATAGCGATATTCAGAAGGCTCTTGCTGAACTTTGTACCAAAAAGCAAATTATCCTATCTGGGACTCCGTTCCAGAACAACTTTGAAGAGCTTCGTACCATCATGCACATGTTACTTTCGCCTAATGATGAAGACATGGTTTTGTTGAATCCTTTGACACTAGGCAACCTCCCGACCCCTCGGCGATCCTCTCGAACATGATGTAGTGTCGTCGTTGTCGATATATACCCCCTCCCGATAGCTTACTATGATTAGGTAGCTAGTTCTACGTTTGGCACTAATATATCCATCTGTCATGTTTGAATAATAATTGCCATGTTGTAAATATTTGTAGAAACTATGGACACCGCCCTAGACGAAGCAACAAAAGAAGCATTGTTGAGGGACATAATCGCAGAAGGAAGTGATGCCATCTCGTTGTTTCTCAACGAAACCGATGGTCTAGAAGGAGAGGGTGAACAAGCTGGCTACGGTGACCTAATGCCGGTGCAAGAAGAAGAACATGAGGACGGCTCCGATCACCCAATGCCGGTGCAAGAAGGAGACCGTGATGACGGCTCCGGTGACCGAACCGAGTCCGGCCAGGTATATATATTAGTTAAGCCTATGCTGACTAGTTGATTGATGCATTCATTGTTTTGGTATGTACACATATTAATTAAGTCTTTGTTCTTTTTTCTAGCCCTCCGAATCGAGCACAACTTCGGTAAAGAGATGAGGCCCGAAGAAAAAGTTGAGCTCGGATGAAAAGTTTGAGATCATAGCAATCGCGCCCGACGGCCAACCTATTGAACCCCTCCGGACAAAGAGCGCATTTGTTGCTCAGTGCGGGGTTCTGGTTAGGGACAAGATCCCGATAAGCATCCAGCAATGGTTTAAGCCGGCTACAGAAGACCCTGAGGTGTCTTATGTCAATGATATGCAGAAAAATGATCTTTGGACTGAGCTGAAGTCAAATTTCACCCTACCACCTGAGGATAATCCAGAGAACCCAGTTAAAGAGAAATTAATCAAGTCTTTTGCTCTGAAGAGGATGGCAGAACTATTCAAGAGGTGAAGAAAGAGCTGAATAAGTTTGTCGAAAATAATGAGACACCAGAATTCAAGGGCAGATATGAGAAGATCAGAGATCACTGGCCCGCATTTGTGGCCCACAAGACATCAGAAAAGAGTAAGAAGATGTCGGCGATAAACAAGCAAAATGCTGCAAAGAAGAAGCTTCACCATCGCACGGGGTCAGGTGGCTACCTCGTAGCCTGGCCTAAGTGGTCCAAGAGTGAGAATGATCTGGTTCATAAAGGGATCGAACCAGAGACAAATAACTGGCCAGACCGTTGCCGAACTTGGTTCTTCGGGGCTGGCGGAACCCTGGACCCTGAAACAGGGAAGTGCATTTGGACGAACGATCAAATGGACATACCAGTCAGTAAGCTTAAGCAGTATATCGAAGCAGCGCAGGAAGGGACGTTCTTTCCAGACAGAGAGAACGACGAGCTCACAATGGCCCTCGGGAATCCTGAGCACCCTGGACGGACACGAGGCACGCCAGGCTCCGTTCCGTGGAAGGTTGGGTTTCCGGACGCAGGCGGTTACAAATCCCATGAGAGGAGGAAAAAAGTGCAGCAGACCCAAATGCAGGAGCTGCAAGCAAGGGTGGACGCGATAGAGGAACGAGAAGCAAATCGCAGCAAACGTACTGCCGAAGCCTCCCCCGAAGCTACCCCGCCATCTCAGCGCAGAAGCAGCGTGGCTTCCACCGAGCTGCTTCAGCCAGAGCATGCCTTGACGGCTCCTGCCAGCTATCCCATGGATGCTATCACGGAGTCTCAAAATTGCCACCTTATGACGCAATGGATGAATTTGAAGGTCAAGGCGGCTGTTGGCTCTGTTTATCCTACTGAACCCGGTGCAACTTTTCACTGCCGGCCGATTCCAGAAGGATATGCTAGGGTGATGGTGGATGAGATAACGGAGGGATTTGAGGACCTCCAGCTTGACCACCCTACCGGTGAAGGGGAGACTCGGCTGGGGTCTGCTTTGAAGACTCCATGCCTATGGCGGAAGGAGCTCATCAACCTTCTGAACTGGACGCCTCCGCCTCCTCCTCCTCCTCCGGCGAGTCAGGGCACTCCGCCTCCACCGCCTCCTCCTCCGGCGAGTGACGATCAGGGCCCTCGGCCGGCTCCTTCTCCGGCGCGTCGCGGCACTCCGCCTCCTTCTCCGCCTGCGCCGACGCGCCCGAGCAGCCAGCCTCCTCCTTCTCCACCTCGTCAGCAAGGGCGGAAGAGACCTGCCGCCGCTCCAGCTGCTCCGGCGCGTCGTAGTCCTTCTCCTCCGCCGCTTAAGCAAGTAAAGAAGACAACCGCTATGTCTGCTCGGTCGGCGTCTAGCAGTACAACCAGAGGCGGGAGGACATACAGATTCGGTCCTTCTCTGAAGACTCCAGAGAAGTTACCATACGAGAGGACCCAGGAGGAGAACGCCGAGATCGCGCGAGAAGAAGTGAAGAAATTCTTTGAAGGGGTGAAAGCAAAGAAACATCCACCTCCGGAGGAGAAGGTAGATCGGGTGAAAGTGAAGCGCACTCTGGCTGCCCTGACAAAACCACCGAAGTCTGATCCGCCGAAAGGAAACTATGACCGCATTATTGGAAAAGAATTTGCCGAAGCGGAGTGGTCGGGAAGTACTGTCAGTGATCAAAGGCTGAAAGAACGACGAGCTAGGAAACAAATTGCCCATCTCGGCGAACAAGCGAAGCAATCGTGCCCCCCGCTCAAGGTGCCTAGCCACAACGTCGATAATGATCCAAGGATGGTGCCCGGTTATAGCAATCTTGCAGATTACCTGCCCGACGAAGTACATTATGAACCCATGGACGTGCAGATACAAAGATACGAGTACGGGAAGCCTCTCGTCAAAGATGAAAGATCTCTATCAACGATGATGCGAAGATTGCATGATTGGTACTTGAAAATCTGCAGAGACTCTGGGGGGAGGAGTACTTTGTATGCGAGAGTTAAACCGGAGCATGACCTCGTTGGAATTGATCTGTTGCCTGTTCCATTTGAGGAGTTCTATCAGTTTTTCAATCAATTGGCCCTCGATAAAACAACGGTCGCCTGCTACTGTCTGTAAGTAGTACTACTTCTGTCATTAAGTTTCTCTATATAGCTTAGCTCTTTCATTGCATGTATTTATAATCATCCTCACTATATTATGCAGATTGAAGATCGTCGAATTGAAGAAAAGACAAGTCAGTGATATTGGGTTCATTAACACATATCTCATAGATGCAACTCAGGTTAAACTTCATGCCGCAGCTACCGAGGCCAGCTTGCTACGATCGTTCGTAATAAATCAAAACAAAGATATAATACTCTTTCCTTACAACTTCAGGTGAGTGTTACTGTCTTGTGCGTATTCGGTTTCCCTTATATATTAGTCAAGGTTATAGTAATGTAATTGATGAGTTATGCATGTGTGTGCAGTTACCACTATATTCTCCTAGAGATCAAGCTTGAACAGGGAGTAGTAACCGTCTTGGACTCTAAACGAAAAGATCCCAAGGAGTATGCGGACATGACTGAAATCCTCAAGAAGTAAGTTAAATCGATCATTATCCACCATATCAGCAACTTTGTTCATTTCCTGATATCAAGTAATTGTTTTCTTTGTCCGGCAGGGTTTGGAGAAAATTCACCAAAACAGTTCCGGGACTGCCGAAGGAGCTGGAATTTAGACACCCCAAAATAAGTACTATAGTAGCATGTTCCGCGCATCTCCTAGTGATTCAAGCGCTAGTTTCATCAATACCATTTAGCATTCTTGCTTATCAGTTTGGTTGACCTCTATTTCTTGTAAAGTGGTTGTGGTAGGAACAAGGGAATGATTTCTGTGGATACTACATCTGCGAGTCCATCCGCCACACGACCTGTGAGCGGGGCGGGTACTCTAACGAACAATATGAAGTACGTAAATAACAACATTCACAATTTTATTTTATTACCATCATTTGTGTTGAGTTTCATTCATATATATATATATATATATATATATATATATATATATATGTATTGACCCCCTTCTTCAAATTAGATGTTTCGGAAGCGGGATGAACTCCTAGCACCAGCTCGCATGCGAGCAATTCAAGAGGAATTGGCGGCATTCTTTCTTGACCACGTGATCCCTGAAGATGGAGAATTCTATGTGGACCCTGAGTCCGTATGATTATATTTGTAAGAGATAATTATTGTATATATGTAGCCGGTAGTGTCAGATAGATATACGAGAACTTGTTGTTCGACCAATCTCTCGGAGAAGGAGAGGTGGTCGATATCACTTCTCTCTGTATATATGCATATATGTTCATGACGATCTTCTGTTTCCTTCGTTTGCTTACTAGCTTGCTAGCGTGTCTAGTCCTCTCTATATACGTATGTATAGTACGTAGCGTCGACCAAGCATGGACATAAGAGAGGACACTTCTCTCTATTAATTATAACTAGCTAACACAATATATGAAACACCTAAATTAACCCCGCAAAA
>NC_041390.1:439208872-439331118 GCF_002162155.2 Triticum dicoccoides | reverse complement strand
AAAAAAAAACAAAAACCCCAGCCACAGAAGTGTTGACGCGTGGATGCCTATTGGTCCCGGTTGGTACCACCAACCGGGACCAAAGGGTCTCCCGACTGGGCTCTGCGCACTGCCCACGTGGAGGGCCTTTAGTCCCGGTTCTGGATTGAACCGGGACTAAAGGGGGAGGTATTAGTACTGACACTTTAGTCCCGGTTCCGGAACCGGGACTAAAGGCCCTTACAAACCGGGACTATAGGCCCTTTTTCTACCAGTGTAATGATCCTTTAGAGCAATTGCTAGACCATGAGAATGATATGTTTATGAATGAAAAAAGGGAAATAGATGAAGTATTCTTTAAACAAGGACCCATTCTGAAACACAATTTGCCTGTTGAAATACTAGGGGATCCTCCTCCAACAAGGGTGATCCCGTGTTTGAGCATAAACCATTGTCTGATACTCTTAAATATGCTTATCTTGATGAAAAGAAGATATATCCTGTTATTATTAGTGCTAACCTTTCAGAGAAGGAGGAAGAGAAATTATTGAAAACTCTAAAGAAGCACCGTGCTGCTATTGGATATAGTCTTGATGATCTTAAGGGCATTAGTCCCGCTCTATGTCAACACAAAATAAACTTAGAGAAAGACGCCAAACCAGTTATTGATCACCAACGATGGCTGAATCCTAAGATGAAAGAAGTGGTAAGAAAAGAAATACTAAAGCTCCTTGAGGCAGGTATAATTTATCCCGTTGTTGATAGTCAGTGGGTAAGTCATGTCCATTGTGTCCAAAAGAAGGGAGGTATCACTGTCGTTCCTAATGATAAAGATGAATTGATTCCACAAAGAATTATTATAGATTATAGGATGGTAATTGATTTCCGCAAATTAAATAAGGATAGTAAAAAAGATCATTACTCCTTACCTTTTACTGATCAAATGCTAGAAAGATTATCCAAACATACACATTTTTGCTTTCTAGATGGTTACTTTGGTTTCTCTCAAATACCTGTGTCAGCTGATGATCAAGCAAAGACCACTTTTACTTTCCCTTTCGGTACTTTTGCTTATAGACGTATGCCTTTTGGTTTATGTAATGCAGCTGCTTCTTTTCAAAGATGCATGATGGCTATATTCTCTGACTTTTCTGAAAAGATTTGTGAGGTATTCATGGATGATTTCTCTGTTTATGGATCCTCTTTTGATGATTGCTTGAGCAACCTTGATCGAGTTTTGCAGAGATGTGAAGAAACTAATCTTGTCTTGAATTGGGGAAGTGCCACTTTATTGTTAATGAAGGAATTATCTTGGGGCATAAAATTTCCGAAAGAAGTATTGAAGTGGATAAAGCTAAAGTTGATGCTATTAAAAAGATGCCATGTCCCAAGGACATCAAAGGTATAAGAACTTCCCTTGGTCATGCCAGTTTTTATAGGAGGTTCATTAAGGACTTCTAAAAAATTTCTCGGCCTCTGACTAATCTATTACAAAAAGATATTTGAAAGTTGAATGAGAGGGAATAAAAGGACTTTCCCGAAACTTTCATCTTGCATTTTGATCACCACGAATTCAAATTCATTTCACCACAAAACCCTAGAGTGAAGATAATATGACTTCTTCCATTTAAAGAAATGAAAAGGGGTTTGAAAATGATGTGAATTCTATTTTGAAATATTTCAAACTTAGAAACTTTAAGCAACTCAATGAGTTCATGAGGGAAGATAAAATTACTTCTTCAAAATTCGAAGAAAGAAAGTTGGAAGTTTCAAAGGAATAATTTGGTGGTCACTTTGAAGTTATTTGAAACTCATTTTCCATTTGAAGTTGTTTGAAATTCCAAATTCAAATCCAATTAGGAGTTATTTGGGTTTATATTCAAATTATTTTTCCCCTAAAAATAAATAAATGGAAATAAGGGTAAAATGATCCCCTTCAATAGAAAATTATGAGAAAATAAATTTGAAATCATTTTGCTATTTAAAAAATGATTTTTATTGATTTTAAATGCAATAGTAGCGCTCTTTGACTTTTATGAATTTTTATGGAATTTAGTTGAAGTTGAAAAATAGTTCATCTTATTGCTGCTATTTTCCCGAGCATTTTGGTACATAATATGCTTATATAATAATAATAATAATAATAATAATTATAATTATTATTATTACTAAGTTCGTTTGTTTTTCTGATTGTTAAAAAAAAGAGAAAAACCTTTTATTAAAAAAATCTGGCCGGCCAGGCCACCGGCCCAGCCAGCCAGGCAAGCGCCAGGAGGCCCGTGTCCCAGAGCCGGCCCACGGCCACAGCCAGTCGCGCCAGCATCGCGGCCTGCTCCCAGCGCCCGCAGGCCACTTCGGCCCAGGGGCGCACCAACCGGCCCACCGGCCGATAGGCCGAGGCCGTCGCCCGAGCGTTTCGCCTCACACGCCCGCGCCTCTCTCGCTCGCTCGCTCCCCCTCGCACTCGCTACCAGATGGGGCTCGCTCCCCAGGTTACCCCCAACCTCCCGCTCCTCCCGCTGGATGAGCACACACACGCGCTCCGCGCGAACCCGCCGGCCGAAGCTCTCGGGATAAGGCTTATCTGCGGCACCCGCACGCCCTCCCCTCGCCTATAAATGCCCCTGACTCCCCTCTGTCGATCCCATCGTCTTGCATCTACCCATGCCGCTTGTAGCCGCCTCCTCGTCGTTTTGCATCTCGCCGGAGCCGAGGTCTTCGACGGTCCATTCCGTCATCAGTGAGCACCCCCTGACCTCCATTTCTTCGTCAATCGAGTTGCCCCATCCTAGAACATCTTTTTGACATGGTTTTGGCCCATAGGTCCTGCGGGAACGACCGCCCGGAGCACGCTCCACCTCACTGGAGTGAGCGGAGCACCGCTGCCCTTCCTCTGCCTGTCTGGACGCCGCCTACGCCCCGCAGCACCAGCGCCCGAACACCCTGGACGCGCCGCATCTTTTGGTGGCCTCCGCTGTCGCCGGAGTCACTCCCCCGACGCATCGCGCCTCACTGGAGCTTGGAGCTGCCGCCTTTGCCTCGCCTCGTCCCGACCGCCGCCGACCCCGCCACCGGATTGCCCACGCCGCGTCGGACCCCGCGGCCTCCTTCCCCGTCGACGAGGAGCGCCGGAGCGGCCGCCCCATCATCGCTCGTCGCCGGCCACTGACCGCCCGCTGTAAGCCGCCCCACCCTTTGTTTCAAAAAAACGACGCGGTTAAGTGCGGTTTTTATTAAACCGATCGGTTTAGTTAAACCAATCCCGGTTTTACTTTTATTTAGCCGCGGTACGTGTTTTTCTTATTTAGCGGCCGTTCACCATTTAGCCTAAGCCGCGAACGTTGCTCAGCCACCAGGAAGCCGCCACGTGGCCAGGGACCTGGTCGCAAATAAAACTTTCACAGTCAAGTCCTTGAGTTTTCAGTTTAGCCCCTAAACTTCGAATGGTTGTATCTTTTTAACCGTAAGTCCAAATTCAACGAAACCAGCGGCAAAATGTTTGTCTCGAATAGCTTTATTCAGAGAACCAGCTTTGAAATTTTTTTGCCAATTTCAAATTTGAATTTATTCAGGTTTGAATTCAAACTTCAACTGGCCATATCTCCTAACCCGTAGCTCCGGTTGATGTGATTCTTTTTGAACCATGTCACCGTAGCTAAACCCTACCACTTGGACCATTCCCACATGTTTTCCACACAAAAATGGTATGTCTATGATAGTTTTACTATTATGCCATGTATGCACTTTAGTACACATCACATCTTTGCACCCTATGTCACATAGGATATTTCCATGCTAGTTAAGTGTGTTGAATGTTCATTTGGTTTTTCCAAGACTTTTTGCTTCGCATGTTCTTCCCGGTTCTCTGAAATGATTGCTTATGTGATTGCAATGTTTGACTTTATAGATTTTTATCGGTGAGTGATGAATAGTTCTATTAAGTAAATTTCTGAGAGCGATATAATCTTCATCAACTATTACCAGGCAAGTTCACATTTGATCATTCTTCCAATTACCTATGTTTTATATTATGCACTTAGTCCTTTTGTGGTAGGATTGCATGGTAGGATTTGTTGTTGCCAGATGGCTATGCCGTTACCTAGTAGTTCATTTGAGGTAGGTCTGATCTATACATCCTTGTCACCGTCGTGTAAGTTTATTTTTTTTCCTCGCTAAATGTAGATGTGGTTTGGGAAGCGAACATGGTGAGACATGAGTGACAAAGTAGTAATTAGGACCGAGACTTGTAAATGAACTACTTGGGCGGTATTTGGTTTGAATGGTGGCGAAGTACAGTGGGAGCATGCATGGTCAATCCATGGTGGTGCACCACTAGTGGTTGGCCGCCCACGCTCAAAGAGATCAATCGTATTCTCATGTCTAGAAGCTTACGTGTGCAGCCACAAGCCAATATGGGCTCTAGCTTAGTTGAGTAGTTAGTGTGACACCTTATGGGATGGGCTAGCAGATGTAGAATGAGTAGGTGTACCGGCCTATCCGTGGGTTAAGGGGAAATACTTTCGAAAGACTATGTCTCGGTCATCCTGTTCTCAAACGCCAGGCAGTGTAAGAATTTCAAGGGAGGCGATCGAGTCTTGTGGGGAAAAGTGCGTAAACGTCCGCAGAGTGTTAAAACCTAATCGATTAGTCGTGTCCCCGGTTACGGACAACTTGAGCATCTAGTAGTGGAAATGCTGGGAGATCTCATCACCCTTAATTTAAACAGTTGGGTTTTAAATGAAACTTTGGGAATGAATTGAGTTGGGTTTACCAACTCATCCTATGCTATACAGTAGTGGTAGAATAATGTCTTTTATTCTAGGGAAAAACTAGCTTTATGCAAAAACTAAACTTAGAGCTTTCCACCAGCCAAATTGCATGTACAAATAGGTGCATTATTCTTATGATGTGACTTGCCAGTACATTCAATGTACTGACCTACATGGCCGCAACGTCTTATGTTGCAGGAATTTTCTACGACGAGTAAGAGTTACGTTTTAGGGTTACGGTCTACACTCAACTTGCCGTTGGCGTTGATGGGACTCCACACCCATTCGATTGTTTCCGCTGAGATTTATGAGGTATATATCAGTTTTACGTTATTTATACATGTGATTGCACTTTGATATATACATTGATGTATTGTGTATGCCAGCATACCGATCCAGGGATGGCACAGATACACAGAGGCTTGACCATTTGAGGTCGTGTCGCTCCAGAGATGGTATCAGAGCACATGTTGACTGTAGGACGTGGCCCTAGAAACTGGAAAGCCCTTAGGAAATGATTTCTCTAAAACTTAATTTTCAAAAAGATCCTTTACTTCTCTTCTTTTCTGAGCTTTATCAAATCTTTGTTTTTACCTCAAATACTTAGACAATACCCCTTTTCCCTTTGACCACACGGAGGATCAACTGATGAGACCACTCTGAGGAAGGCAAGATATCAGACAACTGAGGACCACTTCAGTGTAAAAGAGGACTTCAACATACGTTAGAAGAGTTGAAGCTACAACAGTCAAAGACTCGAAGAATTTGAAGACACTGAAGAATTCCAAGATTTATATGACCTTTAGAAGACCAAACCCTTGTTGTATACTCACGTTAGATGCGATGATTTGTGAGTTGTCATATTTTGTGTGTGTTTTCTGGCAGCAACAAATAAAACTTATTTTCAAAACTGTATTGTTTGTATTGTGTGTATCCCTCTCTATCCCTCTTATCTCATCCCCAAAACCCTTGGACCCAATAGATGATGAATGAAGATGGACTTGTATTCTCTGGACCGATCACTCAGTTGGAGGCAGAGCTATGGGTTCAAAACATGGAGAATCACTTCAGGAGCAAGTTGGTTGCAAGGAATTATGAGGTTGAATACGCTCTTCGGTACTTTACAAAAAGTGTTGCAACCTGGTGGAAAATGCATCAGGCCATACAAGGATGTAATGGAGCAAAAACTTGGGAGGAATTGAAGAAGACTCTGTTGGGATCCCGTCTTATCCGGAAGCACGGTAATAACTCGATGAAGAAACCTTGTGCCTGCAAGATATGCGGAGAAATAGGACACACCCATAAAGAACACAAGGATGGATGCCTTCATTGTGAAGGAAATCACCAAGCTGAAGAATGTCAACCATGAAGGTTACTTGTTTCTTGTGTGAAGGAACTACGCACTACCCTGCCCAGTGTCATATTTATCCCAAGGTACAGGAAATGACCAAGCAGCAGAAGGAAGCAGTGAAAGAAGCCCTCAGGGAACGTTTAAGAAAACCGGTGATGAAAGAAGATGTTGACGACCCTGATGGAGACAGCCTAAACATATTTTACTCCAATGCTTGCTATTCATGTGGAGAAGAAGGACATTCCTCACAATATTGCATGAAGGAAAACCAAGAGTATCTGGGAGAATTCCCGATAGAAGAAGTGGAGTTTGATCCACAAGAGATAGAAGAATTGATCGGAACGAAGAAGTCGAGGAAGAGAAAGAGCATGTATCCCCAAAACAACCCAGTTTTTGCAAAAAAGTACTTGAGTCATATCACTTGTTACAGGTGCAAGGATTTAGGTCATTATGCTAGCAAATGCCCAGCAAGGGAGCCAAGAACCCAAGGAGCCAAGATAACCACCAGGAAGCCCCTGGATTTGTCTGAAGTCATTTGTTTATGCTGCAAAGGAGTAGGACATTTTGCCAGAGAATGTTCAGACTCGAGGAAAGCTTGGGCTAAGTAGTTGAGACCTTGATATTGGAATAAAGCATGTAATAAATGTGGAATACACTTTTATTTTTGGGGATGTTGAGTTGAGTTATGAAATGAAAATTGTAATAGTTCGTAAAGCAATAAAAGTTGAGGTGTTTGGAATCTCATATGAAATGTTATGAGTTGTTTGTTGATTGTGAGTGACTCTCTCACTATGTCACCCAGACTTAAACCTTGAACCCATGGACAAGCTGACCCCAAACCTTTCCCGGAAAAATAACCACATTTCACCCAAGGAAATAGATACATTATCCTGAGTACCCCTTCTATCTTATACCTGTAGATGACAACCCTTTACGAGTCTTTTCTCAAGGGCCCGGAAATGATCATGACCCTGACTAGTGATCATGATTACCCAAAAATCCTGAAGGAAATGATGAAGCATATTCATCTTGAAGGAGATGCAGTCTGCAAGGGTTATCCTTTCATGGAGAATGGAGTTGAACTTTGGTACGTGGAGGTACACCTCCACCACGTGAAGGGAGTTCACCCAAAGACTATGGGGCAATACTTTTTCATTTCTCGAGTACCACGAGCAACATTCTTCGAGTCTGTTCGTGAAGCTGTTATGGAAGCCATACGTCAGATTGGCGAAATATTTGAAGAAAGACTTCGTCACACTCAGGAATACCTGAGAGAGGTCCATGCAGAGATGATGGAGATGAAGCTCATGGCCACCATGATGAAGCAAAACATCGATGATTTGAAGGATCACATCGCACAATTCTAGTGGGACTGAAGCATCTTCAAGTAGGGCAAATGAATAAAGATGGAAGTAATGCTTGACCATACCAAAGTATGTGGGTGGCAGCTTTTGTAATAGAGTACTTTTGAAATTTGACTTTTGAGTAGTGCTTAAGGATGTAATAAAGGATCTGATATGAAGAGAATATGGATTATGCATGAACCAGTGCATTTTTTTGGCGATACTTGCTGTGTGAACACTTGAACAATGGAAAAGAAAATGCATTCCATAGAGTGGAGTTTGGACAAATGAGTTGGAGTTTGGTTTTAGTTATGATGGTTACCCCAAGAGTATGAAGTAATGAAGTACTATTGGATTTAAATGAGATGTAATGTTGGAATATGGAACAATAGTAGCTCTAAGGATGAGTTAAAGTTATACAAGTGTTGAAGTGAGCCATAACCCACGGGACCCAGGATTTGATAAGGAAACAAGCACAATCTTGTTGAAGAAAAAAATTCTGAAGGAAGCTATGATTTCATCAGCAGACGTTCCATAGGAGGTTACGTAAACCCAAGAGTTGTGAAGAAGCGATAGAGATTTTGTTTGGCTTGCAGAACCACTGGATTTATTCGGACCCAGTTCTTGGAGGAGAGAAGTTCTGCAATGCTTGTGAGGATGCCCAAGTGTTAGAAAACATGATTCACTATCTGCGTATGTAGTAATGATTCAAGTACGGGATGGATTGGCCCCCATACCGGAGACTTCTATCATGAACTATCATATGTTGATGGAAAATCAGATAGCCTTAAAACCCTAGAAGAGTGTCGACACGACAAACCAAAAGCCTTAGAATGGCGGGACGATGGAGACCCTGTACAGGCACCTGTTCCCAATCGTAGGTTATGCGGTGAGGTTCAGCCCAGACCCATTTCCTGCAGGAGGAACCAATAATTGTTGACCACCATGAGGTTTTCGATAGTTGTTTAGCATTGGAGCCAGACCTGTGAAGTCTCAGAAGGATCCTATTTTGATGCAAGGACTCCTGATTTTGAGGAAAAGGCCATACCCTTACCAGAAGGGAAAAAGTGAAGGAGTTATCTCGGAGAATATGAGAAGACCGACACCGTCAATGCAAAGGATGGAGTACATGCATTTTTTTGGAACCGTGACGATGCTTCTAAGGGTGGTAGCACCCCATACCATGTGTTGATTGATGGCTTTTCAAGAAGACCCCCAAAACCTAACATTCTTTCTAGCCTCTCTGAATCTCGAGGACGAGATTCATTTTAAGGGTGGTAGTTTGTAACATCCCAAAATTCTAAATTTTGGAATTTTATATTAAATAAATTATTATGATTGTTTGTTTGATTGTTGTTTGATTGATTGTGTGAAAATGATTGGAAATTGAAAACTTTTTGGAAGTTGAATGAGAGGGAATAAAAGGACTTTCCCGAAACTTTCATCTTGCATTTTGATCACCATGAATTCAAATTCATTTCATCACAAAACCCTAGAGTGAAAATAATATGAATTCTTCCATTTAAAGAAATTAAAAGGGGTTTGAAAATGATGTGAATTCCATTTTGAAATATTTCAAATTAGAAACTTTAAGCAACTCAATGAGTTCATGAGGGAAGATAAAATGACTTCTTCAAAATTCAAAGAAAGAAAGTTGGAAGTTTCATAGGAATAATTTGGAGGTCACTTTGAAGTTATTTGAAACTCATTTTCCATTTGAAGTTGTTTGAAATTCCAAATTCAAATCCAATTAGGAGTTATTTGGGTTTATATTCAAATTATTCTTCCCCTAAAAATAAATAAATGGAAATAAGGGTAAAATGATTCCCGTCAATAGAAAATTAGGAGAAAATAAATTTGAAATCATTTTGCTATTTTAAAAATGATTTTTATTGATTTTAAATGCAATAGTAGTGCTCTTTGACTTTTATGAATTTTTATGGAATTTAGTTGAACTTGAAAAATAGTTCATCTTATTGCTGCTATTTTTCTGGGCATTTTGGTATATAAGATGCTTATATTATTATTATTATTATTATTATTATTATTATTATTATTATTATTATTATTATTATTATTATTATTATTACTCAGTTTGTTTGTTTTTCTGATTGTTAAAAAAGAGAAAACCCTTTTATTAAAAAAACTCTGGCCGGCCAGGCCACCGGCCCAGCCAGCCAGGCAAGCGCCAGGAGGCCAGCGTCCCAGAGCCGGCCCACGGCCACAGCCAGCCGCGCCCGCAGGCCACTTTGGCCCAGGGGCGCACCAACCGGCCCACCGGCCGATAGGCCGAGGCCGTTGCCCGAGCGCTTCGCCTCGCACGCCCGCGCCTCTCTCGCTCACTCGCTCCCCATCGCACTCGCTGCCAGATGGGGCCTGCTCCCCAGGTCACCCCCAACCTCCCGCTGGATGAGCACGCACACGCGCTCCGCGCGAACCCGCCAGCGGAAGCTCTCAGGATAAGGCTTATCTGCGGCACCCGCACGCCCTCCCCTCGCCTATAAATGCCCCGACTCCCCTGTGTCGATCCCGCCGTCTTGCATCTACCCACACCGCTTGTAGCCGCCTCCTCGTCATTTTTCATCTCGCCAGAGCCGAGGTCTTCGACGGTCCATTCCGTCGTCGGTGAGCACCCCCTGACTTCCATTTCTTCGTCAATCGAGTTGCCCCATCCTAGAACATCTTTTTGACATGGTTTTCGCCCATAGGTCCTACGCGAACGACCGTCTGGAGCACACTCCACCTCATCGGAGTGAGCGGAGCACCGCTGCCCTTCCTCTGCTTGTCTGGACGCCGCCGACGCCCCGCAGCACCAGCACCCGAACACCCTGGATGCGCCGCATCTTCTGGTGGCGTCCCCTGTCACCGGAACTCGCCAGAGTCACTGCCCCGACGCATCGCGCCCTCGCCGGAGCTTGGAGCCGCCGCCTTTGCCTCGCCTCGTCCCGACCACCACGACCGCCGCCGACCCCGCCACCGGATCGCCCACGCCGCGTCGGACCCCGCGGCCTCCTTCCCCGTCGACGAGGAGCGCCGGAGCCACCGCCCCGTCCGCCCCATCATCGCTCGTCGCCGGCCATTGACCGCCCGCTGTAAGCCGCCCCACCCTTCGTTTAAAAAAACGACGCAGTTAACTACGGTTTTTATTAAACCGATCAGTTTAGTTAAACCAATCCCGGTTTTACTTTTATTTAGCCGCGGTACGTGTTTTTCTTATTTAGCGGCCGTTCGCCGTTTAGCCTAAGCCGCGAACGCTGCTCAGCCACCCGGAAGCCGCCACGTGGCCAGGGACCTGGTCGCAAATAAAACTTTCACAGTCAAGTCCTTGAGTTTTCAGTTTAGCCCCTAAACTTTGAATGGTTGTATCTTTTTAACCGTAAGTCCAAATTCAACGAAACCAGCGGCAAAATGTTTGTCTCGAATAGCTTTATTCAGAGAACCAGCTTTGAAATTTTTTTGCCAATTTCAAATTTGAATTTATTCAGGTTTGAATTCAAACTTCAACTAGCCATATCTCCTAACCCGTAGCTCCGGTTGATGTGATTCTTTTTGAACCATGTCACCGTAGCTAAACCCTACCACTTGGACCATTCCCACACGTTTTCCACACAAAAATGGTATGTCTATGATAGTTTTACTATTATGCCATGTATGCACTTTAGTACACATCACATCTTTGCACCCTATGTCACATAGGATATTTCCATGCTAGTTAAGTGTGTTGAATGCTCATTTGGTTTTTCCAAGACTTTTTGCTTCGCATGTTCTTCATGGTTCTCTGAAATGATTGCTTATGTGAGTGTAATGTTTGACTTTATAGATTTTCATCGGAGAGTGACGAATAGTTCTATTAAGTAAATTTCAGAGAGCGATATAATCTTCATCAACTATTACCAGGCAAGTTCACATTTGATCATTCTTTCAATTACCTATGTTTTATATTATGCACTTAGTCCTTTTGTGGTAGGATTGCATGGTAGGATTTATTGTTGCTAGATGGCTATGCCGTTACCTAGTAGTTCATTTGAGGTAGGTCTGATCTATACATCCTTGTCACCATCGTGTAAGTTTGTTTTTGCCTCACTAAATGTAGACATGGTTTGGGAAGCGAACATGGTGGGACATGAGTGACAAAGTAGTAATTAGGACCAAGACTTGTAAATGAACTACCTAGGCGGTATTTAGTTTGAATGGTGGCGAAGTACAGTGGGAGCATGCATGGTTAATCCATGGTGGTGCACCAATAGTGGTTGGCCGCCCAGGCTCAAAGAGATCAATCGTATTCTCATGTCTAGAAGCTTACGTGTGCAGCCACAAGCCAATATGGGCTCTGGCTTAGTTGAGTAGTTAGTGTGACCCCTTCCGGGATGGGCTAGCAGATGTAGAATGAATAGGTGTACCGGCCTATCCGTGGGTTAAGAGGAAATACTTTCGAAAGACTATGTCTCAGTCATCTTGTTCTCAAACACCAGGTAGTGCGAGAATTTCAAGGGAGGCGATCGAGTCTTGTGGGGAAAAGTGCGCAAACCTCTGCAGAGTGTTAAAACATAATTGATTAGTCGTGTCCCCGGTTACGGACAACTTGAGCATCTAGTAGTGGAAATGCTGGGAGATCTCATCACCCTTAATTTAAACAGTTGGGTTTTAAATGAAACTTTGGGAATGGATTGAGTTGGGTTTACCAACTCATCCTATGCTATACAGTAGTGGTAGAATAATGTCTTTTATTCTAGGAAAAAACTAGCTTTATGCAAAAATTAAACTTAGAGCTTTGCACCAGCCAAATTGCATGTACAAATAGGTTCATTATTCTTATGATGTGACTTGCCAGTACATTCAATGTACTGACCTACAGGGCTGCAACGTCTTATGTTGCAGGAATTTTCTACGATGAGTAAGAGTTACGTTGTAGGGTTACTGTCTACACTCAACTTGCCATTGGCGTTGATGGGACTCCACACCCATTCGATTGTTTCCGCTGAGATTTATGAGGTATATATCAGTTTTACGTTATTTATACATGTGATTGCACTTTGATATATACATTGATGTACTGTGTATGCCAACATACCGATCCAGGGATGCCACAGATACACAGAGGCTTGACCGTTTGAGGTCGGGTCGCTACACTATTGATGATAGTTTTCCTGATGAATAATTAAATGTCATAAATGCTTCTCGTACTGCTCCATGGTATGCTAATTATGCTAATTATATTGTTGCTAAATTCATACCACCTAGTTTCACATACCAGCAAAAGAAAAAGTTTTTCTATGATTTAAGGCATTACTTCTAGGATGACCCACATCTTTATAAAGGAGTAGATGGTGTTATTAGGCGTTGCGTACCTGAGCATGAACAGCAACAGATCCTACGCAAGTGTCACTCCGAGGCTTATGGAGGACACCACGCTGGAGATAGAACTGCGCATAGGGTATTGCAATCCAGTTTTTATTGGCCTACTCTCTTCAAGGATGCTCGTAAGTTTGTCTTATCTTATGATGAATGTCAAAGAACTGGTAATATTAGTAGACCTCAAGAAATGCCTATGAATTATTCACTTGTTATTGAACCATTTGACATTTGGGGCTTTGATTATATGGGACATTTTCCTTCCTCTAATGGGTCTACACATATTTTAGTTGATGTTGATTACATTACTAAGTGGGTAGAAGCTATTCCAACTAGTAGTGATGATCATAACACCTCTATTAAGATGCTTAAAGAAGTTATTTTTCCAAGGTTTGGAGTCCCTAGATATTTAATGACTGATGGTGGTTCACATTTTATTCATGGTGCCTTTCGTAAAATGCTTGCTAAGTATGACGTTAATCATAGAATTGCATCTCCATATCTCCCGCAGTCTAGTGGTCAAGTAGAATTATGTAATAGAGAGCTCAAATTAGTTTTGCAAAATACTGTTAATAGATCTAGAAAGAATTGGTCAAAGAAACTTGATGATGCATTATGGGCCTATAGAACTGCATATAGAAATCCTATGGGTATGTCTCCGTATAAAATGGTTTATGGTAAAGCATGTCACATACCTCTCGAACTAGAACATAAGGCATATTGGGCTATTAAAGAGCTCAATTATGATTTTAAACTTGTCGGTGAGAAGAGGTTATTTGACATTAGCTCACTAGATGAATGGAGAACCCAAGCCTATGAGAATGCCAAACTGCTTAAAGAAAAAGTCAAAAGATGGCATGACAAAAGGATACAAAAGCGTGATTTTAATGTAGGTGATTATGTATTGTTATACAACTCTCGTTTAAGATTTTTTGCAGGAAAACTTCTCTCTAAATGGGAAGGCCCTTACGTTATCAAGGAGGTCTATCGTTCCGGTGCCATAAAAATCAACAACTTCGAAGGCACAAATCTAAAGGTGGTGAACGCTCAAAGAATTAAACATTATATCTTGGGTAATCCCATAAATGTTGAAACTAATATTATCGAAACCGTAACCCTAGAGGAATACATAAGGGACACTTTCCAGAACGTTTCAGACCCTGAAAAGGAATAGGTATGTGGTACGGTAAGTAAACCGACTCCAAAACAGTTCTAATGGCAATTTTTCTCTGATTTGGAATATTTAGAAAAATAGGAAAATAAGAAGCAGTCCGGGAAGGACACGAGGCTTCCACAAGGGTGGGAAGCGTGCCCTACCCCCTGGGCGCGCCCCCCTGCCTCGTGGGCACCTCGTGTGCTCTCCGGACTCTGTTTTCTTGCACGATACTCCTCTTGGTCGGTAAAAATTCATTATATAATCTCCCAAAGGTTTTGACCACCGTATCACACACATATCTTCTGTTTTTGTTTCGAGTTGTTTCAACTGCAGATTTAGAGCAAGATGTCTTCTCAAGAGTCGGTCGGGGAGAGCCGGGTGTCTCATTCGACACCGGGACCAAGACCAAACAGTGATGCTGGCCACTTTGGGCCATCAACGGAAGAAGAGATGGAGGCCGATTTGAAAAGGATAGATGCCATGGAAGAGGATCAAGAAGTTAATTCTCGTTTCCGATCTGGATTCACGATGGGGGAACTATAGAGCTCGGCCATTCCAAACTCAGTCATTCCTTCCAATGTTAGATTTCTTTCTTATGAAAATATGAAAAATAACGTTACTTGTTCTCTCGCAGCTATGCAACATCCATGGGTGAAAGGATCTTTAGCTGTCACGGCAAGCTCCGAAAGGAAATAATGGGCCTCAAGCAGCAAGTCAATAAACTTGAAGAAGAGAATCGTATCCTGAGGGGCATCATCGCCAAGAATATCACCTCACCACCTACGAAGAGGGAGATATAAACACATCGGTATGGGCACTCCCCTTGGCAACTGCCAAGCTTGGGGGAGTGCCCTGGTATCGTATCACCATCACTTTTATCTTTACCGTTTTTCTTAGTTCGATCCTTTTGATGATATCTTGATCTAGTAGAACAAAGTTTTAGTATGATCTAAATGTGAGTTTTGCTTTATGATCCTTCTATGTAATCGAGTCCGTGGGCTATATATAATAAAGATTAGTGTTGAGTCAAGGGCTTGATTATCTTGCTATGATCTCGAGGGAATAAAATAAAAGAGAAATAATAAAAAGAAATAAAGAGATCATATGGATCTTATGGAGAGTAACGAGCTCACATATAAAGAGTATGATGAATAAAAGTTGTTGAGAGTTGACAAACATAGTTTTGGTCATCGTTGCAATTAATGGGAAGTAATAAAGAAAGAGACGTCTTCACATATAAATACAATATCTTGGACATCTTTTATGATTGTGAGCACTCATTAAAGTATGACATGCTAAAGAGTTGACGTTGGACAAGGAAGACAACGTAATGGGTTATGTTTTCTTACATCTGAGATAAATTATATTGTCATGGATCATCCAACATGTTGAGCTTGCCCTCTCATGCTAGCCAATCCTTTGCACCAAGTAGAATACTACTTGTGCTTCCAAATACTCTTAAAACCAGTTTTGCCATGAGATTCCACCATATCTACCTATGGATTGAGTAAGATCCTTCAAGTAAGTTTTCATCGGTGCAAGCAATAAAAATTGCTCTCTAAATATGTATGACTTATTAGTGTGGTAGAAAATAAGCTTTATACAATCTTGTGATGTGGAAGAAATAAAAGTGACGGGCTGCATAATAAAGGTCCATATCACAAGTGGCAATATAAAGTGATGTTCTTTTGCATTAAGATTTTGTGCATCCAACCCTGAAAGCGCATGACAACCTCTGCTTCCCTCTGTGAAGGGCCTATCTTTTACTTTTATCTTCTACCTTATGCAAGAGTCATGGTGATCTTCACCTTTCCTTTTTACATTTTATCCTTTGGCAAGCACAATGTGTTGGAAAGATCCAGATACATATAGCTAATTGGATGTGAGTCTGCATGAACCATTATTGTTGACATTACACTTGAGGTAAAACGTTGGGAGGCAAAACTATAAACCCCTATCTTTCTCTGTGTCCGATTAAAACTCCATATCCATAAATATTGCGTGAGTGTTAGCAATTGTGAAAGACTAAATGATAGTTGAGTATGTGGACTTGCTGAAAAGCTCTTATATTGACTCTTTCCTATGTTATGATAAATTGCAATTGCCTCAATAACTGAGATTAGAGTTTGTTAGTTTTCAATGAAGTTTATGATTCATACTTGAAATTGTGATTGAATTGTTACTTTAGCATAAGAGATCATATGACAATAATTATTTAAGTTGCTGGTCTAAGAATGATCATGATTCCCTCATGTCCGTATTTTATTTTTATTGACACCTCTATCTCTAAACATGTGGACATATTTTTTGATTCCGGCTTTCGCTTGAGGACAAGCGAGGTCTAAGCTTGGGGGAGTTGATACGTCCATTTTGCATCATGCTTTTATATCAATATTTATTGCATTATGGGTTGTTATTACACATTATGTCACAATATTTATGCCTATTCTCTCTTATTTTATAAGGTTTACATAAAGAGGGAGAATGCCGGCAGCTGGAATTCTGGGCTGGAAAAGGAGCAAATATTAGAGACCTATTCTACACAACTCCAAAAGTCCTGAAAATCCACAGAAGTTTTTTTGGAAATAATAAAAAAAATACTAAGAGAAGAAAATACCAGAGGGGGCCCACACCCTGGCCACGAGGGTGGGGGGCACGCCCTACCCCTGCCTCGTGGGCCCCCTGGTGGCCCTCCGGTGCCCATCTTCTGCTATATGAAGTCTTTCGTCCAAGAAAAAATCATAAGCAAGCTTTCAGGACGAGACTCCGCCGCCACAAGGCGGAACCTTGGTGGAACCAATCTAGGGCTCTGGTGGAGCTGTTCTGCCGGGGACACTTCCCTCCGGGAGGGGGAAATCATCGCCATCGTCATCACCAACGATCCTCTCATCGGGAGGGGGTCAATCTCCGTCAACATCTTCACCAGCACCATCTCATCTCAAACCCTAGTTTATCTCTTGTATCCAATCTTTGTCTCCTAGCTTGGGATTGGTACAAGTGGGTTGCTAGTAGTGTTGATTACTCCTTGTAGTTGATGCTAGTTGGTTTACTTGGTGGAAGATCATATGTTCAGATCCATTATGCATATTAATACCCCTCTGATTATGAACATGAATATGCTTTGTGAGTAGTTATGTTTGTTCCCGAGGACATGGGATAAGTCTTGCTATTAGTAGTCATGTGAATTTGGTATTCGTTTGATATTTTGATGAGATGTATGTTGTCATCCCTCTAGTGGTGTCATGTGAATGTCGACTACATGACACTTCACCATTGTTTGGGCCTAGAGGGAGGCATTGGGAAGTAATAAGTAGATGATGGGTTGCTAGAGTGATAGAAGCTTAAACCCTAGTTTATGCATTGCTTCATAAGGGGCTGATTTGGATCCATATGTTTCATGCTATGGTTAGGTTTACCTTAATACTTTGGTTATATTTGTGGATGCTTGCAATAGGGGCTAATCATAAGTGGGATGCTTGTCCAAGTAAGGGCAGTACCCAAGCACCGGTCCACCCACATATCAAATTATCAAAGTACCAAACGCGAATCATATGATCGTGATGAAAACTAGCTTGACGATAACTCCCATGTGTCCTCGGGAGTGCTTTCCTTCATATAAGAGTCTGTCCAGGCTTGTCCTTTGCTACAAAAAGGATTGGGCCATCTTGCTACACCTTATTTACTTTTATTACTTGTTGCTCGTTACCAATTACCTTATCACAAAACTATTTATTACCGATAATTTCAGTGCTTGCAGAGAATACCTTGCTGAAAACCGCTTATCATTTCCTTCTGCTCCTCGTTGGGTTTGACACTCTTACTTATCAAAAGGACTACAATAGATCCCCTATACTTGTGGGTCATCACCATATATAACGAGGGGGGAGGAAAGAGGGGGAGGGAAGGAAGTAGGAATCCTAATCCAGACTTTCCTTGCCCTCCCCTCTTTCCTTCTCCTCCTCATAGGGCTAGCCTCTATAGGGGCGCATCAAGACTGGTGTGTTCCTTCACTTGTCCCATAAGGCCCATATCTTTGCCGGGGGTGCCCGAAACTCCTTTTCGATGACTCGATAAGTACCTGGTACCCTCCGGAACACTTCCGGTGTCCGAATACCATCGTCCTATATATCAATCTTTACCTATCAACCATTTCGAGACTCCTCGTCATGTCCGTGATCTCATTCGGGACTCCGATCAACATACGGTCACCAAATCACATAACTCATCTAATACTATATTGTCAACAAACGTTAAGCGTGCGGACCTTAAGGGTTCGAGAATTATGTAGACATGACCGAGACACCTCTCCGTTCAATAACCAATAGCGGAACCTAGATTCCCATATTGGCTCCTACATATTCTATGAAGATCTTTATCGGTCGAACTGTTATGACAACATGCGTAATTCCCTTTGTCCATCGGTATGTTACTTGCCCGAGATTTGATCGTCGGTATCTTCATACCTAGTTCAATCTCATTAGCGAAAAGTCTCTTTACTCGTTCCATTATACATCACCTCATGACTAACTCCTTAGTCGTTTGCTTGAAAGCTTATGATGTGTATTACCGAGAGGGCCCAAAGATACCTCTCCGATACTCGGAGTGACAAATCCTAATCTTGATCTATGCCAACTCAACAGACACCTTCGGAGATACATGTAGAGCATCTTTATAATCACCCACTTCCGTTGTGATGTTTGATAGCACACAAGGCATTCCTCTGGTATCCCGGAGTTGCATAATCTCATAGTCAAAGGAATATGTATTTGACATGAAGAAAGCAATAGCAATAAAACTGAACGATCATTATGCTAAGCTAGCGGATGGGTCTTATCCATCACATCATTCTCCTAATGATTTGATCCCATTATCAAATGGAAACTCATGTCCATGGTTAGGAAACCTTAACCATCTTTGATCAACGAGCTAGTCAAGTAGAGGCTCACTAGGGACACAGTGTTTGTTTATGTATTCACACATGTATCTAGGTTTTCGATCAATACAATCCTATCATGAATAATAAACCTTTATCAAGAATAAGAAAATATAAAATAACAATTTTATTATTTCCTCTAGGGAATATTTCCTTCAAGAGGCAACAGTGATATTGGTTCTATCACAACTGTAGGTCTACCTGAGTCTACGGAATAACGCATTTGCTGCCGAAGCACCACCAGTTGAACAAAGATATAGTCGATCCCCTTCCCACGTTTTCGCAGAGGTAAGCCAAATATGTCCACCCTATCTCATCACTAGAGAAACCGAAGAAAACCTTATTGAACACCGCCAACTTCACCGCCAAGACCAATGACAACGAAGACATACATGTCCAATTGATCTCGTTGTTGTACCCAAGGGCGCACAACTTATTTTAGGTTTGTTTGCATGCCATTAGGTATATATTTAAAGTTAGTACATGTGCATAGGGTTGAGTTGTGTCCCTTTTTGACATGACATTATCGATCCCACATAGAGCTTAGAAATTTTCATTACTCAAGGTTTACCGAAATGTACCTGCAAGTTATTTGTGATCTATCTAATCGCCTCACACGAGATCTGATCACATGGGGTTGAAGTAGTTGACCATGTGAGGCGCCGCCGTACGGTGTGAGCGCTCTGAGTTAGCCGGTCATCAGCTTGAAGGGTGTTCGCTTCAAAATTGATATTTATAGCATCTACAGACGCATACCACAAATTTGACTATCATGTGTCCGTGGACGCACCCAGGCCCGGTCACCCCTCATTTTCTTCTGCTACAACCACATAACTCAAATTTGACACCCTAAATCCATACAACATCATGTAATACTAAAAGCTACATACTACTAGCTAGAAATTAAACTACTAATACTCAGTCGTCGGAGATGTAGACGACTTTGATGTCGGCAGTGCTGGACGGATCGGCCTCCCGGTCATTAGCTGCCGGCCACAGCTTCGGCTCCTCGTCACACTCCATGACTGTGAACAGTTCATCCCAGTGGCGAAGCTAGCTAGAAGAATTTGTGGGGTCATTGCTAACTTTTAGAATTATTTTCTTCATAGTGTGCAGTAATTGTATAGAAAATTTACGTTGTTTTCTTCAAAAGTTGCGGGTTCACTTGACCCCACATAATGTACATAGAATATTCATTGGTTCGTGATACTCCACTTGCGCCTCGTGGAGAGGTGGAGATTGGCCTCCACCTATATGCCTCTGACTGGATGATGTCAAGGATGACATGTTGCCCCGCCACCTCCTCTTCTTGAGCGGCCTCGAACTCCGCTTGCGCGTCGCGCATGTCAAATCCGTCTACCGGAGGCGCTAGATTCGTCTTGCCTTCCTACTCCTCTTTTTCTCCTCCACCATGTTTGCATCCGGCGCCTTCTCCTCCTGCTCCTCGTCATGCTCCGGAGAGTCCGAAAACTAGCTGATTGCAATCTGAGCAGCGCGCCATGCCTAGATTGTTGGGGAACGTAGTAATTTCAAAAAAATTCCTACGCACATGCAAGATCATGGTGATGCATAGCAACGAGAGGGCAGAGTATTGTCTACGTACCCTCGTAGACCGGCAACGGAAGTGTTGACACAACATAGAGGAAGTAGTCGTACGTCTTCCCGATCCGACCGATCCAAGTACCGAACGTACGGCACCTCCGAGTTCTGCACACGTTCAACTCGGTGACGTCCCTCTAGTTTCGATCCAGAAAAACGTTGAGGGAGAGTTTCGTCAGCACGACGGCGTGATGATGGTGATGATGTTCTACCGATGCAGGGCTTCGCCTAAGCACCGCTACGATATGACCGAGGTGGAATATGGTGGAAGGGGGCACCGCACACGGCTAAGGAACAATCACGAGGATCAACTTGTGTGTCATGGGGTGCCCCTTGCCTCAGTATATAAAGGAGGGAGAGGGGAGGTGCGGCCGGCCCTATGGGTGCACCTGGAGGAGTCCTACTCCAACCGGGAGTAGGACTCCCCCCTCTTGCCTTGTTGGAAAAGGAAGGAGGAAGGGAGAAAGAGGAAAGAGGGGCGCCCCCCCCCCCTTCCTTGTCCTATTCGGACAAGGGGGGAGGGGGCACGGCCTGCCCTGGCCGGCCCTCCTCTTCTCCCTTATGGCCCATGTAGGCCCAATAACCCCCGGGGGGTTCCGGTAACCCCCTGGTACTCCGGTAAAATCCCGATTTCACCCGAAACGTTTCCGATATCCAAATATAGGCTTCCAATATATCAATCTTTATGTCTCGACCATTTCGAGACTCCTCGTCATGTCCGTGATCACATCCGAGACTCTGAACAACCTTCGGTACATCAAAACACAAAAACCCTAATTATGATCGTCACCGAACTTTAAGCATGCGGACCCTACGGGTTCGAGAACTATGTAGACATGACCGAGACACGTCTCCGGTTAATAACCAATAGCGGAACCTGGATGCTCATATTGGCTCCTACATATTCTACGAAGATCTTTATCGGTCAGACCACATAACAACATACGTTGTTCCCTTTGTCATCGGTATGTTACTTGCCCGAGATTCGATCGTCGGTATCTCAATACCTAGTTCAATCTCGTTACCGGCAAGTCTATTTACTCGTTCCGTAATACATCATCCTGCAACTAACTTATTAGTTGCAATGCTTGCAAGGCTTGAGTGATGTGCATTACCGAGAGGGCCCAGAGATACCTCTCCGACAATCGGAGTGACAAATCCTAATCTCGAAATACGCCAACCCAACATCTACCTTTGGAGACACCTGTAATACTCCTTTATAATCACCCAGTTACGTTGTGACGTTTGGTAGCACCCAAAGTGTTCCTCCGGCAAACGGGAGTTGCATAATCTCATAGTCATAGGAACATGTATAAGTCATGAAGAAAGCAATAGCAACATACTAAACGATCGGGTGCTAAGCTAATGGAATGGGTCATGTCAATCACATCATTCTCCTAATGATGTGATCCCGTTAATCAAATGACAACTCATGTCTATGGTTAGGAAACATAACCATCTTCGATTAATGAGCTAGTCAAGTAGAGGCATACTAGTGACACTTTGTTTGTCTATGTATTCACACAAGTATTGCGTTTCCGGTTAATACAATTCTAGCATGAATAATAAACATTTATCATGATATAAGGAAATAAATAATAACTTTATTATTGCCTCTAGGGCATATTTCCTTCAGTCTCCCACTTGCACTAGAGTCAATAATCTAGATTACACAGTAATGATTCTAACACCCATGGAGCCTTGGTGCTGATCATGTTTTGCTCGTGGAAGAGGCTTAGTCAGCGGGTCTGCAACATTCAGATCCGTATGTATCTTGCAAATTTCTATGTCTCCCACTTGGACTAAATCCCGAATGGAATTGAAGCGTCTCTTGATGTGTTTGGTTCTCTTGTGAAATCTGGATTCCTTTGCCAAGGCAATTGCACCAGTATTGTCAGAAAAGATTTTCATTGGACCCGATGCACTAGGTATGACACCTAGATCGGATATGAACTCCTTCATCCAGACTCCTTCATTTGCTGCTTCTGTAGCAGCTATGTACTCCGCTTCACATGTAGATCCCGCCACGACGCTTTGTTTAGAACTGCACCAACTGACAGCTCCACCGTTCAGTAAAAACACGTATCCGGTTTGCGATTTAGAATCGTCCGGATCAGTGTCAAAGCTTGCATCAACGTAACCATTTACGATGAGCTCTTTGTCACCTCCATATACGAGAAACATATCCTTAGTCCTTTTTAGGTATTTCAGGATGTTCTTGACCGTTGTCCAGTGATCCACTCCTGGATTACTTTGGTACCTCCCTGCTAGACTTATAGCAAGGCACACATCAGGTCTGGTACACAGCATTGCATACATGATAGAGCCTATGGCTGAAGCATAGGGAACATCTTTCATTTTCTCTCTATCTTCTGCGGTGGTCGAACATTGAGTCTTACTCAACTTCACACCTTGTAACACAGGTAAGAACCCTTTCTTTGCTTGATCCATTTTGAACTTCTTCAAAACCTTGTCAAGGTATGTGCTTTGTGTAAGTCCAATTAAGTGTCTTGATCTATCTCTATAGATCTTAGTGCCCAATATGTACGCAGCTTCACCGATGTCTTTCATTGAAAAACTCTTATTCAAGTATCCCTTTATGCTATCCAGAAATTCTATATCATTTCCAATCAATAATATGTCATCCACATATAATATCAGAAATGCTACAGAGCTCCCACTCACTTTCTTGTAAATACAGGCTTCTCCAAAAGTCTGTACAAAACCAAATGCTTTGATCACACTATCAAAGCGTTTATTCCAACTCCGAGAGGCTTGCACCAGTCCATAAATGGATCGCTGGAGCTTGCACACTTTGTTAGCTCCCTTTGGATTGACAAAACCTTCCGGTTGCATCATATACAACTCGTCTTCCAGAAATCCATTCAGGAATGCAGTTTTGACATCCATTTGCCAAATATCATAATCATAAAATGCGGCAATTGCTAACATGATTCGGGCAGACTTAAGCATCGCTATGGGTGAGAAGGTCTCATCGTAGTCAATCCCTTGAACTTGTCGAAAACCTTTTGCAACAAGTCGAGCTTTGTAGACAGTAACATTACCGTCAGCGTCAGTCTTCTTCTTGAAGATCCATTTATTCTCAATTGCTTGCCGATCAACGGGCAAGTCAACCAAAGTCCACACTTTGTTCTCATACATGGATCCCATCTCAGATTTCATGGCTTCTAGCCATTTTGCGGAATCTGGGCCCACCATCGCTTCTTCATAGTTCGTAGGTTCATCATGATCTAGTAGCATGACTTCCAGAACAGGATTACCGTACCACTCCGGTGCGGATCTTACTCTGGTTGATCTACGAGGTTCGGTAGTAACTTGATCTGAAGTTTCAAGATCATTATCATTAGCTTCATCACTAATTGGTGTAGGTGTCACAGAAACCGGTTTCTGTGATGTACTACTTTCCAATAAGGGAGCAGGTACAGTTACCTCATCAAGTTCTACTTCTCTCCCACTCACTTCTTTCGAGAGAAACTCCTTCTCTAGAAAAACTCTGAATTTAGCAACAAAAGTTTTGCCTTCGGATCTGTGATAGAAGGTGTACCCAACAGTCTCCTTTGGGTATCCTATGAAGACACATTTCTCCGATTTGGGTTCGAGCTTATCAGGTTGAAGCTTTTTCACATAAGCATCGCAGCCCCAAACTTTCAGAAACGACAACTTTGGTTTCTTGCCAAACCACAGTTCATAAGGCGTCGTCTCAACGGATTTCGATGGTGTCCTATTTAACGTGAATGCAGCCGTCTCTAAAGCATAACCCCAAAACGATAACGGTAAATTAGTAAGAGACATCATAGATCACACCATATCTAATAAAGTACGATTACGATGTTCGGACACACCATTATGCTGTGGTGTTCCGGGTGGCGTGAGTTGCGAAACTATTCCGCATTGTTTCAAATGTAGACCAAACTCGTAACTCAAATATTCTCCTCCACGATCAGATCGTAGAAACTTTATTTTCTTGTTACGATGATTTTCAACTTCACTCTAAAATTCTTTGAACTTTTCAAATGTTTCAGACTTATGTTTCATTAAGTAGATATACCCATATCTGCTTAAATCATCTGTGAAGGTGAGAGAATAATGATATCCGCCACGAGCCTCAACATTCATTGGACCACATACATCTATATGTATGATTTCCAACAAATTCGTTGCTCTCTCCATAGTACCAGAGAACAGCGTTTTAGTCATCTTTCCCATGAGGCACGGTTCGCAAGTACCAAGTGATTCATAATCAAGTAGTTCCAAAAGTCCATCAGTATGGAGTTTCTTCATACGCTTTACACCGATATTGTTGGGGAACGTAGCAGAAATTCAAAATTTTCCTACGTGTCACCAAGATCTATCTATGGAGATACTAGCAACGAGGGGAAGGATAGTGCATCTACATACCCTTGTAGATCGCTAAGCGGAAGCGTTAAAGTGAACGGGGTTGATGGAGTCGTACTCGTCGTGATTCAGATCACCGATGATCCTAGTGCCGAACGGACAGCACCTCCGCGTTCAACACACGTACAGCTCGACGATGTCTCCCACGCCTTGATCCAGCAAGGAGAGAGGGAGAGGTTGAGGAAGACTCCATCCAGCAGCAGCACAACGGCGTGGTGGTGATGGAGGAGCGTGGCAATCCTGCAGGGCTTCGCCAAGCACCTACGGGAGAGGAGGAGGTGTCACGGGAGGGAGGGAGGCGCCAAGGGCTCAGGTATGGATGCCCTCCCTCCCCTCCACTATATATAGGGGCAGGGGAGAGGGGGGAGGCGCAGCCTTGCCCCTTCCTCCAAGAAAGGGGTGCGGCTAAGAGGGGGGGAGGAGTCCATCCTCCCCAAGGCACCTCGGAGGTGCCTTCCCCCTTTAGGACTCTCCCCTTTTTCCTATATCTTGGCGCATGGGCCTCTAGGGGCTGGTGCCCTTGGCCCATGTAGGCCAAGGCGCACCCCTACAGCCCATGTGGCCCCCCGGGGCAGGTGGCCCCACCCGGTGGGCCCCCGGGACCCTTCCTGTGGTCCCGGTACAATACCGATGACCCCGAAACTTGTCCCGATGGCCGAAACAGGACTTCCTATATATAAATCTTTACCTCCGGACCATTCCGGAACTCCTCGTGACGTCCGGGATCTCATCCGGGACTCCGAACAACATTCGGTAACCACATACAAACTTCCTTTATAACCCTAGCGTCATCGAACCTTAAGTGTGTAGACCCTACGGGTTCGGGAGACATGTAGTCATGACCGAGATGTTCTCCGGTCAATAACCAACAGCGGGATCTGGATACCCATGTTGGCTCCCACATGTTCCACGATGATCTCATCGGATGAACCACGATGTCAAGGACTCAATCAATCCCGTATACAATTCCCTTTGTCTAGCGGTATGGTACTTGCCCGAGATTCGATCGTCGGTATACCGATACCTTGTTCAATCTCGTTACCGGCAAGTCTCTTTACTCGTTCCGTAACACATCATCCCGTGATCAACCCCTTGGTCACATTGTGCACATTATGATGATGTCCTACCGAGTGGGCCCAGAGATACCTCTCCGTTTACACGGAGTGACAAAATCCCAATCTCGATTCGTGCCAACCCAACAGACACTTTCAGAGATACCCGTAGTGTACCTTTATAGCCACCCAGTTACGTTGTGACGTTTGGCACACCCAAAGCACTTCTACGGTATCCGGGAGTTGCACAATCTCATGGTCTAAGGAAATGATACTTGACATTAGAAAAGCTTTAGCATACGAACTACATGATCTTGTGCTAGGCTTAGGATTGGGTCTTGTCCATCACATCATTCTCCTAATGATGTGATCCCGTTATCAACGACATCCAATGTCCATGGTCAGGAAACCGTAACCATCTATTGATTAACGAGCTAGTCAACTAGAGGCTTACTAGGGACATGGTGTTGTCTATGTATCCACACATGTATCTGAGTTTCCTATCAATACAATTCTAGCATGGATAATAAACGATTATCATGAACAAGGAAATATAATAATAATCAATTTATTATTGCCTTTAGGGCATATTTCCAACAGTCTCCCACTTGCACTAGAGTCAATAATCTAGTTCACATCGATATGTGATTAACACTCAAGGTCACATCCCCATGTGACTAACACCCAAAGAGTTTACTAGAGTCAATAATCTAGTTCACATTTACCATGTGATTAACACTCGATGAGTTCTGGGTTTGATCATGTTATGCTTGTGAGAGAGGTTATAGTCAACGGGTCTGAACCTTTCAGATCCGTGTGTGCTTTACAAATCTCTATGTCATGTCCTAGATGCAGCTACCACGTTCTATTTGGAGCTATTCCAAATAACTATTCTACTTGGAGCTATTCTAAATTGTTGCTCCATTATACGTATCCGGTATCTCTAATCAGAGCTATCCGGATAGGTGTTAAGCTTGCATCGACGTAACCCTTTACGACGAACCCCTTTACCACCTCCATAATCGAGAAAATTCCTTAGTCCACTAGTTACTAAGGATAACTTTGACCGATGTCCTGTGATCCATTCTTGGATCACTCTTGTACCCCTTGACTGACTCATGGTAAAGCACACTTCAGGTGCGGTACACAGCATAGCATACTGTAGAGCCTATGTCTTAAGCATAGGGGACGACCTTCGTTCCTTTCTCTCTATTCTGCCATGGTCGAGCTTTAAGTCTTAACTTCATACCTTACAACTCAGGCAAGAACTCCTTCTTTGACTGATCCATCTTGAACACCTTCAAGATCACGTCAAGGCATGTGCTCATTTGAAAGTACTATTAAGCATTTTGATCTATCCTTATAGATCTTGATGCTCAATGTTCAAGTAGCTTAATCCAGGTTTTCCATTGAAAACACTTTCCAAATAACCCTATATGCTTTCCAGAAATTCTACGTCATTTCTGATCATTAATATGTCAACAACATATACTCATCAGAAATTCGATAGTGCTCCCACTCACTTCTTTGGAAATACAAGTTTCTCATAAACTTTGTATACACCCAAAATCTTTGATCATCATCAAAGCATACATTCCAACTCCGAGATGCTCACTCCAGTCCTCAGAAGGATTGCTGGAGCTTTGCATACTTATTAGCATATTTCAGGATAGACAAAACCTTCCGGTTGTATCACATACAACCTTTCCTCAAGAATCGTCGAGGAAACAATGTTTTGACATCCTATCTGCAAGATTTCATAAATAATGCAGTAATTGCTAATATAATTCCAACAGACTCTTAGCATCGCTACGAGTGAGAAAGTCTCAGCGTAGTCAACTCCTTGAACTTGTCGGAAAACATCTTAACGACAAGTCGAGCTTTCTTAATGGTGATACTTACCATCATTGTCCGTCTTCCTTTTAAAATCCATCTGTACTCAACAGCCTTACGACCAACGAGCCGTTTTGCCAAAGTCTACACTTTGTTTTCATACATGGATCCTATCTCGGATTTTATGGCTTCTAACCATTTGTCAGAATTTGGGCCCACCATCGCTTCTCCATAGCTCGTAGGTTCATTGTTGTCTAGCAACATGACTTCCAAGACAGGATTACGTACCACTCTGAAGTAGTACGCATCCTTGTCATCCCACGAGGTTTGGTAGTGACTCGATCCGAAGTTTCATGATCACTATCATAAGCTTCCACTTCAGTTGGTGTACGTGCCACAGGAACAACTTCCTGTGCCCTGCTACACACTTGTTGAAGTGACGGTTCAGTAACCTCATCAAGTCTCCACCATCCTCCCACTCAACTTTTTGAGAGAAACCTTTCCTCGAAAAAGGACCCGATTCAAGAAACAATCCCTATTGCTTTCGGATCTGAATTAGGAGGTATACCCAACTGTTTTTGGGTGTCCTATGAAGATGCATTTTATCTGCTTTGGGTTTGAGCTTATCAACCTGAAACCTTTTCACATAAGCGTCGCAGCCCCAAACTTTCAAGAAACGGCAACTTAGGTTTCTCCAAACCATAGTTCATACGGTGTCGTCTCAACGAAATTATGTGGTGCCCTATTTAAAGTGAATGTGGTTGTCTCTAATGCCTAACCCATGAACGATAGTGGTAACTCGATAAGAGACATCATGGTATGCACCATATCCAATAGGGTGCAACTATGACGTTTGGACACACCATCACACTATGGTGTTCCAGGCTGTATCAGTTGTGAAACAATTTCCACAATGTCTTAATTCTGTGCCAAACTCGTGATTCAGATATTCATCTCTATGATCATATCATAGATCTTTTATCCTCTTGTCACGACGATCTTTCAACTTCACACTGAAATTACTTGAACCTTTCAATAATTCAGACTCGTGATTCATCAAGTAAATGTACTCAACATCTACTCAAATCATCTATGAAGTAAGAACATAACGATATCCACTACACGCCTCAGCACTCATTGGACTGCACACATCAAAATGTGTTACTTCCAACAAGTTGCTATCTTGTTCCATCTTACTGAAAACGAGGCTTTTCAGTCATCTTGCCCATGTGGTATGATTTGCATGTCCCAAGTGATTCAAAATCAAGTGAGTCAAAACGGTCCATTTGCATGGAGTTTCTTCATGCATATACACCAATAGACATGGTTCGCATGTCTCAAACTTTTCAAAAACGAGTGAGCCCAAAGATCCATCAATATGGAGCTTCTTCATGCGTTTTATACCGATATGACTTACGTGGCAGTGCCACAAGTAGGTGGTACTATCATTACTATCTTTTGGCATGAACATGTGTATCACTACGATCGAGATTTAATAAACCATTCATTTTAGGTGTAAGACCATTGAAGGTATTATTCAAATAATCAGAGTAACCATTATTCTCCTTAAATGAATAACCGTATTGCGATAGACGTAATCCAATCATGTCTATGCTCAACGCAAACACCAAATAACAATTATTTAGGTTTAACACCAATCTCTTTGGTAGAGGGAGCGTGCGATGCTTGATCATATCAAGCTTGGAAAAACTTCCAACACATATCGTCAGCTCACCTTTAGCTAGTCTCCGTTTATTCCGTAGCCTTTTGTTTCGAGTTACTAACACTTAGCGACCGAACCGGTATCTAATACCCTGGTGCTACTAGGAGTACTAGCAAAGTACACATTAACACAATGTATATCCAATATACTTCTATCGACCTTGCCAGCCTTCTTATCTACCAAGTATCTAGGGTAATTCTGCTCTAGTGGTTGTTCCCCTTATTACAGAAGCACTTAGTCTCGGGTTTGGGTTTTACCTTGGGTTTCTTCACTAGAGCAGCAGCTGATTTGCCGTTTCATGAAGTATCCCTTCTTGCCCTTGCCCTTCTTGAAACTAGTGGTTTCACCAACCATCAACAATTGATGCTCCTTCTTGATTTCTACTTTCGCGGTGTCAAACATCGCGAATACCTCAAGGATCATCATATCTATCCCTGATATGTTATAGTTCATCACGAAGCTCTAACAGCTTGGTGGCAATGACTTTGGAAAACCATCACTGTCTTATCTGGAAGATCAACTCCCACTCGATTCAAGTGATTGTTGCACTCAGACAATCTGAGCACAAGCTCAACGATTGAGCTTTTCTCCCTTAGTTTGTAGGCTAAGAAAATTGTCGGAGGTCTTATACCTCTTGACGTGGGCACGAGCCTGAAATCCCAATTTCAGCCCTCGAAACATCTCATATGTTCCGCGACGTTTCGAAAACGTCTTTGGTGCCTCTACTTAAACCATTTAACTGAACTATCACGTAGTTATCAAAACGTGTATGTTCGATGTTTGAAACATCCACAAACGACGTTTGGGGTTCAGCACACTGAGCAGTGCATTAAGGACATAAGCTTTCTACTGTCCGCATAATTGCTACTATCAACTTTCAACTATATTTTCTCTAGGAACATATCTAAAACAGTAGAACTAAAGCGCGAGCTACGACATAATTTGCAAAAGGTCTTTTGACTATGTTCAAGATAATTAAGTTCATCTTATGAACTCCCACTCAGATAGACATCCCTCTAGTCATCTAAGTGATTACATGATCCGAGTCAAACTAGGCCGTGTCCGATCATCACGTGAGACGGACTAGTCATCATCGGTGAACATCTTCATGTTGATCGTATCTTCTATACGACTCATGTTCGACCTTTCGGTCTCCGTGTTCCGAGGCCATGTCTGTACATGCTAGGCTCGTCAAGTTAACCCTAAGTGTGTCGAGTGTGTAAATCTGTCTTACACCCGTTGTATGTGAACGTTAGAATCTAACACCCGATCATCACGTGGTGCTTCGAAACACGAACTGTCGCAACGGTGCACAGTTAGGGGAGAACACTTCTTGAAATTGTTGTAAGGGATCATCTTATTTACTACCATCGTTCTAAGCAAATAAGATGTATAAACATGATAAACATCACATGCAATCAAATAGTGACATGATATGGCCATCATCACTTTGCTCCTTTTGATCTCCATCTTCGGGGCTCCATGATCATCATCGTCACCGGCATGACACCATGATCTCCATCATCATGATCTCCATCATCGTGTCTTCATGAAGTTTCCTCGCCAACTATTACTTCTACTACAATGGCTAACGGTTAGCAATAAAGTAAAGTAATTACATGACGTTTAAGTTGACACGCAGGTCACAAATAAATTAAAGACAACTCCTATGGCTCCTGCCGGTTGTCATACTCATCGACATGCAAGTCGTGATTCCTATTACAAGAACATGATCAATCTCATACATCGCATATCATTCATCACATTCTTGTTGGCCATATCACATCACAAAGCATACCCTGCAAAAACAAGTTAGACGTCCTCTAATTGTTGTTTGCATGTTTTACGTGGCTGCTATGGGTTTCTAGCAAGAAGGTTTCTTACCTACGCATGAACCACAACGTGATATGCCAATTGCTATTTACCCTTCATAAGGACCCTTTTCATCGAATCCGATCCGACTAAAGTGGGAGAGACAGACACCCGCCAGCCACCTTATGCAACTAGTGCATGTTTGTCGGTGGAACCGGTCTCACGTAAGCGTACGTGTAAGGTTGGTCCGGGCCGCTTCATCCCACGATGCCGCCGAATCAAGATAAGACTAGTAACGGCAAGCATATTGAACAATATCGACGCCCACAACTACTTTGTGTTCTACTCGTGCAAAGAATCTACGCAATAGACCTAGCTCATGATGCCACTGTTGGGGAACGTAGCAGAAATTCAAAATTTTCCTACGTGTCACCAAGATCTATCTATGGAGATACTAGCAACGAGGGGAAGGAGAGTGCATCTACATACCCTTGTAGATCGCTAAGCGGAAGCGTTCAAGTGAACGGGGTTGATGGAGTCGTACTCGTCGTGATTCAGATCACCGATGATCCTAGTGCCGAACGGACAGCACCTCCACGTTCAACACACGTACAGCTCGACGATGTCTCCCACGCCTTGATCCAGCAAGGAGAGAGGGAGAGGTTGAGGAAGACTCCATCCAGCAGCAGCACAACGGCGTGGTGGTGATGGAGGAGCGTGGCAATCCTGCAGGGCTTCGCCAAGCACCTACGGGAGAGGAGGAGGTGTCACGGGAGGGAGGGAGGCTCCAAGGGCTCAGGTATGGATGCCCTCCCTCCCCTCCACTATATATAGGGGCAGGGGAGAGGGGGGAGGCTCAGCCTTGCCCCTTCCTCCAAGAAAGGGGTGCGGCTAAGAGGGGGGAGGAGTCCATCCTCCCCAAGGCACCTCGGAGGTGCCTTCCCCCTTTAGGACTCTCCCCTTTTTCCTATATCTTGGCGCATGGGCCTCTAGGGGCTGGTGCCCTTGGCCCATGTAGGCCAAGGCGCACCCCCTACAGCCCATGTGGCCCCCTGGGGCAGGTGGCCCCACCTGGTGGGCCCCCGGGACCCTTCCGGTGGTCCCGGTACAATACCGATGACCCCGAAACTTGTCCCGATGGCCGAAATAGGACTTCCTATATATAAATCTTTACCTGACCCCGAAACTTGTCCCGATGGCCGAAATAGGACTTCCTATATATAAATCTTTACCTCCGGACCATTCCGGAACTCCTCGTGATGTCCGGGATCTCATCCGGGACTCCGAACAACATTCGGTAACCACATACAAACTTCCTTTATAACCCTAGCATCATCGAACCTTAAGTGTGTAGACCCTACGGGTTCGGGAGACATGTAGTCATGACCGAGATGTTCTCCGGTCAATAACCAACAGCGGGATCTGGATACCCATGTTGGCTCCCACATGTTCCACGATGATCTCATCGGATGAACCACGATGTCAAGGACTCAATCAATCCCGTATACAATTCCCTTTGTCTAGCGGTATGGTACTTGCCCGAGATTCGATCGTCGGTATACCGATACCTTGTTCAATCTCCGGCAAGTCTCTTTACTCGTTCCGTAACACATCATCCCGTGATCAACCCCTTGGTCACATTGTGCACATTATGATGATGTCCTACCGAGTGGGCCCAGAGATACCTCTCCGTTTACACGGAGTGACAAAATCCCAATCTCGATTCGTGCCAACCCAACAGACACTTTCAGAGATACCCGTAGTGTACCTTTATAGCCACCCAGTTACGTTGTGACGTTTGGCACACCCAAAGCACTCCTACGGTATCCGGGAGTTGCACAATCTCATGGTCTAAGGAAATGATACTTGACATTAGAAAAGCTTTAGCATACGAACTACATGATCTTGTGCTAGGCTTAGGATTGGGTCTTGTCCATCACATCATTCTCCTAATGATGTGATCCCGTTATCAACGACATCCAATGTCCATGGTCAGGAAACCGTAACCATCTATTGATTAACGAGCTAGTCAACTAGAGGCTTACTAGGGACATGGTGTTGTCTATGTATCCACACATGTATCTGAGTTTCCTATCAATACAATTCTAGCATGGATAATAAACGATTATCATGAACAAGGAAATATAATAATAATCAATTTATTATTGCCTCTAGGGCATATTTCCAACAGATATGACCTAAACGGCAGTGCCACAAATAAGTTGCAGTGTCATTATCAACTCTGCATCTTGTGATTTCAACATTATGAATATGTGTATCACTACTATCGAGATTCATCAAAAATAGACCACTCTTCAAGGGTGCATGACCATAAAATATATTACTCATATAAATAGAACAACCATTATTCTCTGATTTAAATGAATAACCGTCTCGCATCAAACAAGATCCAGATATAATGTTCATGCTCAACGCTGGCACCAAATAACAATTATTTAGGTCTAATACTAATCCCGAAGGTAGATGTAGAGGTAGCGTGCCGACCGCGATCACATCGACTTTGGAACCATTTCCCACGCGCATCGTCACCTCGTCCTTAGCCAATCTTCGCTTAATCCATAGCCCCTGTTTCGAGTTGCAAATGTTAGCAACAGAACCAGTATCAAATACCCAGGTGCTACTGTGAGCATTAGTAAGGTACACATCAATAACATGTATATCACATATACCTTTGTTCACTTTGCCATCCTTCTTATCCGCCAAATACTTGGGGCAGTTCCGCTTCCAGTGACCAGTCTGCTTGCAGTAGAAGCACTCAGTCTCAGGCTTAGGTCCAGACTTGGGTTTCTTCTCCTGAGCAGCAACTTGTTTGCTGTTCTTCTTGAAGTTCCCTGTCTTCTTCCCTTTGCACTTTTTCTTGAAACTGGTGGTCTTATTGACCATCAACACTTGATGCTCCTTCTTGATTTCTATCTCCGCGGCTTTTAGCATCGCGAAGAGCTCAGGAATAGTTTTATTCATCCCTTGCATATTATAGTTCATCATGAAGCTTTTGTAGCTTGGTGGCAGTGATTGAAGAACTCTGTCAATGACACTATCAACAGGAAGATTAACCCCCAGTTGAGTCAAGTGATTATGATACCCAGACATTTTGAGTATATGTTCACTGACAGAACTATTCTCCTCCATCTTGCAGCTATAGAACTTATTGGAGACTTCATATCTCTCAATCCGGGCATTTGCTTGAAATATTAACTTCAACTCCTGGAACATCTCATATGCTCCATGACGTTCAAAACATCGTTGAAGACCCGGTTCTAAGCCGTAAAGCATGGCACACTGAACTATCGAGTAGTCATCAGCTTTGCTCTGCCAGACATTCATAACATCTGGTGTCGCTCCTGCAGCAGGTTTGGCACTTAGCGGTGCTTCCAGGACGTAATTCTTCTGTGCAGCAATGAGGATAATCCTCAAGTTACAGACCCAGTCTATGTAATTGCTACCATCATCTTTCAACTTTGCTTTCTCAAGGAACGCATTAAAATTCAACGGAACAACAACACGAGCCATCTATCTACAATCAAACATAGACAAGCAAGATACTATCAGGTACTAAGTTCATGATAAATTTAAGTTCAATTAATCATATTACTTAAGAACTCCCACTTAGAAAGATATCCCTCTAATCCTCTAAGTGATCACGTGATCCAAATCAACTAAACCATGTCCGATCATCACATGAGATGGAGTAGTATCAATGGTGAACATCAATATGTTGATCATATCTACTATATGATTCACGCTCGACCTTTCGGTCTCCGTGTTCTGAGGCCATATATGTTATATGCTAGGCTCATCAAGTTAAACTTGAGTATTCCGTGTGTGCAATTGTTTTGCACCCGTTGTATTTGAATGTAGAGCCTATCACACCCGATCATCACGTGGTGTCTCAGCACGAAGAACTTTTGCAACGGTGCATACTCAGAGAGAACACTTATACTTTGATAATTTAGTGGGGGATCATCTTATAATGCTACCGTCAATCAAAGCAAGATAAGATGCATAAAATATAAACATCACATGCAATCAATATAAGTGATATGATATGGCCATCATCATCTTGTGCTTGTGATCTCCATCTCCGAAGCACCTTCACGATCACCATCATCACCGGCGCAACACCTTGATCACCATCGTAGAATCGTTGTCATCTCACCAATCTTATGCTTCCACGACTATCCCTACCGCTTAGTGATAAAGTAAAGCATTACAGCGCAATTGCATTGCATACAATAAAGCGACAACCATATGGCTCCTGCCAATTGCCGATAACTCAGTTACAGAACATGATCATCTCATACAATAAAATTTAGCATCATGTCTTCACCATATCACATCACAACATGCCCTGCAAAAACAAGTTAGACGTCATCTACTTTGTTGTTGCAAGTTTTACATGGCTGCTATGGGCGTAGCAAGAACCGTTCTTACCTACGCATCAAAATCACAACGATAGTTTGTCAAGTTGGTGTTGTTTTAACCTTTGCAAGGACCGGGCGTAGCCACACTTGGTTCAACTAAAGTTGGAGAAACTGACACCCGCCAGCCACCTGTGTGCAAAGCATGTCGGGTAGAACCAGTCTCGCATAAGCGTACGCGTAATGTCGGTCCGGGCCGCTTCATCCAACAATACCGCTGAACCAAAGTATGACATGCTGGTAAGCAGTATGACTTATATCACCCACAACTCACTTGTGTTCTACTCGTGCACAACATCAACGCATAAAACCTAGGCTTGGATACCACTGTTGGGGAACGTAGTAATTTCAAAAAAAATCCTACGCACATGCAAGATCATGGTGATGCATAGCAACGAGAGGGGAGAGTGTTGTCTACGTACCCTCGTAGACCGGCAACGGAAGTGTTGACACAACATAGAGTAAGTAGTCGTACGTCTTCCCGATCCGACCGATCCAAGTACCGAACGTACGGCACCTCCGAGTTCTGCACACGTTCAACTCGGTGACGTCCCTCTAGTTCCGATCCAGCAAAACATTGAGGGAGAGTATCGTCAGCATGACGGCGTGATGACGGTGATGATGTTCTACCGATGCAGGGCTTCGCCTAAGCACCGCTATGATATGACCGAGGTGGAATATGGTGGAAGGGGGCACCGCACACGCCTAAGGAACAATCACGAGGATCAACTTGTGTGTCATGGGGTGCGCCTTGCCTCAGTATATAAAGGAGGGAGAGGGGGAGGTGCTGCCGGCCCTATGGGTGCGCCTGGAGGAGTCCTACTCCAACCGGGAGTAGGACTCCCCCCTCTTGCCTTGTTGGAAAAGGAAGGAGGAAGGGAGAAAGAGGAAAGGGGGGCGCCCCCCCCTTCCTTGTCCTATTCGGACTAGGGGGAAGGGGGCGTGCGGCCTGCCCTGGCCGGCCCTCCTCTTCTCCCTTATGGCCCATGTAGGCCCAATAACCCCCGGGGGGGTTCCGGTAACCCCCCGGTACTCCGGTAAAATCCTGATTTCACCCGGAACGTTTCCGATATCCAAATATAGGATTCCAATATATCAATCTTTATGTCTCGACCATTTAGAGACTCCTTGTCATGTCCGTGATCACATCCGGGACTCTGAACAACCTTCGGTACATCAAAACACAAAAACCCTAATTACGATCGTCACCGAACTTTAAGCGTGCGGACCCTACGGGTTCGAGAACTATGTAGACATGACCGAGACACGTCTCCGGTCAATAACCAATAGCGGAACCTGGATGCTCATATTGGCTCCTACATATTCTACGAAGATCTTTATCCGTCAGACCGCATAACAACATACGTTGTTCCGTTTGTCATTGGTATGTTACTTGCCCGAGATTCGATCGTCGGTATCTCAATACCTAGTTCAATCTCGTTACCGACAAGTCTATTTACTCGTTTCGTAATACATCATCCTGCAACTAACTTATTAGTTGCAATGCTTGCAAGGCTTGAGTGATGTGCATTACCGAGAGGGCCCAGAGATACCTCTCCGACAATCGGAGTGACAAATCCTAATCTCGAAATACGCCAACCCAACAAGTACCTTCGGAGACACCTGTAGAGCACCTTTATAATCACCCAGTTACGTTGTGATGTTTGGTAGCACACAAAGTGTTCCTCTGGTAAACGGGAGTTGCATAATCTCATAGTCATAGGAACATGTATAAGTTATGAAGAAAGCAATAGCAACAAACTAAACGATCAAGTGCTAAGCTAACGGAATGGTTCAAGTCAATCACATCATTCTCCTAATGATGTAATCCCATTAATGAAATGACAACTCATGTCTATGGTTAGGAAACATAACCATCTTTGATTAACGAGCTAGTCAAGTAGAGGCATACTAGTGACTCTTTGTTTTTGTCTATGTATTCACACATGTATTATGTTTCCGGTTAATACAATTCTAGCATGAATAATAAACATTTATCATGATATAAGGAAATAAATAATAACTTTATTGTTGCCTCTAGGGCATATTTCCTTCATAGATCTCCTCTAGGAGCTGCAACCGGTACTCAAAAGTGAGCGATGGCATAGGTGGTGATCCGCTACCGGGCCATGGCTATCGGAGTTGCGGGCGGATGGGTGGTTGCATCTCAAATAAGGTGAATGGGGCTCTGGCTAGGGTTCGGGGTCACCGTCTGGCTAAATAGCAGAACTTGGCACCTCGTGTGATGTGCCGGAGCGGCATTCTCAACGGACCACTGGGTAACAACTGGTGTCCTTGTAGTTCCCGCACGTCAGTCTGTCGTGTCGGACGCTGTCGGGCGCGTTTGTGGCTCCTCATGTCCATCCCAGATATGAGCTGGATATATGAGGGGTACCGGTCAACCTAAACGTATAGGGCTGGTTTATGAAGCTGGTTGAGTCACGATTTTGTGACCGGTCACTGATTGAGCCATCCGTATAGGGGTCGTTTGACGAGCCCCATTGTGGATTCTTTGAGGTGAACAACACAGGGACTAATATGAAAGTGTGCCTTTTGCCCTCTCTTGCTTTGTTTGCTTGCGGTCCCAGCTAAGCAGTTGTGCCCTTTATACGAGCTTATATCAGTCAAGACAATAGTCCACTATCAGTAATTAATTAAGCAACAAACATGCTAATGAACTACTATTAACCATATCATGAATGGTTGATACTTTGTAAGGACATCTTCAACGTCGAGTCTAAAAATGTTTGCATGAGTCTGGACCAACCTGTCCGGATCCATTCTGCCATCCAACACAGTACCCTATCGGTCCACCATGCAGTTTGGACATCCGTTTTCCCGCAAATTGGAAGCAAACTGGAGGGGGTGCTTTGCGGGAGTCTAGACCGCCGCCACATAGGAATTCGACACCCCGGGCCCACTCAAATCCCCCCTCACAATCCCATTATCTTCCACTCTGCCCCTGTCCCCCTTGCTTCGCATCTGCACCCTCCTCATCTGACACCGCCATCCAGGTATTGCCCGACATCCGCAAGCCCCATATACGCGCTCGCTTTCCTTATACTATGGCGTCGTCAACCCAGGGTATGTCCGCAACCAGGTACCCTCCACCCCCTATCGACGTCGTCCATGATGGACACCACGCTCAACAGGTGTTTGATAAAATGTCATTGAGCTTATTTTTGAACTTCATGTCGTTTTTAGAGTAAGAAGGATGGTCGGGTACTCAATGAAGGAGGATGAGTTGTTATGTGATGCATGGTTGGTTGTATCTGCTGACTTCTTAGGCAGGAGCAGAACGGAATCTTTTTGCAACATGTACATGGTTTATTTCATATGGGGAACACATTGCGCCCTATGACATGCACATTATCCATGAACACAATGTCAAGTCGTTAGCGTATCGATGGTACATCGTCTAGAACTCCGCCATGAAATTTTGTGGTGTAGTTGATTGGTTGGAGGCAATGTGCCCATTGCACGCGGTAACCACGGTATTGTTAGTTTTGCTTCTTCTTGCTCTATATGTTGACTGATTTATTCGTTCACACAATATTGCTTACAAGTTGTGTAGCCTGCACGTGCTACCGTGATGTACTACAGGTCAAAGAGTAGACCATCCACGTACATACATTGTTGGATGACACTAAAGACACTATGTGTGGGACAACATGACCCATCAATGAAAACTTTGTTGAACATCCGGTTAATCTTGTTGAATTTGAACTATTGTTATACTTGACATATTTGCATGTTATTTATGTATGATTTGTGCTATTTTTATCTGAACATTGATAAATTCCGTCGTTTTGATGAAAATCGTCTGGTTAGTCGGAATTTGGTTTAAAATGTATGCGAGTACATTTGAATGGCCGGCTCCCGCATCAGTTTCCGCAGACTGGTCCCATTCCATAAAGAAATACGGTGTCCGGTTTAAGGGTGAGCGTGGGAGATGTCCTGAGAGCATGGCCAATGCATAGTCCTAGGGTGATTCCGCGTATGCCATGTAGGATCTGATGTCAGAGAAAGTAGGTTCGGATGAGGAAGCGGGTTCCTTTGCAGGAGACAGGTGTTTGGAGAGAAAAAGTGTGGTCTAGTGTAAAAAACTAAAAAAGTTAGTGTGAAAAGTAAAGATGCATATGTATTAGAGTCTTTATTTTTTATTCTTTGATGAGTCCCACTAGTGTTGGTTTGCATTGAGAAGAAAATTTTAATATAAATGCCTCAAATACTTTACCTTTTTATGGGGTATTTGTATCCATATACTATCATTACCATTGTATTATGCCCTAATAACCTAACCCCTTCAGGCTGACTTGTACTTGTTTAGGTGACGACACTACTCTTGCCGTGTAGCGAGCCTTTTGGTGTGTACCACATGTGGAAGACCCTCGCAGTTGCTTCTTTCTTTATGTAGTTGCATTTCGTATCCATGCATGTCGATTTGATGGCCTGTTAGCAATCAAAATCGAGTAAAGTTTCAACGCGGTAGTATGATGCAATACATTTTGTGGGGACTTGTGGCTTGTCCTATAAATATACTCCTACGTGTCATGGATGCATAACGACACTGACAAACGTTTTTCGTTTTGTCCGGTGACTTTAGCTCTATCGTCGGTTGCACGCGGCATGTTGTGAACTAAATATTCTCACGCGCTTTCGTGTTTGTGAAGATTTCAATGCAGTTTTTTTTAGAAGCAGAAAAATGAGGTTTAGGTCCCAAAGCGTGCACACACACACACACACCCTTCCCCTGCCCCTCCAAGCAATTCCGCTTTTTATGCCTTTTTATCGGGACAACCGTGTGTGCGCCGGTTTTTTTTTCTCTTTTATTGCCTTCGCTTCATACTACACAGTGCATTCCGTCTCGTCTCCTTCCTTGTCTTGAGCGACGGATAGGGAACTCCCCTGCCGGCGAACCTCTAGATCCGTCTCCCCTCAACAACCATTTAGGTTACAGGTACATTGTCAATGACTAGTAGTTTAAGTTTTTTTTTTTTTTTTTTGCAACATCGTTCGGGTTGAAAGCAGTGCTTTATTTCTGAGTTGGTCTCCTGGTTTTCCTCGAATTCGTAAATCTGAGCGTCCTGGACAAAACTTCGGTGTAGGCTAATGATCTCTTCTTGGCACGGTGAAGTTAGGGTTTATAGTCATTTGTGTGCGACAACGAGTTTTGATATCAGGCATTTCAGATCAATTCAATGGTTCCTTACTTCACTCGCGATGACTATAGCTCTAGGACACTGGTCACTAGGAGCACCTACATGAAGACTTATCGGTTGTCATCGACAAGGTCAAGCCGGCTTCCGCAGAAGAGCTGCAACATAGATGCGTTCGCGTCTCGTTCTAGTGATGGCAGCGGTCGTTTGGAGATCTAGAAGTCTCGATGTAATTTGTATTATACTTCAGGTTTTTCGTACTTCTGCTGAATCTTTATAATAAATCTGATTTATTTTTTGAAAAAAGTGTACGCATTAATTTTAATCTAGGCTAATTTTAATCTAGGCATGATTGCAACTATCAGAGGACCATTATTTCGTTAACCAAAAGGCAATACGGAGAATAAAAGAAAAGCGCCCGTAGTTAGGTATGTGCTCCAATAATTCACATTATTTCCACATAGTAAAATATTAGTATCAAGATGATATCAATTACACGTAACCTTTGCAACGACACGGTATCCAAACCAAGTTCACATATTGAGGATGTATACGACCAACAATGATAAAAAAAGAAGAAGAATGACAAACAAAGAGAGTCGATATGACCAACGACGCACAACAAACAAGCAGTGACAACCATTCACTGTCTTTGACGATACATGACTACAAGAAAGGTTCTCCAAAAGTAACACCTCCATGAATGAAATGATGCGCATGCGCCGTCGTCCCTAGATTCGGCCTATGAAGGTTAGATCATGTATTTTCATTCTGGAGGGGACGTTCGAAAAAAAGCAATACCTTCAACAGGGACACAACGCATAATTGCCGATATTTCTTAATGCAACTACCAAAGGTCATATGTAGGGATTTTGCACTGGAACTCGAGACCCGGTAATCAGACACCACCACCAAATCAATGTCTCGTGTATTGACATCACTACTTACTAAAGAAGACAATGCCGAGTGAAAGCACACACCCACACACCATAATCATGAAAAAAATGAAATAATTTGAACCATTCTGTGGGTTACATGCCCGACACAGCCAACTATCTTCATAGCTATGGTATTGACATTAACACACAACCAAGATAATGCCTACGAACAAAGAACTGATGCACAAAACACAGAGCCTAATATCGTAACAGCAACATCATGCACACTTGCCTCAAAGCTAGTGATGTGACGGAGACGGCGGCGCCAAGACATGACAATTCATACGCACCATCCTACTCCACTGCCGCACCTCTTCAAACTGTAGTCGCTTTTGCCACAACATTGTTACTGCCGCCGACCAAACCATTACCTATCCCCGAGCCATCGCCACCCGATGCATCACGTCACAGCAACCATAGTAGGGGACCACCGTGGTGAGGTGGTTCGATGACCGGGTGGTCGAGTTGTAGTGCATTGGCCATGGAAGCAGAGGATCAACCGACAAATCAAAGGAGATATCCGTGGAAAGTGTGCAATATGTCTGGGTTCCTTCATAGTGCATCCTTGTGCAAGGCGGCAGCAGACGCAACAACTGGGAGCTGGCGGCATGGAGCGGATCCTCCTAGAGCGTACTCGGGGATAGGGAAGATGACACCGGCTAGATCACATGTTGGCCAAGCAAAAAACCCAATCTATGATCGGACATTACCTTGTCGATCTGCCAATTTTTGAGGGAGAGTTCGCCACAAAGACCGCCTTCTGAAGATCCAACGGCTACTGCTAGGGCTCAATAGCTCGCCACATCAATGTTACACTCATGCCAGTCACCGCGTAAGGAGCTGCCATTGTCATCTCTCCGCTAGAACAAAGAGGAATAAGAACCCTATCATCATCGCCGCCACCGTATAGGCAACACCCAGCGATGGCCTCTGGCGACGATGGGGTCGGAGGTGGTGTACATTGGGTCACCGCCCATGTCGCCCAGGTGCAATATCAGATTGTAGATTTGGTTACTAGTGGTGGGCCCAAAAATCCTACCAGGTCCCGTTACTGATGACCTACCTGCTACTAATAACTACTACCTCCTGGTTTACTAGCCCCCTTGTATTTTTGATAATATTTTTACCATAACTTTAACTAATAAAATTATAAGGTGTTTGTAGAAAAATAATATCATTGAAAAACATTTAAAAACAAATCCAACAATATAATTTTGGTGGCATTAATTAACATTTTGCTAGTCAAATATATGGTCAAACTTTGGCTCAAAATACAATGGTGAGTAATAAACCAAGAAGGAGTAGGGGCGGCTCCAGCGTGGGGTCGTGTAGGGGCGGCCGCCCGGGTAAAATTTAGAAACCTAGGATATCCATGTACTGATTTTGGCCGGCGGCCACCATGGGAGGCGAGCAGGTTCGCTCGAAGGTCTCAGGTGTGGTCGAGCATGAGGAGGGAAGAGGAAAATGATTCGCTAGATAACTTCTCGCTAGGAGATCTATAGATGGGCCAATCAAGTAAGCCCAATAAAACTTAAATAAGCCCATTAGTTACTTTTCACATGCACAATTCCTTTTCTATCGATCGTGCAACTGATTGTCCTGAACTCATGCCTCACACGATCATGCCCTGCCGACGCGGCACCGCCTCCACTGCAGTCTCGCAGTCGCCGGCACTGCCCAGGTCTGTTCAGCTTGTTCTCGATGTCGTTCACCCGGGAAGCGGAATCACCGCCGTCACCGTACGTCTCCGCAGTCCCTGCTCAAAACAACAAGCAAGCAGGCAATAGAGGCAACAAGGACCAGGTTCTTTCGCTATCCCCTAGTCTTCTCTTCTGTTTTTTCGTATCATGTTTAATTTGTTGTCATGTTGGCCTAATTCTTGGAAGTTGAACACTGAAAGTTAATTAAAAATGTGATGTTCAGGCCATCTACCAAATCCTCCACGCATAACTACAACTTAATGGTAAACATTTGTTGTGTCCTTTGTTCGAACAAATGGCATACTATGCTGCGATTTAGATTAATCTGATTGTTTTTACATGTTTCGGGTACCTAATGGACTAGAAGATTAAATATTTGGGGAAAAGCATGGAAGATTTAGCTAGCGGGAGCCCAGGTTAGACTTTATGTGATTTTTTGCATTATAATTTTTTGCCTAGTTCTTGAGGATGAAACAACTTTGATAAACTTATTATGTTGATCACCTTGCCTTCATGCATATTCTTGGCCATTCATTTTTCTTGATTGTCTTATTTGATCATATTGTGGCTTTGATTGTTTGTTTCCTTTAAAAGCCCGCCCCGGGTAACTTCAAATTCTGGATCCGCCACTGGGAAGGAGGTAGTAGTTACTAGCGGCATGCCGAAAGTAGCGCCCGCCACTGGTAATTTGTTCTTTACGCCACCGATAAACATGATACTAGTGGCAAAATCTTTCTCGTGCTGACACTAGTTACTGAAAGATCATGGTGCCCCCATGTTTGATTTTAGTAATTAATGCCAATCCCTATAGACTAATAGTGTCTTTAAGTTATACTTTCAGGTTTGTCCATAGGCAATGCTTGAAGACCATATGTTGGTTTCAAGGTTGAATGTGAGATTATTTGATGACAAGGGTGTTATTCAAGGAGTTATCCAAAGATTAGTCATGTGAGAATTGAGCCTATTGCAAACATGTATTGAAGAAGAAGATTGTATGATCTTTCATATTTATCTTCAAGACATCATATTTATGAACAGAAATGAAAAGATCCAAGGTTGATCAAGTCAAAGTGCAAAGAGTGAATTCAAGTTGATCAACAAACAAAGCATAGAAGATGTATCGAATGGGATCATGTGATCTCATGGTATGGTAAGTATTGTCCATTATGCTTTGTGTACTAGCCCTGGATCTATGTAAGGTTTCTTTGTGGGTTAGGTATGTTGTGGGCTTGCATCAAAAGGATGATATCATATAACTCATGGAGGATGACATCAAGCGGTGACCATCATCAAGGTTGTGTTGTGCAAGTTCAAGTGAAGCATCACGAAGAGATCACATGCTTGAAGCTTGCCCTCCATTTTGGTGATAATGTACATGTGAAGATGTGCCAAAGAGAGGCTCATCCATCATGGAGTATGGGCGAGCAATTCACTAGTCTTGATCGAGTCGGCACAATCAAGAAAGGTGGTCCAACTTGAGGAGGTCAAGATTGTCATCATCTAATTTAAGTGGACTATGCGCAAGGCAAAGTTATAACCTTGAAAGGTTTCCATCTTACCGGTCTCATGATGTTAGCTGGAAGACCGGGTTATAGGATCGATAGTTGTACTATCAAGGGGGACTCTCGTGTGAGTAGCTTGGTTATATCATTCGTAGAGAGGAGCATGGCAGCAGCGGTAGTGATGGAGAAGGCACCGACCCTCTGGCCGATGCTGGGATGGGAGGCGCCTCGTCTCCTTCTTCTTCTTGCCTTGACCCTCTCTCTATGGTGGAACCAACTTCATGTCCAATACAAGCCTTGGTCATCAATGATCCCATAGGGGAAAACGGGGACGGAATCAGAAAAGAATCTGAAAAGTTCTAGTCAATTTTCGTGGTTGTTGGGAGCTCAGACGAGCAGCTATGCTCGTAAGGAAGGCATTTCACTTGGACTTTGGGAGCTATTTTTGATTTGTGTTGCCATTTCTTCATATGAACTTCAATTTTGACATTCTTGGTCTCATTGGATTGCTATGAAAATCCTGATGCATTAGAGACCTTGGATCTTCAATTTGGACACTTTGATAAATGTAAAATCATCAAAATCTTCAAATGGCCCTGATCTGGTGCGCGGAACTTCTTTGTTTGACCCCCAATTTGGTTCTTTTGATGTCCCAAGTTCATGTCACCACACCTTCAAAGACCACACAACAAAGGGAAAATAATAAAAACTAAATAAAAATAATGTGTGCAACGAACTTGGTAACACAATTAAATACCGTGAACTATGCATTAGGGACATGAATAAGTGCTAGATGGATATGATATGATAGATTTTGGCACTAGAATATACTATAAAAAGTATGCATAAAATCCACTCATCAACCACAACAGCCACAACTTTCCTATATGGAGCAGTTGTACCGCTCTAGTGTTTTTCTGCAGCGTAACCGTTAGATTCGTGGGGGACTATTTTAGGGGATCTTCTTCCCCAACGGCCCCAACTTCTTTGAGAAAGTTTCCCACCACCATTGTGGAACTCTTGGAGCTTGCTTTTTCTCTATTTCTCCCCTGAATCTTACAACTTTTTGATGGAATAGAGAGAGGAGATATAGATGAATATTTCCACCAATCCATCTCTCCTCTAAGTGAGGGGAACCCTTTGGATCTAGATCTTGGAGTTCTTTGGTGTTCTCCTTTCTTGTTCTTCCTCTCATACTGCTCTATAACATTAGTTGCTTGGTGGGATTTGTGAGTGAAGGACTTGTGCACTTCGTGTGCTCTTGCCACTGCATTAGTTCCATTGGGGTCTCCACGAGGATTCGGGGGAGTGAATGTTGAGTAGTTTATTACTCTTGGGAGCTTGCTACCCTAGAGCTTGTTCCTCTTGGATGCTTGAGCGCCTTAGATGATTGGTGTTGTCACGGACCTAAATCATTATGGTGTAAAGCTTCAGGAGGCTTCAGGAGCCTCCAATCAAGTCGTGGAGATTGCCCCAGGTAATGTGTACGGGTTGGGCGGCCGCTCTCAAGGGTCTCCAATTGTATGGGCTCGGTTACTGCTCTCAAGGGTCCCTTAGTGGCGTCATGACACCTTTTATTGTGCATGGGCGTGAGGAGAATACGATGAGCCATATGTGATGCTTGGGGAGCATTGTGCCTCCACAACGCTCTAACGGATATTAACATCTGCAATTTTATTTAGGTTTGTGCTTGGTAAATCAAATGCTAGTTTTATTCCGCATTTATTCAAGCCTAAACTATAATTGTTTAAAAACGCCTATTCACCCCCTCTAGGCGACATTCACGTCCTTTGAGTTATGACTTTCGAAATTAGAAAAGTAGTTCGTGCCTTGTAATTTACCTGGCCGGTTTAATTAGACACTTAGATGATTAAATATTACACCCTCCCGGTGGCGCATCAACGGCACTCCTCCACGGTGCGTCCCTACGGCTGCGGCTCGGCATAGCCTCATGCAACGCAAAACCACCGCCACACGGGAAGACGACGCCATCTCTGTCGATGGCCAGGAGGAGTAGCTGTCGCAAGGAAGTGGCACTCGACGGAAGCTGTGGAACTCCCCCCTCGACAACCACTTCGTGCTTCTGCTTTGGCGGTGTGGCGGCACGGAGGGCAGTCAAAGCTTATTGTTCTGTATTGTATCATCGCCAGCAGTGATTACGGAGGTGGAGGGACCTTCAATGCAATCGTGACCCTTGGTCTTGGTCTCTAGAGGTGCTTCTGCAGCCGGTGACTGGAGATGAGATGTAATATGAGATGTTGTATGTTGAGTATAGAATTTTTTTCAAGATCAAACATGAAGCAACTGGCCTGACACTTCGGCTACAAACCTCATCCATTTCGTCACAACTTTTGCAAAACCTTCTCCACCCATAGCCTATTCAAATCATACATTGATAAAATTAAAGTTCCAATTTGCATTTTGTTGGTTTTATTTTTTTTACTAATATGAATATGGTTAAAGAAAAGTCAAATAATTCCTCTTTCTACAAATTTATAAAAAAAGACTGATAGATCAAAAGTTATTTATTTGTAACTTTATCAGCTGCAAGGTATAAAAGAAAACCTTTATCAGATGCTTTAAATTGGAACTGTGGTAAGTTGGCCCCTAGCTTACACGTCGAACCACTTACTTGTGGCGGGTACAGTATATGCTCACCATTAGCATTTCAAATCCCAGTGATTGATCAATATTTGCACCCGTTATTGTCATCAGTTCCAAAATACCAGTGACGGGGGTAAAATTTTCACTGATAATTGATTATCAATGACGTTGCACGACTTTGCGTTCGCTACTGGTATTTAGGCATACTAGTCATTGTGTACGTGTAATGCATATTATTTTGGAAGTATATTAAGTGCACGTAGATATTAAGCAGGATATTATTTGCGTGTTATTATGTGATTAGCATTATTTTTGGCATGAAATTAACTGCACACTAAACATGTTGAGCGCTCGCATCGAAGTAGTTTAGATCGTTGGATTGACATGATTTGATGATTGAAATTAATTGGATTCGTTCATTTGAGTTTTTTTATATTGGTATAGATTATTAATAATGGGTGCAAAAGGATGTCTGCCACTAATAAACTCCATCAAGGAAGTAGTTGTACAATATTGTACTGCTTGTAAGAGCATCTCCAATGCCGATCCTTAAACTGTCCGCATACGTCTGGACCACGCAGTCCGGACATGTTGTGCCATCCAACGCGAGTCTGTATCGGTCAATTCGTCGGTCCGGACTGTTGAGTAACGTAGTAATTTCAAAAAAAATTCTACGCACACGCAAGATCATGGTGATGCATAGCAACGAGAGGGGAGAGTATGATCTACGTACCCTTGTAGATCAACAACGGAAGCGTTGACACAATGTAGAGGAAGTAGTCGTACGTCTTCCCGATCCGACCGATCCAAGCACCGTTACTCCGGCACCTCCGAGTTCTTAGCACACGTACAGCTCGATGACGATCCCCGGGCTCCGATCCAGCAAAGCTTCGGGGAGGAGTTCCGTCAGCACGACGGCGTGGTGACGATCTTGATGTTCTACCGTCGCAGGGCTTCGCCAAAGCACCGCTATGATATGACCGAGGTGGAATATGGTGGAAGGGGGCACCGCACACGGCTAATGAACGATCACGAGGATCAACTTGTGTGTCTATGGGGTGCCCCTGCCCCTGTATATAAAAGATGGAGGAGGAGGAGGCCGGCCAAGGCTAGGCGCGGCCAGGATGTGGAGTCCTGCTAGGACTCCAAGTCCTAGTAGGAGTCCACCAAGAGGGGAGGAAGGGAGAAGGAAGTGGAGGAGTAGGAAAGGTGGCCGGCCCCCTTTTCCCTAGTCCAATTCGGACTAGAGGGGAGGGGGGGCGCAGCAGGCCTTTTCTCCTCTTCCCACTAAAGCCCATCAAGGCCCAATACTTCTCCCAGCGAATTCCCGTAACTCTTCGGTACTCCGAAAAATACCCAAATCACTCGGAACCTTTCCGAAGTCCGAATATAGTCGTCCAATATATCGATCTTTACGTCTCGACCATTTCGAGACTCCTCGTCATGTCCCCGATCTCATCCGGGACTCCGAACTCCTTCGGTACATCAAAACTCATAATATAACTGTCATCGAAACCTTAAGCATGCGGACCCTACGGTTCGAGAACAATGTAGACATGACCGAGACACGTCTCCGGTCAATAACCAATAGCGGGACCTGGATGCCCATATTGGCTCCTACATATTCTACGAAGATCTTTATCGGTCAGACCGCATAACAACATACGTTGTTCCCTTTGTCATCGGTATGTTACTTGCCCGAGATTCGATCGTCGGTATCCAATACCTAGTTCAATTTCGTTACCGGCAAGTCTCTTTACTCGTTCCCTAATACATCATCTCGCAACTAACTCATTAGTTGCAATGCTTGCAAGGCTTATATGATGTGCATTACCGAGAGGGCCCAGAGATACCTCTCCGACAATCGGAGTGACAAATCCTAATCTCGAAATACGCCAACCCAACAAGTACCTTCGGAGACACCTGTAGAGCACCTTTATAATCACCCAGTTACGTTGTGACGTTTGGTAGCACCCAAAGTGTTCCTCCAGCAAACGGGAGTTGCATAATCTCATAGTCATAGGAACATGTATAAGTCATGAAGGAAGCAATAGCAACATACTAAACGATTGGGTGCTAAAGTAATGGAATGGGTCATGTCAATCAGATCATTCAACTAATGATGTGACCTCGTTAATCAAATAATAACTCTTTGTCTATGGTTAGGAAACATAACCATCTTTGATTAACGAGCTAGTCAAGTAGAGGCATACTAGTGACACTCTGTTTGTCTATGTATTCACACATGTATTATGTTTCCGGTTAATACAATTCTAGCATGAATAATAAACATTTATCATGAAATAAGGAAATAAATAATAACTTTATTATTGCCTCTAGGGCATATTTCTTTCAGTCTCCCACTTGCACTAGAGTCAATAATCTAGATCACATCACCATGTGATTAACATCGATAGTTCACATCATCATGTGATTAAAACCCATAGTTCACATCGCCATGTGACCAACACCCAAAGGGTTTACTAGATTCAGTAATCTAGTTCACATCGCTATGTGATTAACACCCAAGGAGTACTAAGGTGTGATCATGTTCTGCTTGTGAGAGAATCTTAGTCAACGGGTCTGCTACATTCAGATCCGCATGTATTTTGCAAATTTCTATGTCAACAATGCTCTGCATGGAGCTACTCTAGCTAATTGCTCCCACTTTCAATATGTATCTAGACCGAGACTTAGAGTCATCTAGATTAGTGTCAAAACTTGCATCGGTGTAACCCTTTACGACGAACCTTTTTTTTCACTTCCATAATCGAGAAACATATCCTTATTCCACTAAGGATTATTTTGACCGCTGTCCAGTGATCTACTCTTAGATCACTATCGTACTCCCTTGCCAAACTCAGTGGTAGGGCATACAATAGATCTGGTATACAGCATGGCATACTTTATACAACCTATGACTGAGGCATAGGAAATGACTTTCATTCTCTTTCTATCTTCTGCCGTGGTCGGGCTTTGAGTCTTACTCAACTTCACACCTTGTAATACAGGCAAGAACTCTTTCTTTGACTGCTCCATTTTGAACTACTTCAAAATCTTGTCAAGGTATGTACTCATTGAAAAAACTTATCAAGCGTCTTGATCTATCTCTATAGATCTTGAAGCTCAATATGTAAGCAGCTTCACTGAAGTCTTTCTTTGAAAAACTCCTTTCAAACACTCCTTTATGCTTTGCAGAATAATTCTACATTATTTCCGATCAACAATATGTCATTCACATATACTTATCAGAAATGCTGTAGTGCTCCCACTCACTTTCTTGTAAATACAGACTTCACCGCAAGTCTGTATAAAACTATATGCTTTGATCAACTTATCAAAGCGTATATTCCAACTCCGAGATTCTTGCACCAGTCCATAGATGGATCGCTGGAGCTTGCATATTTAGTTAACACTTTTAGGATCGACAAAACCTTCTAGTTGCATCGTATACAACTCTTCTTTAGTAAATCCATTAAGGAATGCAGTTTTGTTTATCCATTTGCCAGATTTCATAAAACGCGGCAATTGCTAACATGATTCGGACAGACTTAAGCATAGATACGAGTGAGAAACTCTCATCGTAGTCAACACCTTGAACTTGTCGAAAACCTTTTGCGATAATTCTAGCTTTGTAGATAGTAACACTACTATCAGCGTCCGTCTTCCTCTTGAAGATCCATTTATTTTCTATGGCTTGCCGATCATCGGGCAAATCCATCAAAGTCCATACTTTGTTCTCATACATGGATCATATCTCAGATTTCATGGCCTCAAACCATTTCGCGGAATCTGGGCTCATCATCGCTTCCTCATAGTTCGTAGTTTCATCATGATCTAGTAGCATGACTTCCAGAAAAGGATTACCATACCACTCTAGCGCGGATCTTACTCTGGTTGATCTACGAGGTTCAGTAGTATCTTGTTCTGAAGTTTCATGATCATCATCATTAGCTTCCTCACTAACTGGTGTAGGTGTCACAGAAACAGTTTTCTGTGATGTACTACTTTCCAATAAGGGAGCAGGTACAGTTACCTCGTCAAGTTCTACTTTCCTCCCACTCACTTCTTTCGAGAGAAACTCCTTCTCCAGAAAGTTTCCGAATTTAGCAACAAAAGTCTTGCCTTCGGATCTGTGATAGAAGGTGTATCCAATAGTTTCCTTTGGATATCCTATGAAGACGCACTTCTCCGATTTGAGTTTGAGCTTATCAGGATGAAACTTTTTCATATAAGCATCGCAACCCCAAACTTTAAGAAACGACAGCTTAGGTTCCTTGCCAAACCATAGTTCACACGGTGTCGTCTCAACGGATTTAGATGGTGCCCTATTTAACGTGAATGCAGCTGTCTCTAATGCATAACCCCAAAATGATAGTGGTAGATCGGTAAGAGACATCATAGATTGCACTATATCCAATAAAGTATGATTATGACGTTCGGACACACCATTATGCTGTGGTGTTCCATGTGGCATGAGTTTGCGAAACTATTCCACATTGTTTTAATTGAAGATCAAACTCGTAACTCAAATATTTTACCTCTGCGATCATATCGTAGAAACTTTTATTTTCTTGTCACAATGATTTTCCACTTCACTCTGAAATTCTTTGAACTGTTCAAATGTTTCAGACTTATGTTTCATCAAGTAGATATCCCCATATCTGCTCAAATCATCTGTGAAAGTCAGAAAATAATGATACCTGCTGCAAGCCTTAATATTCATCGTACCACATACATCAGTATGTATAATCTCCAACAAATCTGTTGCTTGCTTCATTGTTCCGGAGAACGGCGTTTTAGTCATCTTGCCCAAAAGGCATGGTTCGCAAGCATCAAGTGATTCATAATCAAGTGATTCCAAAATCCCATCAGCATGGAGTTTCTTCATGCGCTTTACACCAATATGATCTAAACGGCAGTGCTACAAATAAGTTGCACTATCATTATTAACTTTGCATCTTTTGGTTTCAATATTATGATTATGTGTATCACTACGATCGAGATCCAATGAACTATTTTCATTGGGTGTGTAACCATATAAGGTTTTATTCATGTAAACAGAACAACAATTTATTCTCTTACTTAAATGAATAACCGTATTACAATAAACATGATCAAATCATATTCATGCTCAACGCAAACACCAAATAACACTTATTCAGGTTCAACACTAATCCCGAAAGTATAGGGAGTGTGCGATGATGATCATATCAATCTTGGAACTACTTCCAACACACATCGTCACTTCACCCTTAACTAGTCTCTGTTTATTCTGCAACTCCCGTTTCGAGTTACTAATCTTAGCAACTGAATTAGTGTCAAATACTGAGGGGTTGCTATAAACACTAGTAAAGTACACATCAATGTATATCAAATATACTTATGTTCACTTTGCCATCCTTCTTATCTGCCAATCACTTGGGGTAGTTCCGCTTCCAGTGACCAGTCCCTTTGCAGTAGAAATACTTAGTCTCAGGCTTAGGACCAGAATTGGGCTTCTTCACTTGAGCAGCAACTTGCTTGCTGTTCTTCTTGAAGTTCCCCTTCTTCCCTCTGCCCTTTTCTTGAAACTAGTGGTCTTGTCTACCATCAACACTTGATGTTTTTCTCGATTTCTACCTTCGTCAATTTCCGCATTACGAAGAGCTTGGGAATCGTTTCCGTTATCCCTTGCATGTCATAGTTCATCACGAAATCTACTAACTTGGTGATGGTGACTAGAGAATTCTGTCAATCACTATCTTATCTGGAAGATTAACTCCCACTTGATTCAAGCGATTGTAGTAATCAGACAATCTGGGCACATGCTCACTAGTTGAGCGATTCTCCTCCATCTTTTAGCTATAGAACTTGTTGGAGACTTCATATCTCTCAACTCGGGTATTTGAAATATTAACTTCAACTCCTGGAACATCTCATATGCTCCATGACGTTCAAAACGTCTTTGAAGGCCCGATTCTAAGCCATTAAGCATGGTGCACTAAACTATCAAGTAGTCATCATATTGAGCTAGCCAAACGTTCATAACGTCTGTATCTGCTCCTGCAATAGGTCCGTCACCTAGCGGTGCATCAAGGACATAATTCTTCTGTGCAGCAATGAGGATAAACCTCAGATCACGGATCCAATCCGCATCTTTGCTACTAACATCTTTCAATACAATTTTCTCTAGGAACATATCAAAATAAACATATGAAAGCAACAACGCAAGCTATTGATCTACAACATAATTTGCAAAATACTACCAGGACTAAGTTCATGATAAATTTAAGTTCAATTAATCATATTACTTAAGAACTCCCACTTAGATAGACATCCCTCTAATCTTCTAAGTGATTACGTGATCCATATCAACTAAACCATGACCGATCATCACGTGAGATGGAGTAGTTTTCAATGGTGAACATCACTATGTTGATCATATCTACTATATGATTCACACTCGACCTTTCGGTCTCTGTGTTCCGAGGACATATCTGCATATGCTAGGCTCGTCAAGTTTAACCTGAGTATTCCGCGTGTGCAAAACTGGCTTGCACCCGTTGTAGATGGACGTAGAGCTTATCACACCCGATCATCACGTGGTGTCTGGGCACGACGAACTTTGGCAACGGTGCATACTCAGGGAGAACACTTCTTGATAATTAGTGAGAGATCATCTTAAAATGCTACCGTCAAACTAAGCAAAATAAGATGCATAAAAAGATAAACATCACATGCAATTAATATAAGTGATATGATATGGCCATCATCATCTTGTGCTTGTGATCTCCATCTCCGAAGTACCGTCATGATTTGTATCGTCACCGGCATGACACCATGATCTCCATCATCTTGAACTATATCAATGTGTCGTCACATGGTCGTCTCGCCAACTATTGCTCTTGCAACTATTCCTATCGCATAGCAATAAAGTAAAGCAGTTATTTGGCGCTTGCATCTTTATGCAATAAAGAGACAACCATAAGGCTTTTGCCAGTTGCCGATAACTTTAACAAAATATGATCATCTCATACAACAACTTATATCTCATCACGTTTTGACCATATCACATCACAACATGCCCTGCAAAAACAAGTTAGATGTCCTCTACTTTGTTGTTGCAAGTTTTACGTGGCTGCTACGGGCTTAAGCAAGAACCAATCTCACCTACGCATCAAAACCACAATGATAGTTTGTCAAATAGACTCCGTTTTAACCTTCACAAGGACCGGGCGTAGCCACACTTGGTTCAACTAAAGTTGGAGAAACAGTCACCCGCAAGTCACCTTTGTGCAAAGCACGTCGGGGAAACCGGTCTCGCGTAAGCGTACGCGTAATGTCGGTCCGGGCCGCTTCATCCAACAATACCGCCGAACCAAACTATGACATGCTGGTAGGCAGTATGACTTATATCGCCCACAACTCACTTGTGTTCTACTCGTCCATATAACATCAAACCATAAAACCTGGCTCTGATACCACTGTTGGGGAACGTAGTAATTTCAAAAAAATTCCTACGCACACGCAAGATCATGGTGATGCATAGCAACGAGAGGGGAGAGTATGATCTACGTACCCTTGTAGATCAACAACGGAAGCGTTGACACAACGTAGAGGAAGTAGTCGTACGTCTTCCCGATCTGACCGATCCAAGCACCGTTACTCCGGCACCTCCGAGTTCTTAGCACACGTACAGCTCGATGACGATCCCCGGGCTCCGATCCAGCAAAGCTTCGGGGAGGAGTTCCGTCAGCACGACGGCGTGGTGACGATCTTGATGTTCTACCGTCGCAGGGCTTCGCCTAAGCACCGCTATGATATGACCGAGGTGGAATATGATGGAAGGGGCACCGCACACGGCTAAGGAACGATCACGAGGATCAACTTGTGTGTCTATGGGGTGCCCCCTGCCCCTGTATATAAAGGATGGAGGAGGAGGAGGCCGGCCAAGGCTAGGCACGGCCAGGATGTGGAGTCCTACTAGGACTCCAAGTCCTAGTAGGAGTCCACCAAGAGGGGAGGAAGGGAGAAGGAAGTGGAGGAGTAGGAAAGGTGGCCGGCCCCCTTTTCCCTAGTCCAATTCGGACTAGAGGGGAGGGGGGGGGCGCAGCAGGCCTTTTCTCCTCTTCCAACTAAAGCCCATCAAGGCCCGATACTTCTCCCAGCGAATTCCCGTAACTCTCCCGTACTCCGAAAAATACCCGAATCACTCGGAACCTTTCCGAAGTCCGAATATAGTCGTCCAATATATCGATCTTTACGTCTCGAACATTTCAAGACTCCTCGTCATGTCCCCGATCTTATCCGGGACTCTGAACTCCTTCGGTACATCAAAACTCATAATATAACTGTCATCGAAACCTTAAGCGTGCGGACCCTATGGTTCGAGAACAATGTAGACATGACCGAGACACGTCTCCGGTCAATAACCAATAGCGGGACCTGGATGCCCATATTGGCTCCTACATATTCTACGAAGATCTTTATCGATCAGACCGCATAACAACATATGTTGTTCCCTTTGTCATCGGTATGTTACTTGCCCGAGATTCGATCGTCGGTATCCAATACCTAGTTCAATCTCGTTACCGGCAAGTCTCTTTACACGTTCTGTAATACATCATCTCGCAACTAACTCATTAGTTGCAATGCTTGCAAGGCTTATGTGATGTGCATTACCGAGAGGGCCTAGAGATACCTCTCCGACAATCGGAGTGACAAATCCTAATCTCGAAATACGCCAACCCAACATCTACCTTTGGAGACACCTGTAATGCTCCTTTATAATCACCCAGTTACGTTGTGACGTTTGGTAGCACCCAAAGTGTTCCTCCGGCAAACGGGAGTTGCATAATCTCATAGTCATAGGAACATGTATAAGTCCTGAAGGAAGCAATAGCAACATACTAAACGATCGGGTGCTAAGCTAATGGAATGTGTCATGTCAATCAAATCATTCAACTAATGATGTGACCTCGTTAATCAAATAACAACTCTTTGTCTATGGTTAGGAAACATAACCATCTTTGATTAACGAGCTAGTCAAGTAGAGGCATACTAGTGACACTCTGTTTGTCTATGTATTCACACATGTATTATGTTTCCGGTTAATACAATTCTAGCATGAATAATAAACATTTATCATGAAATAAGGAAATAAATAATAACTTTATTATTGCCTCTAGGGCATATTTCCTTCACGGACGCACTTTCTCCCGCAAAGTGGTGATAAAGTGTGTGGGGGGGGAGTGGGGGGATTGCGGGAGTTCGGACAACACCCAAATTAGACTCCAACACCCGAGGTGCACTAAATGCCCCTTCACGGTCTCATTTTCGTCCACTCCGTTCCTTCTCCCCCTTAATTTCCATCCGCACCTTCCACCTCCGCCGCCACCGTTGTACCTCTTCGGCCGCCACAAAGGCATTGTCGGACGCCTGCTCACCTTTACGACGTCGTTCTTCACCTTGGAGCTGTTTGTACCCAGGCACACTCCCCCCCACCCCCCTGTCAACGACCTCCACGGCGGACACCACGCCAGACAGGTGTTCGGTCAAATGTCATTTAGCTTAGTTTTGGATGTCATGTCGTTTTTTCAGAGTACGAAGGATGACGGGGTACTCGACCATGGGAGATTAGCTATTGTGCGATGCGTGATTGGTTGTATCCACGGATTTCGTAGGCTAGAGCAGAGGGGGTCCTTCTGACAGCACATTGACCTACGAGGCTACGACATGCACATTATTCAAGAACACAATGTGAGTCGTTATTGTATCGCTGTTACGCTATCCAGACTAGCATCAACAAGGTTTGTCACGAGGTTCGTCAGCTGGAGGCAAGGTGGCCATTGCATGCGATAGAGGGCGAGATTATAATTTTTGTTTCTTTTGCTCAACTTGTTTAAATCATTCATTCACTCGATGTTGGTGTACACATTATATAGCCCACACACGCTATCGTGATTACCACGGGACAGAGAGTCGACCATTTACGTACACACACTGTTGGATGAAACTGAAGGGCAGTATGTGCGGGACGACATGCTCTGGACTCTGGATAATCTCGTCGAATTTAAGATATTGTTGCCCTATACTTAATTTACATACTGCGTATGAATGATTTGTGGTATTTTCTATTTAAATTTTGATGAATATTTGCACGAATTTTATCCGTTTAATATAAATGCGGGTTGAAATGTATGCGGACAGTGTTGGATGACGGTGTTCGGCATCCGTGTCCGAAAACCAGTCCCCTGTTTACGGACAGATGCCGACGGTCAGCGTTGGAGTGCCCTAATCTGGACCGAGAAACCCTGTAATTCTTCTTGTGCATCGGTCTTGTCCAATAATTCACATGAGTCCTACCCCTAAATTACGAGCCAATAATCTAAGGATCTTACTACCTGATACAGAGCAAAATCATGGTAATTGCCCATATAATTAGCTTACTAAATCACAGTTAAGTCACGCTAGACCATTCGAAGTGACAGGGTTTGCGCAGAGGAACACCGTTGCAGAAAGCTCTCGGAGCTAGCTCGCGCGCGTCAACACTGCGCTGGATATGATCGATGGATGACTCCGGCGTATGAAACATGACACTGCTCAGTGGTCGCAAATGTTTGAAGCATCTCAATATGTATTGTATACTCTATATCCAGCAGTCCAAGGGCAGCTTCTAAGCTTTAGTTTGACTCGCTAGGGCCATACACGAAGCCCCGTTGACACTTTGACCGTTGAGCTAGCCGCATGAAGCATCGATTCCGTGGTCCTATCTTTCAAACGTAAATCTCTCCACGTTATTTTAAAGGAACCGAGCTGTTTTCTTCTACACCTAAGTCCTATCGAGCTGAATCTGTCGCACGGCGTTTCCCACTTGGTCTTGCTAACTCGATCCATCGTCTCCTCCACATTCAGTGAACCGATCGTTTTCGCCCATACAATATGGTCCATGCAAGACTGTGACATGCATAGTATTTTTACTTACCTAGTTTGATACGGAGCTGCTTGATGACTTGATTCTAGCTAGATTGAGCAGGTCTCGATTTCTTGGAGATTTTTGACGAACTAGCAGGAGCTCTGCTTTGCATTAAGTAGGAAAAAATAGTGTCCATTACAGTTTGGGAGCAGGCTGGGAACAGCCGCAGGGCCTCAAGAGGGAGCAAAGAACAAAAATAAAAAAGAAAAAGAAAGGAGTTTAGTTACATATTGGCTGCCTCTTGAAACATGCAGATATCAGCCTTTGCTTTGCCCGCGACTACATGCGCCGGTGGGATTGGCCCTCTCATTTTCCGCAGGCGGGATCAGGCCCTCGCTCGTCTACATTTTCGGGAGGTTTCGTTGGGCTCTTTTCCTCGTGCACTGTTCGGGAGATGCTGAGACCGAGCGTTTGCCTCAAAAAAAGAGAAGATTGAGACCGAACGTGGTGCGAACTATGCTTATTTGACCAGGAAATTAGCTTAACAAATTTGGTTCATTCTGAAAATCAAGTACTCTTTGGTATTGGTTCCATCCCAAATTACTTGTAGATGTTAATTACTCCCTCCGTTCCAAAATATAAGAACGTTTTTTACATTAGCATAGTGTCAAAAACGTTTTTATATTTTGGGACAGAGAGAGTAGGTCTTAGCGGAGGGAGGGAGTGCGTTTCTAGGAAAGCCACTAAATCGAGACGGCATAGACGTATATGGTCTGTTTGAAGACGTTTCGCCACATGCTTAGCATAGTATATTTTTTTTAAATGAAGGCTCAAGAAGAGCCCGACTTTAAATTAACAAAGCCATCTATCGTCCAGGAGTAAAAGAATATGGCCACCACACAACATCAATCAAATGATACATGGGGGGCTGGAAGAACATTTTACAACGCTACACCTACAACCAGCAAACAGAAGATTACATATGAAAAACTGCTAATTAAGGAGAAGCCCACCACAAAAGGCACCTAATACGACTACGAGTGAAGCCTTGAGGATCGGCAACCGGCAGAGGAGTCGAACACAGGACTGAAAACCAGGAACTGGAGATGACCCAACACCTGCCTCCTCTAACATCGAAGGGGGTCTTCCCTCGCCTAGGCTCGAAGGTGCCGCACCATCGAATGTAGAGACGCTCACCCGAGAGCTAGAGAAAAGGTTGGTCTCGAGTTCGGGGCAGCTACGGAGCACGACCACAAGTAGCAAAGGTCGGTCTCGAGTCCGGGGCAGCCACAGAGCACGACCACAAGTAGCAAAGGTTAGTCTCGAGTCCGAGGCAGCCACGGAGCACGACCACAAGTCAGAGCACACACACATCAGCAACACCACAGTCACCGAAGGAGACCGATAATAGAGGGTAGGCCGCCGGTAGAGTCGTCGAAAGGAAGGAGCTGTGGAGCCACAAAGACTCGACAGACACCAGCCGCCCACTTGCAAGTTGCTGCACACAACCCAAAGCACCAATCTTCCCCACGCGGCGCCTCCAAGGAGGACACGACGCACCTGGCGCCGCCGTGGCCCATCCATCGCCGGGATTCGAGCTTTCGCCCGAGAAGCTTGGCCGAGGTGGGGAGGGGAGCCCACTACGACGACTCCAGGGCGTAGAACCACGCAAAATGGCGCCGCCACCGCCGCTCTGGAAAAACCAAAGTGGGGTTTCCCTCGGGCTCGTCCCGCAGCACCAGTTCGAGGAGCACCCTGCCGGCACCGGATCCGGCGGCCAGAAGCCCCAAATCGGCGAACCAGCCAAGGGAGAGAGCAGAGAGGTGATGCCTGACCTTCAAATATGGAGCGGAGGAAGGATACCTCACCGCCTCGCGACCGCTACCGGCCTGCTCCTCGCTGTCCAAGCAGCCGAAGAAGCCGGTCCGCACCTCCCGCGCACACGCCGACGGCCGAAGAGATGGCGCCGCCTCGCCGACCAGGGCCGCCACCCTGGATTCCGGGGTCCTTCGCAAGAGTGAAGCGGCGAAGACCTCGTCGCCACTGTCATCGGCAACTGCACAGGCGCTGCCCGACGACCACCTCGGGTGACGGCAAGGGAGGGGAGGATGGAGAGGGGTAGCGCCGGGCAACCGTAGACGCCCTCGAGCCACCCTGGGAGGGCAGCGCGAGGGAGGGCGAAGGGAGGGGTGTGTGTGTGTGTGTGTGTGTGTGTGTGTGTGTGTGTGTGTGTTAGCATTGTATATACAGCTGAAGCAGTTTAGGTTACATGCTTCTAAAGTGCCAGTTCGTCGGCAGCTCATACGTATTGCATGACAGTTGACGCAAGTGACATTGAAAGCGTCTACGACCATGAGAAAGCAGTCTGTGCCAAGCTACTCGATCTATTTAGTTTATCATTTCAATCAATCCAGGAGCTGCAAAGCTGGGCCTCTCTTGCTTGAATTGTTCAGTGAGCCTCCTTTTTGAAAAAAAATAATCAACGGTGCGTCGATTGCAAGCGAAGCGCACGGATTCGCAACGTCTTGACAGAGACCAAATCAACTCACAAAGCCCAATTTGATTGAGCCGACCTTGTCCAATATTTTCAGTCGATGTGATCACGCAAGTGCCGAAGGGGAAAAGTAGTTTGAACTTTGAACTTGGATGCTCGCCCCACGCCGATGACTCTAGCCACGGCCGGAGATACAAACTGTAATAGGAGATCTACGGCTCTTCCCACCAAGAGTGAACACAAGAAAGAAAGTAAAAAAAAAAAATGCGACTCCTATGCTTTCCAGGCAAAGCAGTTCTATAGTAATAGCAATGAAAAAGTTGTAGTTCGTTCAAACAGCTCCACTGAAATGGTCGACTACATCCACAATACTATCAGTACTTGTCATTCGTTTGTTAGTCCACCTGGAAAGGGAAACCGTTAGAAATAGTGTAAAGTTCGTATCTAGGAGTACTTTTGAAGACTGATGCGCAATCAGTTGAGGCGTTCGACAGGGTGGATTGAACGGCCCTTAGGTATTTTTCCTATCTTTTTTAACACGGGAAGGTTTTTTTTTTAAGAGCAACATGGGAAGGGGGTTAGAAGGTCTCAAAGCTGGCATTAATTAAACACAAAAGTTTCACAATATTGAGAAAAGGATCATAGAAAAGGAAATTACAATCGTGTCCTCCCATTTTACATTTTAGTACCCCAGCAAAAAAAAACACAATCGAGTCTTGAATCTTTCGGCGACCTCGTCAAAGATTTCTTGACCACCATCTCTTGTCACAACATTGCCTACACGTGCATTTCAAAAAAAAAAACATTGCCTACACGTGGCAGGGAGAGAAGGGTCTCCGGTTGAAGACATGAGCATTGAGATTTGCCGGCAAATCCGTTCGAAGCCAGAATTGCAACCAAGACACCCAAAACGCTGCCCTGCCGTTTTCTTTTTCGGAGATCAAAATCATGCATGCAGCATGCCACATCCTTTGGAATTCCATGGTTTAACTTTTAACGAATGACTAGTTCCTTCTAGCTCCTCTCTTTAGTCCAAATTTTCAGTTCACAACTCATACACTAATTTAAGTGTTCGTTGTTCCCAATGATGATGTTTTCAACATATTATAATACTCAATGTTACGACCCAAATTTCAACTTCAAACTTTCAGTTTCAGACGTTCACACTTCCTATTGATGAAACTGTCAACTAAATATATTTTAATCTTTTTGTTTTTGCGGGGGGACTAAATATATTTTAATCTAATTTAGCATTCTATTTTTCCAATGAGAAATGATAGAACTCTACTACGTGTACTTATAAGGCTAGTCATAGTGAAAGTAACTTAGCTAGTAACATAGCGCACTCCAAGAAATTTTTGCTTATGTGGCAAGTATTTAATGTGAGATAGTAACATAATATGTTATTGTAACATAGCGCTTTCCAAGACAAGATGAGTCTACAAGCTAATAAATGAAGCCATCTATGACACTACTATTATGTTACTTTGCATTATAAAGGTAGTAACTTAGACTAGTGCCATGCATATGACACTAGTCTAAATTACTCCCCATTATGACCAGCCTAAGGCTAGCCATAGTGGAGGTAACTTAGCTAGTAACTTAACACATCCCAAGACAATTTTGTTTATGTGGCAAGTATTTAATGAGGAAAGAGGTGTTTGGAGTAACATAATATATTATTGTAACATAGCGCTTCACGAGGTAAAATGAGTCTATAAGGCAATAAATGAAACAATCTATGGCACTACTACTAAGATACTTTACACTATGAAGGTACTAACTTAGACTAGTGTCATATGCATGACACTGATATAAGTTACTCCCCACTATGACCAGCCTAATTTCCATTCTATTAGTAGTACAAAATTCAGAGTTAGTAGGCTGTTATAAATACCATTGAAAGAAAGCTAAGCTACTAAATGAAGCCGATTAAGAAAGAAAAAAGTAAAACCAAGAACTTCCATAGCGTTATGCTGTCACACCCCATAGATCTAGAGCTGGATGGCACAATTAAGAGCATCTATAGTTGGACTTGGCAAATTCAACCCCTTAACGTTCATGGACACACCCACGGACGCATATGGACGGGCCTCATATTTTGCTCCTGGCATCCGCATATTTCAAATCTGGACTCTCAAACCCATGCAGATCCATGCACGTTGATCATGCAAGCCAATGTCGCACGTAAATAACAAATGTTGGTACCGAGCATACATAGTGTTTACATAAAATTTATTTTAAATGCACAACTCAAACATTAGCTTCTTGGTTTCCATTGTGGGTCCACATGTGCTCCAAAAGATCATTGAGTAGCTGCGTGTGCACCTGATGATCTCGAAGATTATGATGCATCTGCAGATAGTTGAGAGTAGTCCTGCGCATTTGGTTCTCTGAGATACTCAGGTCCAAACACCTCCACCCCGTGCGCATGACAACTTAACAGTAGTCTTCAGGCACGTGCTCTCCCCTGTCCTGACTATCTCACCAATGACATCTGCAGCAGTACCCAGTGCAAGCATCCTCAGATCAGCCGTGCACTTCTGCTTGGCAGAGAAAGAGAGTTGTCTGCAACAATCCCTTGTGAGCTTGAAGTAGTCGTCGTCTTCCTCCACTCCCTCCAAATGCGCAAAAACAATGGTTTCCGTTTGCGAAAACGGTGACGAAACCATGGATCATCTGGGAAAGTAGGCTTGGGAGCAAAGTAGTCCCTGTGCAGTAGCTTTGCTCCGGACACCCTATCCCGGTTGATCGCTCTTCTTCCTTTGATTGAGCCCTTGAAGTTGAAAATATGCTCCACTTGACGGTCCATATTATATTGCATGCTCATTAGCATAATCATGTCCACTTCTTCGTCCGAATCCGAGGAATCGAAGAACTCATCTGAATCATTTGATCAAGCTCCGTCGGTCCATACTCGTCCTACGAAGCATCGGAGTCCATCATTTTCCCTAATAAAATCACAAATAATCTGGTCAGAGAATGTGTCGTACACATCAAGCGCAAGGCGGAGTTAGAGAGTTGCCGGACATACCACGATGGCGTCCGGGCCGGTGACGATGTCCCACGCGGCGGAGGATGGGACAGAGGACTGCTCTGCCAGAGCTGGTGGCGCAGAAGCTAGGAACGACTGCGGAGCACACGCAGCGGCGAAGTTGTGAGACGTACGGCGAGGAGGAGGAAGGAGAGATGAGAGAGCAAATGGATCCGGCAGGTCTGGAGTGGATTTGGTGCAATTTTTTATGGGGTCGAGGTATCGAGTCTGACGTGGCGGGCGTATCCGGGCGCCCCATATCCGCGTCATATTTGGGCTGGATATGAAGGGTGCCGGTCAGCCCGGACGTGTGAGGCCTGTTTGGGTCAAAATTTCGTTACCTGACAGTGACCGGGCGGCCCGCCCGGGCATATGAGGCAGGTTTGAGGCACCCCGTTGTAGATGTTCTAACATCGCAAGCCACACACGTGATCCCGTTATGACAAGACCCTTTGTTGAATGCCACAACCGGAGACTACTTGTCGTCAAGCACCGCCACCCAACCTACAAGCCGGGATAGCAGGTCATAGTACCAACTATAACCTATTGTAGTATTGTAGGGACATGACGCATCACAACTAGAGTCGAGGATGGAGGGAACATCTTATATGGAGTCGAGGATGGAAGGCACATGGTGCCAGATCCGAGGCACTCGACGTAGATTGTCGACCAGGTTGCAGGTGGACACAAAATTGGGCGGTGGAGGAAGGGTGAGACACAGTCAAGGATGAGATGGCGGCGGTGGCAAGGGGCAGAGCGGCTACTACATGGGCTCTTTTGTTGGGGTGGGGGTGTCGGGGGCTCCCGGAGTCGCTAGGAGCCACCCGGGCGGCTAGGGTGACGAGAACTCTTCCAAAAATCCAGGAAGTAGAGTTTTCTTGACCTTTGCATCCCCACTGCATAGGCTAGTGTTTCTGGTTTTGAAACATTTTTCTTTGCGAATTTGAAACAAAGAGTTGCAAGAGGATATTTGCTTGTAATCGAAACCATGAAGCATGTTGTGTTCTTTGGTAACAATATGAAATTTTGTTCAAATCAAATCCGTGAAACATGGCATATTCTTTGATAATTCCATGCTTTACTTTTTTTAATGACTAGTTCTTTCTTAAGCACGAGCGTTAACTTTGAACTCGAAACTCCCACTTCTCAACTTACGTAATAATTCAAGCGCTCGCTATTCCTAATGATCAACTTCTTGACTTATGATGATACTTTCAACGTATTAGTATAAAACCAGATGTTAAGACTCAAGTTTCAACTCGAGATTTCCAATTCTCGTGCTTAGTAATTAGGATGTTCACACTTCCTATTGGTAAAACAGCCAACTAAATATATTTTATTCTGCGATTTAGCATTCTACTTTTTTGACGGAAATGATATGCCTTTATAAGAAAAAAGCTAGGCTGCTACATGAAGTATCCTGGTGGCTATAAACACTCAAAGAATGATGTTCCGGGCAGCATCCACGGAGGGAGCCCTATGTGCGCCCCCACCGACCTCCGGGTTCACCTCGGCCACCAGCGACTCCTTGCCGGCCTCTTGAGCAGACGACGACGACATCCCAACAGACTGTGGCGGCATAGACGCGTGGGGTTTGCGATCCGGCGGCTTGCGTGGTTCCTTGTGCAGTCCCTCCGTAGCCCTAGATGAGTTTTTGTAGGAAGAAGAAGACTTCCTTTCCTTTCGGCTAGGGTTAGGGCGACCCTGATCCTCCTCGTGCCGTGATTCTGCAGGACTCCACCCCTCGTACTCCGAGTGGTATGCGCGATCGCAGCGCCTTGGGGAGCCGTGCGATCGATTAGCGGATTCAGCCGCGGTTGTTCCGACGCCCAACCTAGACTGAGATGTGGAGAAAAGGCCACACACAGCCGGCGAGGTGGTGGCTGCGAGGCGGTCGCCTCCAGATCGCCAAGGGCGAGAAACCCTAGCGAAGAGGCAGCTGGAACGCTAGGCACCGAGGGGCCAAGCGATCGGCCTGCGGACATGGCCGCTGCTGTTCTGACGGCCAGCCTCAGCTTGGGCGCAGAAGGGAGGCCGCACACAACGGGCGCGGCGGCCGGCGGTGGCGACGGCGAGGCTATCGCCTGTAGATCGCCTAACGACATGCGCAACCCCTTTACACGACCCTCGGTTACCTTGTCTCTTTGACGCTTCGAATATGTCCTCCCTGCTAGTTAGGAGATGGTAACTTGAGATCTCCATATTTGGGTTTCCAGTAATATAAAGAATGATGTTTTTCTTCACCGGTTAGTTAATTGTAAACAATCAAAGAAAGTTAATTAAATGGAATTGCCTGTACCATGCAACTAGAAACATATCATTATGCGAATCAACCTATGATTGGATGGTTAGAAGGACTGTGATATTTCAGCCCATCAGGGTTCATGTCCTCGTGCTCGCATTATTTTTGAATATATTTCAAGAATTCCGGCGATACACTTTCAATGGAAGGAGACATTTCCGTCGACGCTAAGGCGTCTACGGTGACTTCGTAGATCTCAAAATAATATGTCGGCTCAATCTCTCAAAGATACTCATAAAAATATGGTATGCATATGTGCATTTATAGGGATGAGCGTATGAGCGTATATATGAGCACTTGAGTCGGTAGTGTGTTGAAAAAATCACATCATCAACTCCCGTGGAGAAAAAAGAAACACGTCATATCATTCCATATACTTTTTCAAACCGGCAGAGCAGGGTACACACGCATTCCTGAATCCTGACCCACAAACTACCCCATCGTTTTCCAACAATAGAAAAAGAACTTGGATATACGCCCACTATTCTCCCTCGTTTTGTCAGCCAATGGTCCCTGCTCGGAACCTGCCCCAATTGACCACGTTTTGCCATCGCGCCGCGCCGAGCATAAATAGCGCAACGTCTGAGCAGCTCAGATCAGGCAGCCATTTCCCTTCGGACCAGCGTCAACACACTGAACAATCCATCCATCACACACTCGACCGAAAAAGAGAACGGGAGAGGTGCATAGGAGTGAGCAAAGCTAGCAATGGTGAGGGCTCCTTGCTGCGAGCAGACAGGGATCAAGAGGGGCCCGTGGACGGCCGAGGAGGACATGACCCTGGTGGCTCACATCGAGCAGCACGGCCACAGCAACTGGCGGGCGCTGCCGAAGCAGGCCGGCCTGCTCCGCTGCGGCAAGAGCTGCCGCCTCCGGTGGATCAACTACCTGCGCCCCGACATCAAGCGTGGCAACTTCACCAGCGAGGAGGAAGACGCTATCATCCAGCTCCACGCCATGCTCGGCAACAGATGGTCCACCATTGCCGCCAGGCTGCCTGGGAGGACGGACAACGAGATCAAGAACGTATGGAACACACACCTCAAGAAGCGACTCGACTCGTCCTCGTCCAAGACGTCCGGCCAGGCAGCGCCTAAGCGCAAAGCCAAGAAGCCTGCTGTGGTTGCGAGCGCGCTCGAGGGCCCGACCTCCAAGCCAGCGTCTTCACCGGGGCACTCCCTCTCGATGTCGCCGGAGCAGTCCCTCTCGACGTCGTCCGCCACCGACTACTCGATGACCTCGTCATTGGAGAACACGGGCAGCTCTTCTTCCTGGGAGGAGTTCCAGATTGACGACAGTTTCTGGTCGGAGACACTGGGGATGTCGGTGGACAGATCCAGTTTCGGGATGGAAACCTGCGACACCTTCAGCGTAGATAGCGCATCGCCGTCATCGAGCAACGATGAGATGGACTTCTGGGTCACGCTGTTCATGCAGGCTGGTGACATGCAGAGTTTGTCACAGATTTAGGCCTTATTCTGTTTGAAGGAAATCCAAACGTAGAATTTAGAAATAGTACAGGAAGTTGATAGTATGACACTTGTCATTCTAAGAAATTGTTTTGCCTCACTACTACACACAAAATAAGCTTTGAGTGGATGGACAGATTCCTCCAAAAACACAAAAATTGAATAGTATTTCTATGAAATTCCCGTACGCGTTTTCTACAAACTGAATGCATCTATAGAAAATTAGCTTCTGAAATATATGTTCCTATGCTTTTTGTAAAAATCCTTCAAACCGAATGAGACCTTAATGAGAAAATTAGGTTATGTTACATAGAATTTTTGAAGAAAAGGGATTTTACCCGCCCCATTTTGATTGGAAACCAGGCAATCAAACAAGCCAACAATTGTTCCCCGCGCTCAAGCCTAGCCAAAGTAGTTGCGCCAGATTAGAACGGCAACAAAACAAAATCCTCCAGTTTGTTACAATAAGCTATGAGCGGGGGAGTCATCAAACAAGCGAAAGAATATCAGACCTACATTTCAGACATAACGGCACATTGCGACAACTCTTCTGAAAGGTTATTTTACATAACTGATGTAACTAATGACTATATCGATATTTCTCGGTAACTGATGTCTACTACACAACCCTTTTCTTGTAGATATTGTTGGGCCTCCAAGTGCAGAGGTTTGTAGGACAGTAGCAAATTCCCCTCAAGTGGATGACCTAAGATTTATCAATTCGTGAGAGACGTAGGATGAAGATGGTCTCTCTAAAGCAACCTTGCAATCAAATAACAAAGAGTCTCTTGTGTCCCCAACACAACCAATTCCATGATAAATTGTATAGGTGCACTAGTTCGGCGAAGAGATGGTGATACAAGTGTAATATGGATGATAGATATAGGTTTTTTGTAATCTGAAAATACGAAAACAGCAAGGTAACTAATGATAAAAGTGAGCACAAACGGTATTGCAATGCTAGGAAACAAGGCCTAGGGTTCATACTTTCACTAGTGCAAATTCTCTTAACAATAATAACATAATTGGATCATATAATTATCCCTCAACAAGCAACAAAGAGTCACTCCAAAGTCACTAATAGCGGAGAACAAACGAAGATATTATGGTAGGGTACGAAACCACCTCAAAGATATCCTTTCTGATCGATCTATTCAAGAGTCCGTAGTAAAATAACATGAAGCTATTCTTTCTGTTCGATCTATCATAGAGTTCGTACTAGAATAACATCTTAAGACACAAATCAACCAAAACCCTAATGTCACCTAGATACTGCATTGTCACCTCAAGTATCCGTGGGTATAATTATGCGATATGCATCACACAATCTCAGATTCATCTATTCAAACCAACACAAAGTACTTCAAAGTGTGCCCCAAAGTTTCTACCGGAGAAGACGAAAACGTGTGTCAGCCCCTATGCATAAGTTCACGGGGTCACGGAACTCGCAAGTTGATCACCAAAACATACATCAAGTGGATCACATGATATCCCATTGTCACCACAGATAAGCACGTTCAAGAAATACATCAAGTGTTCTCAAATCCTTAAAGATTCAATCCGATAAGATAACTTCAAAGGGAAAACTCAATTCATCACAAGAGAGTAGAGGGGGAGAAACATCGTAGGATCCAAATATAATAGCAAAGCTCGTGATACATCAAGATCGTACCACCTCAAGAACACGAGAGAGAAAGAGATCAAACACATAGCTACTGGTACATACCCTCAGCCCCGAGGGAGAACTACTCCCTCCTCGTTATGGAGAGCACCGAGATGATGAAGATGGCCACCGGAGAGGGATTCCCCCTCCGGCAGGGTGCCGGAACGGGTCTAGATTGGTTTTCGGTGGCTACGGAGGCTTCTGGCGGCGGAACTCCCGATCTATTCTGCTCTCCGAAGTTTTTAGGGTATATGGATATATATAGGAGGAAGATGTACGTCGGTGCATCTCCGGGCTGTCCACGAGGCAGGGGGCGCGCCCAGGGGGGTGGGCGTGCCTCCCACCCTCGTGGGCAGCCCGGGACTCTTCTAGTCATAAAAAACTCACATACTTATTGCAAAAATCCATTAGTTATCGAAACAAAGTACTACGCGCATGCTCCTAGGGGGATAGATTGGTAGGAAAAGACCATCGCTCGTCCCCGACCGCCACTCATAGGAAGACAATCAATAAATAAATCATGCTCCGACTTCATCACATAACGATTCACCATACGTGCATGCTACGGGAATTACAAACTTCAACACAAGTATCTCTCAAATTCACAACTACTCAACTGGCATGACTCTAGTATCACCATCTCCATATCTCAAAAAAATCATCAAGTATCAAACTTCTCATAGTATTCAATGCACTTTATATGAATTTTTTTATTATATCCCTCTTGAATGCCTATCATATTAGGACTAAATTCATAACCATAGAAAACTACCATGTTGTTCTAAAATATTCTCAAAATAATATAAGTGAAGCATGAGAGTTCAACAATTTCTTCAAAATAAAACCACCACCGTGCTCTAAAAAGATATAAGTGAAGCACTAGAGCAACACACAAACTACTCCGAAAGATATAAGTGAAGATCAATAAGTAGTCATATGTAACTATGTGAAGACTCTCTCACATTTAAGAATTCCAGATCTTGGTATTTTATTCAAACAGCAAGAAAAACAAAAGAGAATAAAATGATGCTCCAAGCAAAACACATATCATGTGGTGAATAAAAATATAGCTCGAGGTAAAGTTACCGATTAACGAAGACGAAAGAGGGGATGCCTTCTGGGGCATCCCCAAGCTTAGGCTTTTGGTTGTCCTTGAATATTACCTTGGGGTGCCTTGGGCATCCCCAAGCTTAGGCTCTTGCCACTCCTTATTCCATAGTCCATCGAATCTTTACCCAAAACTTCAAAACTTCACAACACAAAACTTAACAGAAAACTCGTAAGCTCCGTTAGTATAAGAAAATAAATCACCACTTAGATACCGTTGTAAACTCATTCTAAATTCATATTAGTGTAATATCTACTGTATTCCAACTTATCTATGGTTCATACCCTCCGATACTATTCATAAATTCATCAAAATAAGCAAACAACACATAGAAAACAGAATCTGTCAAAAAACAAAACAGTCTGTAGTAATCTGTATGTTTCGAATACTTCTGTAACTCCAAAAATTCTGATAAATTAGGAAGTCCTAGGCAATTTTTTTATTAATCTACTGCAAGTCGAATTGCTATTTTATCGCTCTATGGTAAAAAATGAAAATTATTCTCGTGAGTGCATACTTTCTGTTTTTTACAGCAAGATCAAATAACAATCACCCAAGAAGATCCTAAAGGCTTTACTTGGCACAAACACCAATTAAAACATAAAACCACATCTAAACAAAGTTAGATGAATTATTTATTACTAAACAGGAGCAAAAAGCAAAGAACGAAAATAAAATTGGGTTGCCTCCCAACAAGCACTATCGTTTAAGGCCCCTAGCTAGGCATGATGATTTTAATGATGCTCACATAACAGATAAGAATTGTAACATAAATAGAGCATCATGAAGAATATGACTAGAAAATTTAAGCCTAAACCACTTCCTATGCATAGGGATTTTGTGAGCAAACTTATGGGAACAATAATCAACTAGCATAGGAAGGAAAAACGAGCATAACTTCAAAATTTTAAGCACATAGAGAGGAAACTTGATATTATTGCAATTCCTACAAGCATATATTCCTACCTCATAATAATTTTCTGTAGCATCATGAATGAATTCAACAATATAACTATCACATAAAGCATTCTTTTCATGATCTACAAGCATAGAAAATTTACTACTCTCCACATAAGCAAAATTCTTCTCAATCGGAATAGTGTGAGTATCATAAGAGACTGGAATACTATAAATTGTTTCCACATTAAAGGAGTAATGTTCAGAAAAAGGGTAATCATAATCATGACAAGTTTTATAAATATAATCATCACTACTTTTTATATCATATGTATCATCACAATAATTATCAGAAGTAGCAACTTTGTTCTCATCATAATCGATTGAAATCTCTTCCAAGATAGTAGAATCATCACTAAATAAAGTCATGACCTCTCCAAATCCACTTTCATAATTATCATAATAAGATTCAACATCCTCCAAAATAGTGAGATCATTAAGTCCTAAAGTTGACACTCTTCCAAACCCACTTTCATCAATATAATCATCATAAGTAGGAGGCATGCTATCATCATAATAAATTTGCATATCAAAACTTGGGAGACTAAAAATATCATATTCATTAAACGTAGCATCCCCAAGCTTGGGACAAACATTAATTGCAGCAAATATATTCTCAAACATTTCATTCTCATCAAACATAGCATCCCCAAGCTTGGGTCTTTTCATATCATAAGCATAATTACTCTCATCATTAATAGTATGGATAGCACCGATAGTATAGCAATTATCATCATCACAATGAGAAATTGGAGCAACATCATTTGGGAGGGATACCTTTTTACCTTTGCTTCTCCGTATTTTCGTTTTCTTCTTCACGTCATGTGTGGGTTCAACCGTCTTTTTGGAGCTCCTTATTAATGAGATTGGTTGAATAGAAGGCTCCTCCTCGTTACCTAATTCATCATAAGAAATAATAGGAGGATATTGGGAAGTCTCTTCCCTTTCATTAGTATTCTCTTCATCTTCTATTTGTTTTATTTTCTTTATGTAATTGGCAATATAAGGATTTTCAATACAATTCACCGCACAATACATATAAATTTCCTCTAGATCAAAATCAAGAAGTTTATCACGGGCAAATACTGGAAGATAGTTAGTTATACGTTTCATTTCTTCATAACCCATAAGCAAATTAAATTCATTATGATGTGCAAGGGAAATCAAGTCATCACAATTTTTTGGAAACGATTATATCATGAAACAATTGCATCGGATGGTTAAACAATCACATTCATTGCAAAGTTCACAAGTACGGCTAAGAAAATTTAAATTTTCAGCACAAACATCTAGCCTTTCTTGCAACCATTTAGTTTATAAGTACATATGCCTCTTGCAAAATCTATCTTCCCTGGTGTGTACTTGCAAACTTTAAGCACTCCACAAAAATCGACATGCTTATAAGAGACATTCTCATCACGACTAGTGCAATCATCATTAGTACTATGGATATTCAAAGAGTTCATACTAATAACATTGCAATCATGCTCATCATTCAAATATTTAGTGCCAAACATTTTAATGCATTGTTCTTCTAACACTTTGGCACAATTTTCCTTTCCATCATACTCACGAAAGATATTAAAAAGATGAAGCGTATGAGGCAAACTCAATTCCATATTATTTTTTGTAGTTTTCTTTTATAAACTAAACTAGTGCTAAAACAATAAACAAAAAGATTTGATTGCAAAATCTAAAGATATAACTTCAAGCGCTAACCTCCCCAGCAACGGCGCCAGAAAAGAGCTTGATGTCTACTACACAACCCTCTTCTTGTAGACATTGTTGGGCCTCCAAGTGCAGAGGTTTGTAGGACAGTAGCAAATTTTCCTCAAGTGGATGACCTAAGGTTTATCAATCCGTGGGAGGCGTAGGATGAAGATGGTCTCTCTAAAGCAACCTTGCAATCAAATAACAAAGAGTCTCTTGTGTCCCCAACACAACCAATTCAATAATAAATTGTATAGGTGCACTAGTTCGGCGAAGAGATGGTGATACAAGTGCAATATGGATGGTAGATATAGGTTTTTGTAATCTGAAAATACGAAAACAGCAAGGTAACTAATGATAAAAGTGAGCACAAACAGTATTGCAATGCTAGGAAAGAAGGCCTAGGGTTCATACTTTCACTAGTGCAAGTTCTCTCAACAATAATAACACAATTGGATCATATAACTATCCCTCAACATGCAACAAAGAGTCACTCCAAAGTCACTAATAGAGGAGAACAAACGAAGATATTATGGTAGGGTACGAAACCACCTCAAAGATATCCTTTCTGATCGATCTATTCAAGAGTCCGTAGTAAAATAACATGAAGGTATTCTTGCCGTTCGATCTATCATAGAGTTCGTACTAGAATAACACCTTAAGACACAAATCAACCAAAACCCTAATGTCACCTAGATACTGCATTGTCACCTCAAGTATCTGTGGGTATGATTATATGATATGCATCACACAATCTCAGATTCATCTATTCAAACCAACACAAAGTACTTCAAAGTGTGCCCCAAAGTTTCTACCGGAGAGTCAAGACAAAAACGTGTGCCAACCCCTATGCATAAGTTCACGGGGTCACGGAACTCACAAGTTGATCACCAAAACATACATCAAGTGGATCACATGATATCCCATTGTCACCACAGATAAGCACATGCAAGACATACATCAAGTGTTCTCAAATCCTTAAAGACTCAATCCGATAAGATAACTTCAAAGGAAAAACTCAATTCATCACAAGAGAGTAGAGGGGGAGAAACATCGTAGGATCCAAATATAATAGCAAATCTCGTGATACATCAAGATCGTACCACCTCAAGAACACGAGAGAGAAAGAGATCAAACACATAGCTACTGGTACATACCCTCAGCCCCGAGGGAGAACTACTCCCTCCTCGTCATGGAGAGCACCGGGATGATGAAGATGGTGTAAGTGCATCTAGTGCCACCCCTAGTTGGTTTTGGAGTATTGACGACAAACCTAGTTGAGGGACTAATGTGTTTGTGAGAATTGCAGGATAACACAGGTAGAAGTCCCTCATTGATTCGGTTTTACTACCAGAGATGACCCCTAAAAATGTATGAAGACATTGAAGCCAAAGGTGGTATATGAAGATATTCACATTGAAGACTATGACAAAAGAAGACACGTTATGAAGCCTATGGAGCTCGAAGACTTAGATCTTTCGTAGTTCTTTTTCTTTTTGTTGAGTCATAGGAACCACCGTACTGTTGAGTGGGGACCAGGAGAACCAGTCAGAATGACTGAAGTGATGCCTAAACCAAAAACCTATGTCTTCGAGTGAAGACAATGAGAGCGAATCTTGTCCAGAGCCGGACAAGTCAGCTTTGCTTGTAGCCCAAGTAAAGTTTCCATGAGAGTTTGAAATCTGACCGTTGAGACATGTGTCAGTTCCTTAGTGACCCAGGATCATTTCGGACAAATCAGGTCGGGTTGCCAAGTGGCTATAAATAGCCCACCCCCTACAACCATAAACTGTTGGCTGCTCAGATTTCAGTGCACGGCTTTTGTCATTTGAGAGCAACCCACCTCGAAGCCTTTGAGAGAAAATTCCTAGCGAGGAGAAAAGCCCTAACCACCCAGAGCCAGAGAACATTGGGCATCACTTAAGTCTTCTTGTCTGTGTGATCTGAAGACTTATTACACTTAAGGACTGTGAATCCTCCAGACGATTAGGCATCACGTTCAGAGCATCCAAGAGACATTGTGGATTGCCAGTGAACGAAGTCTGTGAAGGTTTGGGAGTCTACCTTGAAGACTTACCAGAGTAATTGGGCGAGGACTATGTGACCTTAGCTCAAGGAGAATACGGTGAGGACTTGGTGTCCTGAGCTGCGTGTTCAGGACTGGGTGTCCGGGACTGTGTGTCCTAAGGTTTAAATACCTAGCCGCTCCAACCAGACGTACAGTTGTCACAGCAACTGGAACTGGTCCAACACATCATTGTCTTCAACGAGTCACTGGTTTCATCTTCACTTCCTTTTTCTTACTGTTACTCATTGTGAAGCCATTGCTTGCTTGCGCTATCTTTTGTCTTCACAACGTGAATGTATGATCTGTTTGGCTTCATAACTTCTTCCCACCTGATCCTTATTGAATACTTGACCATGGCTGGCCTAGTGTAATCTAACTTCTGCTGCATAGTAATAGGCATAATCTTCTCTGTTTGTCTTCATAACTCCCACGTTTTGAAGACTTTCATAAAAATCGCCTATTCACCCCCCCTCTAGTCGATATAACGCACTTTCAATTGGTATCAGAGCAAGGTGCTCCCTTGTTCTGTGTGATTCGGTTTAACCACCTGGAGTTTTAGCTATGTCGACTGCAGGGATAATCAAAGTCTCCGCTGCGTGCCCCGTCTTCGATGGAACTGAATATCCCTACTGGAAGAATAAGATGCGCATGCATCTTGAAGCCATTGACGTCGACCTATGGTATGTCGTCGAGAACGGCGTTCCCAAGGCTGGAGAAGGTGTCACTGCTGCTGATGTCAAGAAGTTCACTCAACTGGACTCTACTGCCAAAAATATCATCTGTGGTCATTTGACAAAAGGACAGTATGGCCGTGTGAGTGCCTTGAAGACATCCAAGCTGGTCTGGGACTGGCTCTCCGAGGTCAATGAAGGCATCTCAACCCAGAGAGATCAAAGAATCAGTGTTCTTCGCAACCTCTTCAACCACTTCAAGCGAAATGACAATGAGAATGTCCAACACACATTTGACCGGCTCACTGACATCACAAATGAGCTTCAAGCCCTCGGCGCCACTGAGATCACCAAACATGAAATCGTCAAGACGCTGCTGAGATCACTTGATAGTTCATTTGACATCCTAGCCCTGATGATACAAGAACGTCCTGATTTCAAGACACTCGATCCGTTTGACATACTTGAGAGGCTCAACACACATGAGTTTCAGCTTTCTGAGAAAAGAGATATCTACGGTCCAAACTATGGGCGAACTCGTGCCTTGAAGGCAAAAGCTGTTTCCTCATCTAAAGAAGAATCTGATAGCAGTTCTGATGATCCTGAAGATATTGGAAGGGAACTTGCAATGCTAGTGAAGAAGTTCCAAAAATTCACCAAGAAGAAAGGCTTCAGAAAATGTTCATGATCAAGCTCAAGGAATGATGAAGCTTCTGCTCATGACTACAAGAAGAAAACATGTCACAAGTGCAAGAAAACTGGACACTTCATCTCTGAGTGTCCACAGTGGGACAATGAGAACAGAAGGAAGAAGAAGAGCAAGGAATATGATTCTGACGACAAGAAGAAGAAGAAATACTCAAAGTCTTCTTCCAAGTCTTCCTCAAAGTCTTCATCACACAAGAAGAGCTCATCTGGCAAGGCACGTGCGTTTGTTGGCAAGGAAATGGATTCAGAGGAGGAGTCCGCTTCTGAGGAGGCAAAGGTGGAGCCTGAGGAGGAGTCTGATTCTGGCATTGCGAGTCTGGCTACAGCATACGTCACCAAGTCCATCTTCAACACTAAAGACAATGACTTCATCACCGACACCGATGCAAATGACAAGAACGACTCCACTCGTACCTACTGCTTCATGGCACGCGGTGCCAAGGTAAACACACGCACTACTCGCTATCAAACATCTAGTGACGATGACTCTGACTGTGATTCAAAACCCAGCTACAAAACACTTGCTAAAATTGCAACTGAACAACAGAAAGCTATGGAACATATTCAAAAACTGTTAGACAGAAGCGATGATCTGTTGGGTGCTGAAATGACTCGATCTGAATCCTTAATTGAAGACATAAAAAATCTTCACGTTAAGTATCAGGAACTTGAAGATCGTCTTGATACTCTCTCAACAACTCATGAAAAGCTTTCCTATGATTATCTTCACAGGAAGCAAGAACTTGAGAAGTTGAGAGCGGCTCATGAAGATCTTCAAAAGGAAAACGAGTCACTTCGCGCCGAATAGATCAGTTCCGCTCAGGAAGGATTTGAACCACCATGTCTTAAATGCATTGAGCGTGATAATGCTACTTCTGTTGCTGAATGTTCCACTGCTACTGCTATTGCAATATCTTCAACTGTTGATGTGGTAACTAACCCCTCTGCTGAGGATACCACTGCTATTGCTGATGAGAATGCTAGGTTGAAGACATTACTTGAAACAGGGATGTACAAAAGTCTTAAAGGACATCAGACATTATGTGATGTCCTCAAGAAGCAGATTCTGAACCGAAACCCTAGGAAAGAGGGTGTTGGGTTCGTAAGGAAAATAAATGCAGATGGCTCTTATTGGAAACCTGAGCAGTACCCCAAAACCACATGGGTTGCTGCAAAGGAACCTTCAGCAGATCCATCCAATTTATCTGGCTTCACATGTGCTAACCCCATTATTATTGATGAATCCTTTGATGCAAACTATAAACTATTTAAGAATCAGAATGGTGAAGTGTTTGCCAGGTACATTGGTACTAACTGCAGGAATGGACCGCCTATGAAGAAGATCTGGGTTCCGAAAGAGTGTCTGGAAGATCTTCCTGTGAATGTCTTCATGACACCTCACTTGAAGAAGACAAACCTCGGACCAAAGGCTTCATACAAACAGAGGACTCACCTGAGTCACACTAACGCAAATGTTTTGCAGGGAAACCATACTCAGGCATATGAATATGAGAGCGGTTCATCGAACCATCATGTTCATATGACCAAAAATTATTCTGCTTATTCCTATGAGTATTATTGTCCACCTGCAAGACTATTTGCTAAGGCTTCAAAGCCAAAATTCTCAGATGCTGCACTTAGACTTATTGCTTCTAAGCCACCCTTGAAGATGTGGGTGGTTAAGAAAGCTTAACTCTCTTTTGCAGGGAAAGGTCTCCAGCAGAAAAACAAAATCTTCTAACGCTATTGCTGGGGACCTTAAAAATCTTGTAGGGCGCAAGATAAAATGCCCGAATGGCATCATTATGTACTTCGTTCCTGAATCGCATGCTACTCTCCCTATTAGTCCTAATCTGGATCTAAGTTTTCATAACCCACTGGTTCGTCAAATGTTTTTGCTTCACAATTCTCTTCGTGAAGCCTATCCCCCTAACTGCACTGTAGGGTACGACACCAGCGTCTTCAAAGTCTTCAGAATGGATTATTGACAGTGGATGTACAAATCACATGACTGGCAAAAGAAGCCTTCTTATGGACTCAATCTTACGTCCATCCGACAAGAGCCACATCACATTTGATGACACTGGTAAAAGTAAGGTATTGGGTCTAGGTAGAGTTGCAATCTCAAAGGATCAACACATGGATAAATTCATGCTTGTTGAATCCCTTGGCTTCAACTTAATGTCTGTCTCAATGCTTTGCGATTTGAACATGATCGTAATGTTTGGAAAATATTGTTGCCTAGTACTAATGGAATCTGACAAGTCTCTAGTGTTTGAAGGGTATCGGAAAGATGATCTGTATGTGGTAGATTTCTCGGCAGGGCCACAACTTGCAGTATGTCTTCTTGCAAAAGCTTCAGAATGCTGGCTTTGGCATCAGAGGCTTGGGCATGCTGGCATGAGGAACCTCCACACCCTTGCGAAGAAGAAGCATGTCATAGGCATCGAGGGCGTCAAGTTCAAGAAAGATCACTTATGCGGTGCCTGTGAAGCAGGGAAGATGACAAGGGCAAAACATCCTTCGAAGACAATCATGACTACTACTCAACCCTTCGAACTGCTCCACATGGATCTGTTCGGTCCCACTCACTACTCAACTTTTACTACTACTGCTTGCCTCTATGGCTTCGTCATTGTTGATGATTACTCTAGATATACTTGGGTGCACATAATCCTTTACAAGACTGAAGTGCAGGATGTCTTCAGACGCTTCGCCAATCGAGCTATGAACAATTTTGGCGCCAAGATAAAGCACATCATAAGTGACAATGGCACTGAATTCAAGAACACTGGCCTTGATACATATCTTGATACCTTGGGCATCACACATGAATTCCCAGCTTCGTACACGCCACAGCAGAATGGCGTCATTGAACGCAAGAACAGAACACTCATTGAGATGGCCAGAACGATGCTAGATGAATACAAGACTCCAAGAAAATTCTGGACTGAAGCCATTGATACTGCATGTCATACAATCAATCGTGTTTATCTTCACAAGCTTCTGAACAAGACATCTTATGAACTCCTAACTGGCAAGAAGCCAAATGTCAGTTATTTCAGAGTATTTGGCTCAAGGTGCTGGATCAAGGACCCACACCACACCTCAAAGTTTGCACCAAAAGCACATGAGGGCTTTATGCTTGGATATGGAAGGGATTCGCACTCCTACAGAGTCTTCAACCTCTTTCATTACAAAGTTGTTGAAACAGTGGATGTGCGGTTCGATGAGACAAATGGTTCACAAAGAGAGCAACTGCCAAATGTTCTAGATGAAGTTCCAGCTAGTGAATCAATCAAGCTTATGGGAACTGGAGAGATTATACCTTCTGAAGCTCATCCTGAAGAAGAACTTATCATCTCAGCACCTGATCAACATGAAGACAATGCTCAGCCTGAAGACATTCCTCCCAACAACAACACAGATCAGCAAGAGCAAAGTCTTCGCCCTGTACATCCTCGTGTTGCCAATGAAGTGCAGATTGACAGAATAATTGACAACATCAATGCACCTGGTCCACTCACTCGTTCAAGGGCAACTCAGCTAGCAAATTTCTGTGGGCACTTCGCATTCGTCTCAATATCAGAACCCAAGAAAGTTGAAGAAGCCTTCATGGAACCTGAATGGATTCAAGCTATGCAAGAAGAGCTTCAACAGTTTGAGCTGAATAATGTATGGGAACTGGTTAAGCGTCCTGATCCACGGAAGCACAACATAATAGGCACCAAATGGATATACCGCAACAAACAAGATGAGCATGGTCAAGTTGTCAGAAACAAAGCTCGTCTCGTTGCTCAAGGATATACTCAAGTGGAGGGCATTGACTTCGATGAAACATTTTCTCCTGTGGCTAGGCTTGAAGCCATACGCATACTGCTGGCCTATGCAAATCATCATAACATACTTCTATATCAAATGGATGTGAAAAGTGCCTTTCTCAATGGCAAGATTGAAGAAGAAGTGTATGTTGCACAACCGCTTGGCTTTGAAAATCCAAAACATCCTGACATGGTATACAAGCTCAACAAGGCACTGTATGGCCTCAAACAAGCCCCTAGGGCCTGGTATGACACACTCAAATACTTCCTGAAGAGCAAAGGCTTCATACCTGGTTCCCTGGATCCCACTCTTTTCACGAAGACATATGATGGAACTGTTTGTGTGCCAAATATATGTGGATGACATTATCTTCGGCTGCACCAATCAGAAGTACAGTGAAGAGTTTTGATATATGATGCAAGAGCAATATCAGATGTCCATGATGGGGGAGCTGAAGTTCTTCCTTGGTCTTCAAATACGACAACAACGCAATGGCATCTTCATATCTCAAGAGAAGTATCTCAAAGATTGCCTGAAGAAGTTCGGTATGCAAGACTGCAAAGGCTTCACAACACCAATGCCAGCCAAACATCATCTATGTCCTGACGACAATGGTAAAGAGTTCGATCAAAAGGTATACCGCTCCATGATTGGTTCTTTGCTTTATTTATGTGCATCTAGGCCAGATATTATGCTTAGTGTTTGCATGTGTGCTCGATTTCAAGCGGCACCAAAGGAGTCGCATCACTTAGCTGTGAAGCGAATTCTTCGACATTTGGCTCACACCCCAACTCTAGGATTATGGTATCCAAAGGGCTCAGAGTTTGATTTGGTTGGATTTTAGGATGCTGATTATGCCGGTGACAAAGTTGATCGCAAGTCTACATCAGGCACATGTCACTTTCTGGGACGATCACTTGTATGTTGGTCTTCAAAGAAGCAGAACTGTGTATCTCTCTCCACTGCTGAATCTGAATACATTGCTGCTGGATCTTGCTGCGCTCAGCTTCTGTGGATGAAGCAAACACTCAAGGACTATGGCATTCATCTGAAGCAAGTACCACTTTACTGTGACAACGAAAGCGCCATCAAGATTGCCAACAACCCAGTTCAGCACTCGAAGACAAAGCACATTGAAATTCGTCATCACTTTCTCAGAGATCATGTTGTGAAGGAAGACATTGATATCATACACGTCAACACTGAAGAACAATTGGCAGATATCTTCACCAAGCCCTTGGATGAGAAGATATTTGCAAGTTACGGTGTGAGCTAAATATCCTGGAATCCTCAAATGTCCTGTGATCAGGCACACATCCTAACACTTATGCATATGATGACTTAGATATGCAACGCACAAAAGTAAAGTATATCTTCAATCAATGAAGACATACATTCTAAGTGTGAATACATCAATGTGGAATTTGACTTCGGAGCGCCACGATAATTGTGCGCCGTGTCTGGGTCTAATACTTCCTATACGCTGGGTAACGCCACCACCAAACGTTCTATTTTGAAGTGTTTCACTCATGGCGTTACCTTGCAATATCTTCACATTTGGTTTGGCTTCGAACTTAACATGTCTTCATGATTATCTTCACTATGTTGATTATATAGATATATACATACTAGTGTTCTGTCCTCTACAGCATTCACTTATAGCTATGTCTTCTTGGTTGAATCTTTTGAACTAAGTGAATGTGATCGGACCCTAATCTCTCTATGCTTTCTATCTCAAATTCTATCTCTCCAAGTCATATGCATTCTATTGAAACTGTCGAATGTCTTCACTGCGTCCTTGTCAGCAGAAGATATAGAGACAACCATAAAGTCCATTTTCAATGCTCATTCCTCCACATAAAATCCGGAGAAGCAGGAACGACCGCCCGACAATCAAGGCGTGCGTGGGACGTGGAACAAACCCCAGACTTCCGCAAACAGGCCATGCGTTCCTCAGATGCGAATCGCCAGGGGCACCTATGTAATAGCACAGTGCCGCCCCTGTGCCTATAAATTCACACTTACCGCGGTCATTATCTCCTTCTTCCACCCTCGCACAAACCCTAGCGCCACCGCTAGCTCTCGACGATGCCGGCGACGAAGCGCTTCGCTGCCGCAACCTCTCCGACGCCGTCCTCACGCCGACCGCGGACATCGTTCTCTCCACCGTCGCCGTAGGTGTCTTCCGTCGCCAAGTTAGGGCACGGAGGACTGAACTGCTCGGCATCATCTCCTACTTCCGTCTAGCAGTTCCAAGTGTGGTAAATAAAACTTCTTTTTACAGCCTCTTTTGATCTCATGATTCTGTCACTTTCTACCATAAAAAGTTTATCTTCACACAAGTTAGATCTCTCAATCTGCATCTCATAACATGCCTAGTATATTCACTTGTGCTTCATGAAGTAGTTAGATTCCTCACTTGTACTGATCTGTGGGTTTGTACAAATCTGGAACCAACTTCTTATCTATGAGTGAATGTCTTCGCACAATGAGGTCAATGTCTTCTAAACTAATTAATCTTCAAAACCTTCTGAGAATGCATATGACCTCTTCCCCTTCCCTCGCACCTTAATGCTGTCATAGGTACATGTCCGTGGGAGAATCCTTCGGTTCTCATAGTCTGCATTCATTTGCAGAATTCCTACAGCATCACATAAACTCTCCTGAAGCCAGTTCCTGTTGGTCCAGCAAAAGAAAGCCTTTGAAGCCTTTGAAAGTTTTGAAGCCTTTCAAGTTAAAGTTTATGGCTTCTGAAGCAGCAGCAAGGAAGGGGGGCAGACAGAGACGTGAAGGAACTTCCAAAGATCTGCCTGAAGACCTGGCAGAAATGTATAAAACAGATCCTGAAGAGAATTATGGGCAGCGCAAGACTCGAATCCAATGGATTCGACGCTATTGGGCTGAACAATGGTTCAAATACCGCTTCGTCATCCAAGAGTATGCTGAGAAAACTGCCATCAAGAAACCGTGGGGGGACATCATTTACAAGAATCTCATACCCAGGACCAGAGATGAAGCCATTGCTCAAGGCTTCTACCCATGCATGGTCCGAGGACCACAGCCTGATGATGCACATCCATCGTCACTACTGTGGTGTCGTGACGACAATCTGTTCAAGCGCAACTTCCAGTTTGCCCAACAATCAGCGAAGCAGAACAAGAAGAAATTTGGGTTAGACTTCAACCCTGGTCCCTCCGCACCAAGGGCAGATGGCACACGCGACGCCGAACCCAATATCATCGGTCCATTTGCCAACCTTGAAGGCCTCATCACCCACATCCTAGTCCAAGGGACTGCCATGAATGACCCTCCAGCTGACTCTGAGTCTGATGAAGCTCCTGCTGTACCGAAGCCAAAGCAATCAAAGAAGCCAAAATCTTTAAGGCCGGCCCCTTCCTCAAAAATCTCAAGGGCGAAGCCATTGGCAACTGCACCTCCTGAAGACAGTGTGCAATCTGAAGACGTATCCCGCGTCTCCAAGCTCCAGAAGGCCAAAGTGCCTCAGCCACACACCGGCAAAGAGCTCACAGCTGCTGCCATCCTGCGCAGTGAAGCCATAGATCTGTCAAGTGATGAAGATCTTGGAGATGACGCTCTAGAGCAGCTCATCAAAAGCAAAGAAGAAGCTGAAATCTTCAACAATTTGCCTCTCTTTGATGTCGCCATCACCCACAATTTCATCTCACCAGACATCAGCTTCGAAGATCTGCAGCTGCCCGTTGGCCTCAGCGTCGCATTCCAAGGCGCTATTGCTTCAGAACTTGCTATTGCCCAGCGCATAGTTGAACTGAAGCAGAAAATTGATCATGAAAAGGCTCAGTTCAAGAAGCATATGGCCAAGCTCAGCGTGCAAGAAGTGAAGAGCTTCAAGACCATGTTGCATGAACTTAAGGAAAACTTACTGAAGAAGCATGCAGAAGCTCAAGGTTCACGTGAGCGGATGAAGTCTCTGGCAGAAAGATGTGTGCAGGCCTACAATGAGGCCGAGAAGCGCAAGGCACTTGGGCGTCCTGGCATCGACCCCAAGATGGCCGCAAAGAAAAAGAAGAAGACTGTTCCAGCTGAACCAGAGGCACCAAGGCAAGAAGCAGTTCCAATTGTCTTCCCAACTGCAACGACTGGCTCGAAGCCAAAGAGCCGGTCAACAGCTTCAGAGCTCAAGAAGACAAGAACTGCTGAGGCTGAAGCCAGGAAAAGGAAGAGCTCTGAAGCCTCTCCTACTGCCCGCAGCAAGAAGAAGAGAAAGATCAAGAAATCTCGGGCTGCTCCCACAGAGCCCTTGATAGTTGAACCTATTGCTATGGTGCACCTGAACTCAGAACGTCAACTGACGGTTCATAAGCCTGCTTCCACAGAGGCTCCTGAAGCTGAAAACATACCAGCAGCCGACCCATTGCTGCTGAAGACATTGGTCATCAGGACAATGTACAAGATGATGCAGCCCTTCCTCAGTATGAACAAAGCGAGCTCATCAGCATTGGTCGTCCTTTGACGCCAATTGCACAAGATGCGTCATGGGCGGATTGCCCTCAAGAGGAAGAAGACTTTGAGGCCCAGCCCACTCCAACCCCACAAGCGTCGTCTGCGTTCCGCAGGCTTCGCAAAGGTCCAAGGCCTCAAGTCTATGCTGAAGACATTCCGGCTGCATCAGCCGAAGAAAATGAAGAAGTATCACAAGATCCCACTCCCCCGCTACACCAAGAAGCAGTTCTCTAGGAGAACGTGCTTGTGACTGACCCTCCAGCTAGTCAAGCGGAGGCTGAAAATGTTGAAGCTGCCACAACACACACTGAAGCCAATGTGGAGCCCTCCCCACCAAAAGCTTCAGCAGACAGCAAAGCTACTGATCCAAACACTTCTGTTCTTGAGTCTGCTGCTGGTCCTCAATTTGATTACCATGTTGAGTACAGGCCTCATGTCCAGAAGCCAGTCCCAAGGCTGCCAAGATTCCCAGGTCCTGCATTAGCACCTGGCTCCTTCGACATCAATAGCTTCAAGGCAGACAATACGTTCTTCAACAGCTCCAAGAACCCCTATTCAAGGGAACGGATTTCATCAGATAGGTTCTGGAGCTATCCTCAGCGCAGCTACTATTCATGCATCCTATACAACCAAGGTCGTATCTTTCCGCACAAGCACCTTGATGTTGAAGCCATTGCTGGTCTGCCCTGCTTAGAGGAAGCGCTGGATTGCTTCAAGCAAGTGGGTCTGCTGCCGTTTATAACTGATGAGGAGCACTGGAATGAAGAGCTTCTGTTGCAATTCTATGCCACCCTACACATCAAGGGATACAACAGAGATCCGAAGACTTGGGCCCTGGAGTGGATGACCGGCAATGTCCATCACGAAGCCAATGCATTCGATATCATTGAGCTCACCGGCCTGCCCACTCCTGGCGAACTCTTCAAGGAAGGTTGTCCACTACACACTGAAGCTCTTGAGAGCATATTCCAGAGGCCTGAACCAAATATGAGTCAGATGCTCTCCATGATGAAGCCACTGCCTCTCGATGCTCCTTATCCAACAAAGTTCTTTGTTGAAGACTTTGAGTACCTGCCCAGAACAATCTATCACATTCTCCGGCGGACTCTCTGGCCTATTAAAGGGCACTCTCCAAATGCCAAGATTGAGGGTGCAATGAAGACTCTGATATTCTGTATCCTTCATGGCAAATGCTTCAACACACAGGATTTCTTCATACGCCAACTCGCCGCATCAGGCTCAGATCTGTTTGGTTTAAAGTTCTATGCTCCTTGGGTAATGAGACTGATCAAGCTTCACTCTGCGATCTCATATCAGCCCTCAGCCCACAACCATCGGATCTTCTTGCCAGATGTGGATACCTCTGTTTAAGCTATATATCCTGAGCCTGCCAAGCAACCGTTGAGTCTTCAGAATGCAGAACACCAGAGCTTCACTCAGAATGATGAAGGTGTTGAAGCCATCTCCAGGGTGTATCCTTTGGCTGGCACTACACGTGCGTCACACCCTGCTTCAACTGAAGCCACTGATAGTGCAACTGCTTCAAGACCCAAGAAGCGCGCTCGTGTTCTCAATGACCGAGAGCTTCTTGTGGCCCTTCATCAAAAAACAAGATAGGCATCACGACTGGCTAAAGCGTCAGATGTAAAGCCTCTTGGTGGATGTTAATCGTCTTCGAAATCTTGCCACCAAGAATGCTTTCGTCACTCATGAAACCTGTCGTCGTACATGGAAAGGGCTCTCAATGATGTGTACTGAAGCTGAACTTGAAGAGGATGGCTTCACTGAGAGATTCAAGTTTGACACCACACCTCCTAGAAGGGCTGTGATGCGCAACACACCATCACTTGAAGACTCTGAGTTTTCTTCATCTGCTGCCACAGTCACTGCCAGAATCATTGATGAAGAAGACGATGCTACATCACCGCCACCTGCTTCAGCACCTCCAAGCTCTTCTGCACCGCCAAACTCCTCCAACGACCCTGCTGCTCCTGGGAACGAGTAGACACTCTATGTCTTCAAACCTTTTTGGTCCTTGCTGAAAAAAGGGGGAGAAGCATATGGGTTGATAGTCTTCAAGCGGGTCCATATGGGCGGGTGCTTTATGTTTTGCTATATTTTTGCTTCGTGCTTACAACTCTCGTTTTTGCTTCATTTGGTTCTTATGAGTTGTAACACTTAAACCAGATGGTCGTCTGCTACTTGTTTGCCACCCTATTTTTGCGAAGATAAATTCCGCATGTGCGACGATAAATTCCGCACTTAGCTCATTCTGCAGACGTCCATTTTCCATTATGCATGTCATTATCTTCATATACTTTCACATGCATAGTGGATTGTCATCATAAGCTGAAGTGGACCTCCAAGTACAACCTGCAATGTGCATTTGCATTCCAAAAGCAAATTAACTTATATGCACATCTTCAGGGGGAGCCCTTGCAACTTATGAAGACAATTCCTTATCCTTTTCAATTTCACAGACTATATTCCCCGTTGAAAACTTCAACTAGTTTGTCATCAATCACCAAAAAGGGGGAGATTGTAAGTGCATCTAGTGCCACCCCTAGTTGGTTTTGGAGTATTGACGACAAACCTAGTTGAGGGACTAATGTGTTTGTGAGAATTGCAGGATAACACAGGTAGAAGTCCCTCATTGATTCGGTTTTACTACCAGAGATGACCCCTAAAAATGTATGAAGACATTGAAGCCAAAGGTGGTATATGAAGATATTCACATTGAAGACTATGACAAAAGAAGACACGTTATGAAGCCTATGGATCCCGAAGACTTAGATCTTTCGTAGTTCTTTTTCTTTTTGTTGAGTCATAGGAACCACCGTACTGTTAAGTGGGGACCAGGAGAACCAGTCAGAATGACTGAAGTGATGCCTAAACCAAAAACCTATGTCTTCGAGTGAAGACAATGAGAGCGAATCTTGTCCAGAGCCGAACAAGTCAGCTTTGCTTGTAGCCCAAGTAAAGTTGCCATGAGAGTTTGAAATCTGACCGTTGAGACATGTGTCAGTTCCTTAGTGACCTAGGGTCATTTCAGACAAATCAGGCCGGGTTGCCAAGTGGCTATAAATAGCCCACCCCCTACAACCATAAACGGTTGACTGCTCAGATTTCAGTGCACGGCTTTTGTCGTTTGAGACCAACCCACCTCGAAGCCTTTGAGAGAAAATTCCTAGCGAGGAGAAAAGCCCTAACCACCCAGAGCCAGAGAACATTGGGCATCACTTAAGTCTTCTTGTCTGTGTGATCTGAAGACTTATTACACTTGAGGACTGTGAATCCCCCAGACGGTTAGGCGTCGCGTTCAGAGCATCCAAGAGACATTGTGGATTGCCAGTGAACGAAGTCTGTGAAGGTTTGGGAGTCTACCTTGAAGACTTACCAGAGTAATTGGGCGAGGACTATGTGACCTTAGCTCAAGGAGAATATGGTGAGGACTTGGTGTCCTGAGCTGCGTGTTCAGGACTGGGTGTCCGGGACTGTGTGTCCTAAGGTTTAAATACCTAGCCGCCCCAACCAGACGTACAGTTGTCACAGCAACTGAAACTGGTCCAACACATCATTGTCTTCAACGAGTCACTGGTTTCATCTTCACTTCCTTTTTCTTACTGTTACTCATTGTGAAGCCATTGCTTGCTTGCTCTATCTTTCGTCTTCACAACGTGAATGTATGATCTGTTTGGCTTCATAACTTCTTCCCACCTGATCCTTATTACACTGCAGCTGTTTGTCATTGCGCTTTCACTTTATTGAATACTTGACCATGGCTGGCCTAGTGTAATCTAACTTCCGCTACATAGTAATAGGCATAATCTTCTCTGTTTGTCTTCATAACTCCCACGTTTTGAAGACTTTCATAAAAATCGCCTATTCACCCCCCCTCTAGTCGATATAACGTACTTTCAAATGGCCACCGGAGAGGGATTCCCCCTCCGGCAGGGTGCCGGAACGGGTCTAGATTGGTTTTCGGTGGCTACGGAGGCTTCTGGCGGCGGAACTCCCGATCTATTCTGCTCTCCGAAGTTTTTAGGGTATATGGATATATATAGGAGGAAGATGTACGTCGGTGCATCTCCGGGCTGTCCACGAGGAAGGGGGCGCGCCCAGGGGGGTGGGCTTGCCTCCCACCCCCGTGGGCAGCCCGGGACTCTTCTGGTGCATCTTCGATACTCCGTGGGCTTCTTCTGGTCCAAAAATAAGTTTCGTGAAGTTTCAGGTCAATTGGACTCCGTTTGATTTTCCTTTTCTGCGATACTCTAAAACAAGGGAAAAAACAGAAACTGACACTGGGCTCTAGGTTAATAGGTTAGTCCCAAAAATAATATAAAATAGCATATAAAACATTCAAGGTTGATAATATAATAGCATGGAACAATAAAAAATTATAGATACATTGGAGACGTATCAGCATCCCCAAGCTTAATTCCTGCTCGTCCTCGAGTATGTAACTGATAAAAACATAATTTTTTATATGGAATGCTACCTAACATATTTATCCATATAGTTCTTTATTGTGGCAAGAATATTCAGATTCATAAGATTCAAGACAAAAGTTTAATATTGACATAAAAATAATAATACTTCAAGCATACTAACAAAGCAATCATGTCTTCTCAAAATAACATGGCCAAAGAAAGTTATCCCTACAAAATCATATAGTCTGGCTAAGCTCCATGTTCACCACACAAAATATTTAAATCATGCACAACCCCGATGACAAGCCAAGCAGTTGTTTCATACTTTTGATGTTCTCAAACTTTTTCAATCTTCACGCAATATATGAGTGTGAGTCATGGATATAGCACTATAGGTGGAATAGAATGGTGGTTGCGGAGAAGACAAAAAGGAGAAGATAGTTTCACATCAACTAGACGTATCAACGGGCTATGGAGATGCCCATCAATAGATATCAATGTGAGTGAGTAGGGATTGCCATGCAACGGATGCACTAGAGCTATAAGTGTATGGAAGCTCAACAAAAGAAACTAGTGGGTGTGCATCCAACTCGCTTGCTCATAAAGACCTAGGACATTTTGAGGAAGCCCATCATTGGAATATACAAGGCAAGTTCTATAATGAAAGATTCCCACTAGTATATGAAAGTGACAATATAGGAGGCTCTCTATCATGAAGATCATGGTGCTATTTTGAAGCACAAGTGTGGTAAAAGGATAGTAGATTGCCCCTTCTATCTTTTTCTCTCATTTTTTTATTTAAGCCTTTTCTCTTTTTTATGGCCTTTCTTTTTTTAGTTCGGAGTCTCATCCCGACTTGTGGGGGAATCATAGTCTCCATCATCCTTTCCTCACTTGGGACAATGCTCTAAAAATGATGATCATCACACTTTTATTTACTTACAACTCAATACTTAGAACAAAATATGACTCTATGTGAATGCTTCCAGCAGTGTACCGGGATGTGCAATGACTCATGAGTGACATGAATGAAAGAATTATGAACAGTGGCTTTGCCACAAATACAATGTCAACTACATGATCATGCATAGCAATATGACAATGATGAAGCATGTCATAATAACAAAACGGTGGAAAATTGCATGGCAATATATCATGGAATGGCTATGGAAATGCCATAATAGGTAGGTATTGTGGCTGTTTTGAGGAAGATATATGGTGGGTTTATGGTACCGGCGAAAGTTGCGCGGTACTAGAGAGGCTAGCAATGGTGGAAGGGTGAGAGTGTGTATAATCCATGGACTCAACATTAGTCATAAAAAACTCACATACTTATTGCAAAAATCTATTAGTTATCGAAACAAAGTACTACGCGCATGCTCCTAGGGGGATAGATTGGTAGGAAAAGACCATCGCTCGTCCCCGACCGCCACTCATAAGGAAGACAATCAATAAATAAATCATGCTCTGACTTCATCACATAACGGTTCACCATACGTGCATGCTACGGGAATTACAAACTTCAACACAAGTATCTCTCAAATTCACAACTACTCAACTAGCATGACTCTAATATCACCATCTCCATATCTCAAAAAAATCATCAAGTATCAAACTTCTCATAGTATTCAATGCACTTTATATGATTTTTTTATTATATCCCTCTTGAATGCCTATCATATTAGGACTAAATTCATAACCATAGCAAACTACCATGTTGTTCTAAAAGACTCTCAAAATAATATAAGTGAAGCATGAGAGTTCAACAATTTCTTCAAAATAAAACCACCACCGTGCTCTAAAAAGATATAAGTGAAGCACTAGAGCAACACACAAACTACTCCGAAAGATATAAGTGAAGATCAATAAGTAGTCATATGTAACTATGTGAAGACTCTCTCACATTTAAGAATTTCAGATCTTGGTATTTTATTCAAACAGAAAGAAAAACAAAAGAGAATAAAATGACGCTCCAAGCAAAACACATATCATGTGGTGAATAAAAATATAGCTCGAGGTAAAGTTACCGATGAACGAAGACGAAAGAGGGGATGCCTTCTGGGGCATCCCCAAGCTTAGGCTTTTGGTTGTCCTTGAATATTACCTTGGGGGTGCCTTGGGCATCCCCAAGCTTAGGCTCTTGCCACTCGTTATTCCATAGTCCATCGAATCTTTACCCAAAACTTCACAACACAAAACTTAACAGAAAACTCGTAAGCTCCGTTAGTATAAGAAAATAAATCACCACTTAGATACTGTTGTAAACTCATTCTAAATTCATATTAGTGTAATATCTACTGTATTCCAACTTATCTATGGTTCATACCCTCCGATACTATTCATAAATTCATCAAAATAAGCAAACAACACATAGAAAACAGAATCTGTCAAAAACAAAACAGTCTGTAGTAATCTGTAGGTTTCGAATACTTCTGTAACTCCAAAAATTCTGATAAATTACGAAGTCCTAGGCAATTTTTTTATTAATCTACTGCAAGTCGAATTGCTATTTTATCGCTCTCTGGTAAAAAATGAAAATTATTCTCGTGAGTGCATACTTTCTGTTTTTTACAGCAAGATCAAATAACAATCACCCAAGAAGATCCTAAAGGCTTTACTTGGCACAAACACCAATTAAAACATAAAACCACATATAAACAGAGTTAGATGAATTATTTATTACTAAACAGGAGCAAAAAGCAAAGAACAAAAATAAAATTGGGTTGCCTCCCAACAAGCGCTATCGTTTAAGGCCCCTAGCTAGGCATGATGATTTTAATGATGCTCACATAACAGATAAGAATTGTAACATAAATAGAGCATCATGAAGAATATGACTAGAACATTTAAGCCTAAACCACTTCCTATGCATAGGGATTTTGAGAGCAAACTTATGGGAACAATAATCAACTAGCATAGGAAGGAAAAACGAGCATAACTTCAAAATTTTAAGCACATAGAGAGGAAACTTGATATTATTGCAATTCCTACAAGCATATATTCCTCCCTCATAATAATTTTATGTAGCATCATGAATGAATTCAACAATATAACTATCACATAAAACATTCTTTTCATGATCTACAAGCATAGAAAATTTACTACTCTCCACATAAGCAAAATTCTTCTCAATCAGAATAGTGTGAGTATCATCAGAGACTGGAATACTATAAATTGTTTCCACATTAAAAGAGTAATGTTCAGAAAAAGGGTAATCATAATCATGACAAGTTTTATAAATATAATCATCACTACTTTTTATATCATATGTATCATCACAATAATTATCAGAAGTAGCAACTTTGTTCTCATCATAATCGATTGAAACCTCTTCCAAGATAGTAGAATCATCACTAAATAAAGTCATGACCTCTCCAAATCCACTTCCATAATTATCATAATAAGATTCAACATCCTCCAAAATAGTGAGATCATTACGTCCTAAAGTTGACACTCTTCCAAACCCACTTTCATCAATATAATCGTCATAAGTAGGAGGCATGCTATCATCATAATAAATTTGCATATGAAAACTTGGGAGACTAAAAATATCATCTTCATTAAACGTAGCATCTCCAAGCTTGGGACAAACATTAATTGCAGCAAATATATTCTCAAACATTTCATTCTCATCAAACATAGCATACCCAAGCTTGGGTCTTTTCATATCATAAGCATAATTACTCTCATCATTAATAGTATGGATAGCACTGATAGTATAGCAATTATCATCATCACAATGAGAAAATTGGAGCAACATCATTTGGGAGGGATACCTTTTTACCTTTGCTTCTCCGTCTTTTCTTTTTCTTCTTCACGTCATGTGTGGGTTCAACCGTCTTTTTGGAGCTCCTTATTAATGAGATTGGTTGAATAGAAGGCTCCTCCTCGTTACCTGATTCATCATAAGAAATAATAGGAGGATATTGGGAAGTATCTTCCCTTTCATTAGTATTCTCTTCATCTTCTATTTGTTTTATTTTCTTTATGTAATTGGCAATATAAGGATTTTCAATACAATTCACCGCACAATACATATAAATTTCCTCTAGATCAAAATCAAGAAGTTTATCACGGGCAAATACTGGAAGATAGTTAGTTATACGTTTCATTTCTTCATAACCCATAAGCAAACTAAATTCATTATGATGTGCAAGGGAAATCAAGTCATCACAATTTTTTGGAAACGATTAGATCATGAAACAATTGCATCGGATGGTTAAACGATCATGTTCATTGCAAAGTTCACAAGTACGGCTAAGAAAATTTAAATTTTCAGCACAAACATCTAGCCTTTCTTGCAACCATTTAGTTTAGAAGTACATATGCCTCTTGCAAAATCTATCTTCCCTGGTGTGTACTTGCAAACTTTAAGCACTCCACAAAAATCGACATGCTTATAAGAGACATTCTCATCATGAGTAGTGCAATCATCATTAGTACTATGGATATTCAAAGAGTTCATACTAATAACATTGCAATCATGCTCATCATTCAAAGATTTAGTGCCAAACATTTTAATGCATTCTTCTTCTAATACTTTGGCACAATTTTCCTTTCCATCATACTCACGAAAGATATTAAAAAGATGAAGCGTATGAGGCAAACTCAATTCCATATTATTTTTTGTAGTTTTCTTTTATAAACTAAACTAGTGCTAAAACAAGAAACAAAAAGATTTGAATGCAAAATCTAAAGATATACCTTAAAACGCTAACCTCCCCGGCAACGGCGCCAGAAAAGAGCTTGATGTCTACTAGACAACCCTCTTCTTGTAGACGTTGTTGGGCCTCCAAGTGCAGAGGTTTGTAGGACAGTAGCAAATTTCCCTCAAGTGGATGACCTAAGGTTTATCAATCCGTGGGAGGCGTAGGATGAAGATGGTCTCTCTAAAGCAACCTTGCAATCAAATAACAAAGAGTCTCTTGTGTCCCCAACATAACCAATTCAATGATAAATTGTATAGCTGCACTAGTTCGGCAAAGAGGTGGTGATACAAGTGCAATATGGATGGTAGATATAGGTTTTGTAATCTGAAAACACGAAAACAGCAAGGTAACTAATGATAAAAGTGAGCACAAACAGTATTGCAATACTAGGAAACAAGGCCTAGGGTTCATACTTTTCACTAGTGCAAGTTCTCTCAACAATAATAACATAATTGGATCATATAACTATCCCTCAACATGCAACAAAGAGTCACTCCAAAGTCACTAATAGCAGAGAAAAAACGAAGAGATTATGGTAGGGTACGAAACCACCTCAAAGATATCCTTTCTGATCGATCTATTCAAGAGTCCGTAGTAAAATAACATGAAGCTATTCTTTCCGTTCGTCTATCATAGAGTTCGTACTAGAATAACACCTATAGACACAAATCAACCAAAACCCTAATGTCACCTAGATACTGCATTGTCACCTCAAGTATCCGTGGGTATGATTATACGATATGCATCACACAATCTCAGATTCATCTATTCAAACCAACACAAAGTACTTCAAAGTGTGCCCCAAAGTTTCTATCAGAGAGTCAAGACAAAAACGTGTGCCAACCCCTATGCATAAGTTCACGGGGTCACGGAACTCGCAAGTTGATCACCAAAACATACATCAAGTGGATCACATGATATCCCATTGTCACCACAGATAAGCACGTGCAAGACATACATCAAGTGTTCTCAAATCCTTAAAGACTCAATCCGATAAGATAACTTCAAAGGGAAAACTCAATTCATCACAAGAGAGTAGAGGGGGAGAAACATCGTAGGATCCAAATATAATAGCAAATCTCGTGATACATCAAGATCGTACCACCTCAAGAACACGAGAGAGAAAGAGATCAAACACATAGCTACTGGTACATACCCTCAGCCCCGAGGGAGAACTACTCCCTCCTCGTCAGGAGAGCACCGGGATGATGAAGATGGCCACCGGAGAGGGATTCCCCCTCCGGCAGGGTGCCGGAACAGGTCTAGATTGGTTTTCGGTGGCTACGGAGGCTTCTGGCGGCGGAACTCCCGATCTATTCTGCTCTCCGAAGTTTTTAGGGTATATGGATATATAAAGGAGGAAGATGTACGTCGGTGCATCTCCGGGCTGTCCACGAGGCAGGGGGCGCGCCCAGGGGGTGGGCGTGCCTCCCACCCTCGTGGGCAGCCCGGGACTCTTCTGGTCCATCTTCAGTACTCCGTGGGCTTCTTCTGGTCCAAAAATAAGTTCCGTGAAGTTTCAGGTCAATTGGACTCCGTTTGATTTTCCTTTTTTGCGATACTCTAAAACAAGGAAAAAAACAGAAACTGACACTGGCCTCTAGGTTAATAGGTTAGTCCCAAAAATCTATTAAATATCATATAAATGCATATAAAACATCCAAGGTTGATAATATAATAGCATGGAACAATTAAAAAAATATAGATACGTTGGAGACATATCAGTAACGTGTGGGGAAACAGGGGTGCGTGGTGCTGGCGCCGGTCATCAAGCCGAGGCAACATTTGGTTACTCATGCTGGATTTGCGTGCACTTTGTTTTCTTTTTCAGGGAATATAAAAGAGTGTCAATATTTTGAAGAAAATGTTAATTTGTTTTTATTTCGTTCTGCCACTCAATATATCACATTTTTAGCGATGGTCACGCCGAAATTATCCATATTACATCTTTCTTTTCAGAATATACTAACTAATTCGGCTATATCTTGGATCGAAATTGAATGTATAACTCTGTATCACGGACGTTAAATAATTTTATGGTAGGTTTGAGGGAGTTTTTTCAGTTCACCATGCAAGAAATGGTGCGAATGGGTGGCAAAAAAAACATGGTGTCCGTGTGTTAGTTGCCAAAACTTGATTATACACACCTGAGTCTGGAACATTGCATCAACACCTATTGTCATATGGCTCCATGTCTGGTTATACAAGATGGAAAATGCATGGTCGAGTGGATCATGGGTCATGAAATGAATAAGCGGAGCATGAATAGCTGTAAGAAGAAGGGATGGAGCACCAAGAGGATGGACACGATGAAGATAACGAACATATTGATCATGATGAATAGGTTAGACACGTTGAAGAGTCTTCCAAACATGAAGAGGTAAAAGCGGACATAAAAAGCATGGGGGGCTTGTTGGACGGAATGTTCTAGGACCCTCATGTGCAAGAGTTGATTGTGAAAGTGACTACAAATAAGAGAGGGGCTTGTAGAGAGGCTGTCAAACTCGTGACACTTGAGAAACACTCAAAAAACTCCATTGCATGCGGGTGCAAAGCCAAAACAGAACCGCCTCAGTGTCACATTGGATCTTATGGACATCAAGGCAAAAACCAACGTATTATGTGAGATTGAGATGTACTTCCTAATGGTGGCCTACATAGGGGGGTGCCAACCACGTCGGCCCCCAACATGGGCTGGGCCGAGGACCCCCAAACTACAAACCAGTGGGCCACACTTTTCAGGCCACATGACGTACTCAAGATGGAATCTTCCATAGAGTTGGCGCCTGCTCCAAGGCATGATGTGATGCTCTGCATGTTTATCCCCCTATGTAATAGACCTAGGTGTAACCCTAGGTATCCTGGTATCTCTATAAGCCGAGGGGTTTAGACCATAGAGGTAGATTCGTTCACATATACGATCTCAAGGTAGATCAACATGTACTTTGTACCCCATCCATAATCTATACAATACAAGCAGGACATAGGGTTTTACCTCTTCGAGAGGGCCTGAACCCGGGTAAATACCATGTCTCTTCTCCGTCGTGTTACCATCAATGTAAGATCACCAGCTTGGGACCCCCTACCCGAGATCTGCCGGATTTAGCTCTGCACTTCCCATCCTCATTTGACATCATGATACAATTACTGATCTAAAGTGTCGAGGACATTACCGACCTAGGGGTGATGTTCTTGCACAACATGTTCATGTACGAAAGGTTAAATGGGATCCTCAAGTGTGTGTCCATAACAGGTCCCATCTGCATCAAAACATCATCTAGGGCTTTCTGACCACAAAGATAATGTCGTTTTGCAACGACCACATGGAATTCATCGTATCGATAGGTCTACCCCATAATAAGCACGTTAAAAGGCTCAATGGCATAGGTATATAAGGCCAGGAAGAAGAATTTGCATGTGCATTTAGACCAGCCCAACTGAGTGGACAACTTCGTCATAGTGCACACATTAGCATTACACCTATGAATTACATGTATTAAATTAAAGCAAAAAAAACATTTGTGCTGATAATGGCCTTGAACAAGTTTAAGAAACCAAAGTGTGGGAAATGTTTAACTACAATCCAAAGGTTTTCGGAAAAAGTTGCGTGAGCGATGGACTAATTAACGCATACGTTTCTAAATGAAAAAAAATCGTGTGTAATGATTACAATTTGCACTAACGATTTTTGTGCCAAAAACTGTCAGTGATAGGTACATTCTTGCACATGTTTTCAACTTGATGAATTTTGAGCGATTGGGTTCGTAATTGTCGGGTGGTAGGTGCGACATATGCCAACGGGTGGCTTATCATTGTGGGAGCCAGTAAAACATCGCCGGTGCCTGGAAACGGGATGAGGCGTAGACATGCACGTCGGCGAATCTTACCTAGCTTCGGGGCTCTCCGTGGAGATAACACCCCTACTGCTGCTCTGCGGGGTCTCCGCATGGTCACTAGGTGAACAAGTAGCTACACGATGCTCCTTGAGCTGTTTGGCGAGAGGAGGAAGAAAGGCTCTGCCCGCTCTCTTCTCCTCCCTATGTCATGTTTAGAACTAGCAGGGATCAACCCTTTGCATGGGTGTCCCGGGGGGTTTATATAGGCCTACCCCCCAGGGGTACAATGGTAATCCGGCTGGGCATGGGGCCCAGCCGTCTGTGTCTATACTCGCCGGCTTCTGCGCCGGCCGCTGGGGCCCGCCGGCTGGTAGGTCCCGCCGGCTGCCGGCTCCTTGGTTGACAGGCAGGCTCCATTGTCCAGGGCCTTGTCGGCGGCTGGTTACTATTGCTCAATCCCGGTGATGAGGGCTTCGCCGAGGTGGGCGTGGCTACAGTGCCACCGTCTGGCGGGGATCGCTGTAGCCTCACCGCGTCTTGTCTCCTTAATGGGGGCGTCTCCTTCGAGGGAGGTGGCAAGCCGACTGTGGGGAGCCGGCTCTGTCTTGGGCCGACTGGGGGAGGCCTGGCCGCCTTCGGGTGTCTCTCTTCCCGTAGGGGCCCACCGCCCGTGGGCCACTCTGGCGGCCCGTCGTGGATGACATCAGGGTCAACGTGGCAACAGTGCCGTGCCGGACGGGTCATGGCCACCCGTACGGTGCACTGTACCAGGCGTGCTCCGGGATTCGGGGGTGGCAGGCCTTACTGTAGCCACGCCCCGTCACATCGCCGTTATGTGGATGCAGACTTTGAGGGTACGATCTTAACCGCTTTGTGGGAGTCGGCTTCGTGGAGTCGGCCCTCTCGCGGCCGGCTTCTCGAAGCCGGCCCTCCCGCGGCTTTCTTCGTGAGGGCTGGAGTCGGGCCGCCTTCCGATAGTCGGCATGGGAGACAGCCGGCCAGGGGAAGGCGGCCCTACGTCTAGGATTCTTGAGGGCCGGATCGGCTCATAATTTTTTCAGAAGGGCCAGGGGGAGCCGGCTAGGCTACCCGTGGTCATTTACTCCGACAGTAGTCCCCGAAGCTGATCGAGCTTTGAGGCTGACAAAGGGATGAGAAGCTTGGTCAGCTTCCTATCCCGAGGGGCCGGCTTTGCTTGTGCGTGTCGTCTTCGGAGAGCTCCGTTTCTCGTAGGCGGGAACGCGGTCGACCTGCGAGCTTACCGCAGGCCATCCCGCGAGCCACGTGGCAAGGAAACCCTGCCAGTGCACGCGCGCGACGGGAAGCCGCCGCAGGCCCGGGCCCGCCACTCCTAGGCCTTGGCCCGAGCGTGGATCTTCCGCGGCCCGCGCGGACCGCTCGCCTTCCCGCGGCGATTTTATTACGCCATCAAGGCACAATAATCACGGGGCGTGGGGGAGTGGGCACAGTTGATCCCCACATTCCCCATGCCACACCTCCTTGGCTGCGCCGCGCGGGTCTATAAGTAGGGGGAGGAGGGGGAGCGGCAGAGGCTCGCATGCTTTCCCTCGCTCCGCCCCCTCTCGCCTTCCTTCTTCTTCTTGCCGCCACATCATCTTGCTCCCACCGCTACGCCGTTCCGCCGCCGCATCGTCTTGCTCCCATGGCGCTATCGAGCTCGTGGGATGGCTCCAACGTCCATGAGGACCACGTCGAGTTCCTCCGCCAGACGCGACGCCTGCCCGGCGAGAACTTCGTGCGGGTTCGTCGGGCGTCGGAGAAGGAGATCTCGCCAGCACCGGAGGAAGACGAGCGGGTGATCTTCCGCTCGCACTGCCTGCGCGACTTCGGTCTCCCGGCGAGCGGATTCCTTCGAGCCTTCCTCGACTTCTACAACCTCCAGCCGCATCACCTCATGCCCAACGCGGTGATGCTGCTGTCGGCCTTCGTCACCCTGTGCGAGGGCTTTCTTGGGGTTCTCCCCACTCTCGAGCTCTGGGGGGAATTCTTCCAGAGCAAGCTCGGCACCGTCGTCGCGGGCGTGCCCGCCCCCTGCGGAGCCTATATTGCCATGAGGCGGTCGGGCGAGAACAACCCGTTCCCGCCCATCCTGCTGATCCAGTCGGTGAAGCTCTGGCAGAAATCTTATTTTTACGTGAAGAACGTTGCCCCGCAAGGCGACTACGTCAACCTGCCGACTTATGAAGCCGGCCCGCCGGCTGGGAGGCGACCCTCGTGGAGCTACCAGGCCAGGTCGTTGTCACAGGCCGGGAACGCAGCCGTCTCCCGGCTTCGGGTGATGATCCAGTCGGAGGGCATGACCGGAGCCGACTTGGTGGCCGCCTTCGTGGAGCGCCGGGTACTTCCCCTCCAAAGCCGGCCTCACATGATTTGTCAGATGAGCGGCCGCCTCGACCCAAGCCGGCTGAGCACCAGGGAGATGCCTCATGCAGAAGTATCTTACATGGTGAACTATATCTCCAACTGCAAGCTCGCCGAGGATTGGCGATACGGCAAGGAGCCGTACTCTCGCGCCAACCCTCCACCCATCGTAAGTTTTTCCTTCCTCTCTTCCTTTGGTGGCCGGTCTCATGATAACCGGCCTCTGATTAGTTAGTTTGCCCTCAGCAGAACCCTCTTCTTCCGCCGACGACCGGGGCCGCAGGAGTAGAGCGCCAGCTCCTCCCCGACCGCACGGTGGACGACGTCGACGATCCGGACTTGGGAGCGGCCGCCATGGAAGACGCCATCGTGGGGGAAAGCGACGAGGCCGGAGGCGCGGGGCTCATGGCCGGCTTCGAGGACTGGCCAGACGATGCCGAGGTCGAAGTCGCCCCGCGCCGCCAGCCGGCGCCTGATCATCAAGGCGCGAGCTCGTCCGCCGCGCCGGCTGCCGGTGGCGGCGCGCAGAAGCACCGGGCTGCGTCGATCCTCTTCGGCAGCCGGCCGAAGAAATCCAAGGCTTCAACGGCGGCGACCAAGCGGGACGAGGCGGCCGCGAAGGCGGCCCGCTTCCGCAAGGTGGTAAAACAGCCGCAGGCGATCTCGGCGTAAGTCGTCGAATGCCTTGCATATATATTTTTCGTTGTCCTTTCGACCGATACTCCTCTAAACCTTTCTTTGCTCGTCGGACAGGGCACCGCTTTCCCTTGAGCGGGGTCCGGGCGGCTCTGTAGTCGGGCCGGCTGGAGGGTCTTCAGGCTCTCATCGCGTGGATCCCCGCGCCGACCTTAGGGAGGCCACGGAGCAGAACGCACGGGAGGCGCGGGAGGCGGCGGAGCGAAGGACCGCCCAGGCGGCGAAGGAGCAGGCCGATGCAGCAGCCAAGGCCCGGGCGGAGGCGGCAGCCGCGGAGACGGAGGCGGAGGCTTTGCACAACCAGCCTCCGCTGCTCGTCATTCGCCTCCGCGTCGTGGCCCCCAACATCCCTGAGCCTCCGTTAGAGGAGGTCGACCAAGAACCGCCGATGATGGAGAGGAGGGAGGTCCATGTGGCCTCCGTGGAAGGGACGCCGCAGACGGCGCCGACCGGAGTGGGCCAAAGCGGCCAATCCGCTGCGGCGCCAGAGCAGCCGGCCGGGGGAGAGCCGGAAGCAGGAGCCGGCCTCGAGGTGCAGCCGGCAATGCGCCGGCGCGTAGGGGGAGGCACCGCTGCGCTGGAGCCGCACCGAGTTACGGGTGCTAGCCAGACGGCGGAGGCCCTGGAGGCGGCCAACACCGGCACATCCGAGTGGACTCCCAGCGGGGGGGCGGGCGAGCTGAACTTGGCGGCCCAAGAGGTTCAGAACCGGCTTCAGGCCCAAGCCGCCTCGCTGCAGCAATACACCCAGGAGTTCCTTGCAACGCGGGCCGTCATCCGGGTGAGTCTTCTAGCCTTGGTTGTTTTGTTCTCTTGATTTCTTCCGTGGGGGCGCGCCAGCGCACCCACTGGGTGTAGTCCCCGAGTTCCGAGTCGGCTGCTGCGCAGGCGGCTCGAAACTTACTAGATCCTGACAACCATCTTATACCCGCCTCATGTCTGCTCTTTCAGGAGTATCATAACCTCCACGCTGCTGCCTTCAACTCCCAGGCACAGGAGCTGGGCCGGAGAACCGAAGACCTGATCAGCAGCCGAAGCGCCTACTTGGTTTCATTCATCTCCTGTGGGGGCGTGTCGGCGCACCCACTGGGTGTAGTCCCCGAGATTCGGGCCGACTGCTGAGCAGTTGGGTCGGATCTTCCCTGACGACTTCACCTTATTGGTTTTTCTTTTGTATTTCGTGCTCGCAGAAGCCAATGCCGACTTGAGGGGGCAGTTCAGCGAGGCGCATGCCGCCCTTCGCGCCAAGGAAACTGAGTACGACGCCTTGGTCCTGGAGCGTGACCACCTGGACAAGAAGCTGGCTGACCAGGAGGAGAGCCACAAGGCGGCCCTGAAGAAGGCGCAGGATAGCGAAGCCGCCCTGAAGGCCGAGTTCGAGACTGAAGCGGCGGGCTGGGCTGAGACCAGGCAAGCGCTGAATGAAGGCTTCGGCCGTATTGAGGATTTGATCGACGGTAAGCCGCCTTTCTCGCTCCTTGCATGCCCTTGCCGCCTGATTTGTGTTCTGACTTGAGCTGCTTTTTATTCTCTGTGCAGACTACTTTCCCGGCTACTCCGTCTTCGCCGCCCAAACCATCGAGGCCCATCGCGAAGCGCGCCGTCAGGCGGGGGCCGACATTGCGCCGGACACAAGCCGGACGCTTGAAGAGCAACTCTTGGCGGTCCAAGCACGGCCGCAACCGGCTCATCGTATGCTCCGCCGCCTCCAGCGTGCTGGAGCGCAGGTGTTGGCCGCCCTCTGGCCAGGCGAGACGATTCCTCGCACCCCGAGTCGGACTGCCGACTGGCTGGAGGTTGCGGTTGGCCGTTTTGAGGCTTGGAAAGCATCAGTGGCCCGGCTTGGAGCTGGGCGGGCGTTGGAGTTTGTCCGAGCCTGGTATCCAGGGCTGAGCCTGGACCAACTGCGCACCTGGCGGCTGGAGGCCGACGAAGAGCTGGAGGAGGTGCGGCCGGCTATCGCTCAGCACGCTTCGACGATTGCCGAGTGTACTGACATCAGCGTCTTCGCTCCCGAAATTAATGATGACGGTGTTGCTCAGCCGGAGGAGTGGTTCGGGCTGGACCCGGCAGTGGGTGAAGAATCGGCAGAGGAGATCGCCTCCAGCGACAAAGGCGAAGACGACGAAGGAGAGGAGGGCGAAGACGTTGAGCCGGCCGGTGAAGCGGCTAGCCAGCCTCAGCCTGATCGTGCCTGCAGCAATGAGGCACGTGCTAGCGCGCCCTCTGCGGGAGGCGGTGATCATGCCGAGGTTCGCCAGCCGGCCACTCTTCCAGCCAGCACTGCCGTCTCCACCGACCTGCCCGGCTCGTCAGTCGCTCCCCCGGCTTAATCTACAGTCCTTGTCTTTTTTCCTGCTTGTTGCCTTTTGAACAATTTTATCAAACTTGCACAGTTCCACCCACTGGGGGTGTATTCAAACTATGTCGAATGCTAGCGTTTTGAAGGTCTTTTATGTAAATATGATTGTGTGCATGTTTGGTTTCCATTCACGTATGCTTTTTATCCTTAGGCTGTTTCCTTTGCCGCCTTCCCCTTTTGGGGAGGCAAGTACTCGAGCTTTCTTGGATTGAAGTGAAGTGAATGGAAGCCGGCCGGCCGGCTACTCTGGTAGTCGGTCGGTGGTAGGAGACAAACCGGCTTTTGTTATATTAGTTCGCTAGTCCCTAGCCATTTTTCGTGTGGGCATCCTTTCCCACCTTTAACTCTTGCCAGCCGGACATCCGGTTCTTCGAACTGTGACTTTTGGCAAGAGAGGGCTTGGGTGCCGGCACACTACTTGTCTGACCACGGGTAGGACTTCTAATATAACTCCAGGCGGCCAGTCCCCGGGCCGACTAGTCGAACCCGGTGCCGGACGGAAAAAGTAAATGTAATGACAAGGTCATAAGCGTAATACTCTCCATTCATAGATAAAAGATGGCAGTCCCCGAGCTCTCCTCGGGGGGCCTATTGTCTCGTACTTAGTACAAAAGTTAGTGTGATACATACTGCATTTCAACTGTAAAATCTTCGGAGGAGGTTGGCGTTCCATGGTCGTTCCGACTCCTTCCCGGAGTCGTCTCTCTTGCGTGCCTTGGGCTTCTGTGCGTCGATTAGGTAGTAGGAGTCATTGCCTAAAGCTCTGCTGATGACGAAGGGGCCCTCCCAAGGGGCCGAGAACTTGTGCTGGCCGGCTGTTCGCTGGATCAGCCGGAGCACAAGATCGCCCTCTTGGAAGGATCTTGGCTTGACCTTCCGGCTGTGGTAACGGCGCAAGCCCTGCTGATAGATGGCGGACCGGCTGAGGGCTAACAGTTGGCCCTCTTCCAGTAGGTCGACGCTGTCTTCTCGTGCTTCCTTGGCCTCCGCCTCCGTGTACATGGCTACCCGAGGTGAGTCGAACTCGATGTCGGTTGGGATGACCGCCTCGGTGCCATACACGAGGAAGAAAGGAGTGAAGCCGATTGACTTGTTTGGGGTAGTGCGCAGACTCCAAAGGACAGCTGGCAGCTCATCGAGCCAACAGCCAGTTGAACGCTCCAGTGGTACGACCAGTCGGGGCTTGATGCCGGAAAGGATGAGGCCATTGGCTCGCTCGACCTGGCTGTTTGACTGCGGGTGGGCAACGGATGCCAAGTCCAACCGGATGCCTTGCGTCACGCAGAAACGTGCCAAGGCTCCCTTGGCGAAATTCGTGCCGTTGTCGGTGATGATGCTGTGTGGCACGCCGTACCGAGTTGTTATATCTGCGATGAATGTTACGGCAGTCGGCCCATTCAGCTTCTTGATCGGCTTTGCCTCAATCCATTTGGTGAATTTGTCCACGGCGACAAGCAGATGTGTCATGCCGCCGCGCGCCATCTTGAATGGGCCCACCGTGTCCAATCCCCAAACGGCGAAGGGCCAAGTGAGGGGAATGGTCTTGAGTGCTGAAGCCGGCATATGTTGCTTGGAGTTGAAGAGTTGGCACCCTTTGCAATGTTTAACTAACTCCTTGGCGTCATCCAAAGTGGTCGGCCAAAAGAAACCATGGCGGAAGGCTTTGGCGACGAGTGATCTTGAGGCCGCATGATGGCCGCATTCTCCTTGCTGGTTATCTCTGAGGATTGCAATGCCCTTCTCTTGCTCGACGCATCGCTGGAGGACTCCAGTGACACTGCGCTTGACGAGCTCTCTGTTGACGATTGTGTATGCTCTGGATCGGCGTTGGACTTGTCTTGCCTCTGTTTCATCAGCCGGCATGTCTTGGTTTACTAGGAAGTTGAGGATGGACTGAGCCCATGATGGAGCTGCGACTTCTCCTATTGCCAATGTGGCTACTGCGACCAGGGCGGGCGGGCTGGGTGTTGAAATGCTAGAGTCGGCCGCCGGCTGTTGTGTTGGTGCAGTCCCCGGGCCGACTACCACAGTCCCCGAGCCGGGTGCGGCAGTCCCCGGGTCGAGCGTAACTACGGAAGTCCCCGAGCCGCCTACTGACGTCCCCTGGCCGACTATCGAAGTCCCCCGGTCACCTGCTTGGTTCTTCGAGCCGGACCCGGCCGCGTCGGGGTCAGGCGGCACGAAGATGGAATCGGACTCTGGAGACGGCTTGATAGACGGCTTGAGGAGGCGTTGTAGAGATACACCGGTTGGTATTGCTTGCCGGGTGGAGCCTATTCGAGCCAGGGCATCAGCTGGCTCGTTGTCGGCTCGTGGTACATGGAGGAACTCGCATCCTTCAAAATACCCACTGATTTGCTGAACGAGGAAGTGGTAGCTTGCCATATTTGCGTCCTTGGCATCCCAGTCGCCGGATGATTGCTGGACCACCAAGTCCGAGTCGCCATAACATAGGATCCGGCGAATGCCGAGCTCTTTGGCAAGCCGGAGCCCGTGTATGAGCGCCTCGTACTCGCCCACATTGTTGGAGGCGGCAAAGCGAATTTGCAGTGTGTATCTGAGCTTGTCGCCTTTGGGAGAGGTGAGGACGATGCCGGCTCCCAAGCCGGTGCGCATCTTGGACCCATCGAAGTGCATGCGCCAATGAGTGGAGTCGGGAGCCGGCGGTAGGTACTGGGTCTCGGCCCAGTCGACGAGGAAGTCGGCCAATGCCTGGGACTTGATGGCGGTGCGAGGCTGGTAGAAGAACGTGTAAGGGGCCAGCTCGATGGCCCATTTCGCCACCCGGCCGGATGCATCCCGACTGCCTATGATCTCGGCCAGCGGGGCGGTGCATACGACCGTGATGGGATGCTCTTGGAAGTAGGGCTTCAGCTTCTTGGCGGCGAAGTACACGCCATAGCACATCTTTTGGTAGTGCGGGTAGTTCTGCTTAGAGGCAGTCAGTACCTCGCTTAAATAGTACACCGGCCTCTGGACCGGCTGGGCTCAACCCTCTTCTGGGCGTTGGACTACGATGACGGTGCTGACCACCCGGCTGGTTGCGGCAATGTAGAGGAGCATGGGCTCTTTCTCAGTCGGCGCCGCCAGGACCGGTGGTGTGGCCAGCATCTTCTTCAGCTCGTGAAAAGCTTGGTCAGCTTGGTCATCCCACTCGAAGTGAGTGGTCTTCTTCATGAGGCGGTACAGGGGGAGAGCTTTCTCTCCGAGCCGACTAATGAAGCAGTTCAGGGAGGCCAAGCATCCAGTAAACTTCTGGACGTCTCGAAGTTTGGTGGGAATTGCCATTCTCTCAATGGCCTTGATCTTCACCGGGTTGCATTCGATGCCGTGTTCGGAGACCAGGAAGCCTAGGAGCTGGCCGGCTGGCACTCCGAACACGCATTTCTCGGGGTTGAGCTTGATTTGGAACTGGCGTAGGTTCTCAAATGTTTCTTTGAGGTCTTCCAGCAAGGTGCCGCGCTTCTCCATGTTCACCACAATGTCGTCTACGTAGACGTGGGCATTTCTGCCGAGCTGCTTGAGGAGGCACTTCTGCATGCAACGCTGAAAAGTGGCACCGGCATTTCTCAAGCCGAATGTCATGGTCAGGTAGCAGAAGGCTCCGAATGGCGTGATGAAGGCGGTCTTCAGGCGGTCAGCCGGATCTAACTTTATTTGGTGGTATCCTGAGTAAGCATCCAAGAAACTCAATAGCTCGCATCCGGCCGTGGAGTCTATCACTTGGTCAATCCTCGGTAGGGCAAAGGGATATTTGGGGCAGGCCTTGTTGAGGCTCGTGTAGTCTATGCACATGCGCCACTTATTGTTCTTCTTCAATACGAGGACCAGGTTGGCGAGCCACTCTGGAAAGAAAACTTCCATAATGAAGCTGGCTGCCAGAAGCCGGGCTATCTCCTCTCCCACAATCCTTCTTTTCTCCTCCGACAGTCGGCGGAGGGGTTGTTTGACTGGTTTTGCGTCTTCTCGGACGTGTATTTTGTGCTCGGCGAATTCCTTCAGAACACCCGGCATGTCCTTGGGGGACCATGCAAAGATGTCCCATTCTCACGGAGGAAATCGGCGAGCTCGCCTTCCTATTTGCTGTTTAGGTTTACCCCGATGACGGCAAACCTCTCTGGGTGGTCGGGGTCAAGGGGTATCTTCTTCGTCTCCTTGGCTGGCTGGAAAGATCCTTGGGCATCATACTCCTTGGGATCGGGGGACAGGGCCGACTGCTTGCCGGCCATGGCCACGACCCGATCCAACATCTTCTTCTCTTCGGCAATCACAAGGGACTCGGCCAGCCGGCTGCTGGCTGCGGTGCACTCGGTAGACTTCTTGTAATCGCCGGCTATGGTGATGATGCCCTTGGTGCTCGGCATCTTCATCTTGAGGTATGCATAGTGGGGAACTGCCATGAACCTGGCCAAGGCAGGTCGGCCGAGCAATGCATGGTAGGGGCTCTCCAGGTCCACTACTTCAAACCAGATTGCTTCCCGGCGGAAATGCTCCTTGTCCCCAAAGATTACATCAATCTTGATCTTGCCAATGGGGGCGCAGGACAAGCCGGGTACGATGCCATGGAACACTGTCCGGGTAGGCATGAGTTGCTTCGTCTTGACGTTCAGCTTCTCCAGGGTGTCATGATATAAGATGTTGATGCTGCTCCCGCCGTCTATCAGCACGCGGGAGAAACGGGCGGCGCGTCTGTCCGTTGCAAGGGTGGCATCCAGAACCAATGTGTAAGAGCCGGGAGATGGCATCACCTCTGGGTGGTCGGCCCGGCTCCAACTGATAGGTTTTTCTGACCAGTGCATGTGCTCGGCGGGGTTGGCAGTGACCATGCTGACTTCCTGGTGCTCTCGGCGTTTGCTGCGCTGGTCTTCGTGCTGGCTTGTAAAGATGACATAGGTGGCATGCTCGTCGGGGAACTCATCACGCACGACTCCGACTGCGGGCCGAACGGCCGGCGGCTGCGGAGCCGGAGGCGGCGCGAGCCCTTCGCCTTTGGAGATTCGGGTGAGCCAATGGCACTTCCGGGTTGTGTGGTTGGACGGCTTCGCGCCGTTGTGGAACTTGCACGGGGCGTCGAGAGTTTTCTCGTAGGAGAAGGCTGGCTGCCAAGCCGGCCTGCCGCCCTTGGGTTTCTTGGGCGCGGGCCGCCCTTCGGGCGGCTTGTCTTCGACTGTGGCCACCTGCCGACTAACGGGAGGCGGCGCGGGGCCCCTGCGCATGTGGTCGTTCGGGTGTGGGCGTCGGCCGGAATCCCCAGCTGGCGTCTTGGGCGCCGGGTTGAGTACTTTCCCGGACGCGTCTACTCGGAGCTCGGTCTTCATTGAGGAGTCGGCAGTGGCATACTTGTCCGCTATGTCCAGAAGCTCGTCGAGGGTAGTCGGCTCGTCGCAGAGAAGCTTGTGCTTGAGGAGGGTGCCTTCTCGGCACCCGGCAGTGAAGTATTCTATGGCTTGCACCTCGTGCACCACCTCGCAAGAGTTGCGGAGCTCGGCCCAACCCGTGAGGTAGTCGCGAGTAGACTCGGCGGGGCCTTGTATGCACAAAGAGAGCTGTCTGGGCTTGGCAGCCCGCTTGTAGGTGCTGGTGAAGTTGCGGATGAAAGCTTCTGTGAAATCTAGCCAGCTGTTGATGCTGCATGGCTTGAGGCTGTTGAGCCAGGTCCGTGCCGTGCCTTGCAGCATGAGGGGCACGTATTTCACGGCAACGCGCCTGTTGCCGTTGGCTATGCTAACCGCCGTGGAGTAGTCGATCAACCAATCTTCCGGCTTCATGGAGCCGTTGTACTTGGGCGTGTCCCTTGGGAGCGAGAACCCTTTGGGGAAGGGCTCGTCGTGGATGCAGGGGCCGAAGCAAGGTGGACCGACATCGTCTTCTTCTTCCAGCGCCAGGGATCGCGCCAGGCGGTCGATCCGATGGCGGGCGTCGTTTTCGCCGACTCCTTCGTGGCGACCCAGCCGGCCGCTAAGAGTCGGATGCGTAACAGGCGACGGGGTGGGATATCTCTCTCCACGGGGCCCAGGCGGAGGCGGGTTGCCCCGCCACTCCACGGCCCGAGGGTGGCCTTCTGCGTCTCGCTCGATGGAGATTCGGATTTGGCTTCGGCTGGCAGCCGGCTCTTTCTCGCGCCGCGCGCGGTCTCTACCCGTAGTCGGCATCCGGGATGTCGCGCCGTGATCTCGGCGCGGGGGAGGGCTTTCTGCGCGGGCGCCGGCTTCGTGCCGCTGCGCGGCTGCATCGATTAGCTGCTGGATGCGTCGGGTCATGTGGGGGAGTTCTTCGGCCCCCAGTCCGTCTAGCTCGTCTACGGCCGCCTGGGCGGCGCGCAGGTTCTCGAGTGGAGTGGCGTAGACTGGGCGGTCGACTCCTAACATGTTAGCAACAACAGCGCCACGCTGTCTGACAACGCCGACCCGGCTGGACCCGCTTGGGGGCGGCGTGCCAAAGGCGGCGCAGTCGGCTTCGCGTCGGTGGGCCTCAGCGAGGCATCTCATGGAAGCCAGCTTTCGGCCCTCCGCGAGGAGGGCGAGGCGGCGAGCTTCCAGTGTTTCAGCGTCGGCCGGGAGGGGGATAGACAAGTCGTGGACCGTCGCGTGCGGGGCGTCGTGAGCGCTCTCGTCAGCAGCGCCGCCGTGGCCGATGACCATCATCTCGGTGGTGATAGCGCAGCCATCGGCCCGAGGAAGCGGGTCGTTGTAGATCGCGACGTCGGTGGGGAAGGTGTCGAATGAGGCCGTGTCGGAGTTGACAGGCATCGGATCGGTGGAGCCAACCGACTCCAAGTCCACAGCAGGCTCGCCGGAGACATGGAGCTGGCCGAGGAGGTCAGCGAGGCTGCTCGCTGCGCAGGCGTTGGTGACGCCTTGCAGCGCGTCGTGGCAAGCGCCATCGGGCGTGCCGGGCTAGCTACGCTCGCGGGGGAGGAAGAGGGTTCCCGTCCAGAACAGGTCTCCGGACGACGGTGCACCTGGCCCCACGGTGGGCGCCAAATGTCGGGTGGTAGGTGCGACATATGCCAACGGGTGGCTTATCATTGTGGGAGCCAGTAAAACATCGCCGGTGCCTGGAAACGGGATGAGGCGTAGACATGCACACCGGCGAATCTTACCTAGCTTCGGGGCTCTCCGTGGAGATAACACCCCTACTGCTGCTCTGCGGGGTCTCCGCATGGTCACTAGGTGAACAAGTAGCTACACGATGCTCCTTGAGCTGTTTGGTGAGAGGAGGAAGAAAGGCTCTGCCCGTTCTCTTCTCCTCCCTATGTCGTGTTTAGAACTAGTAAGGATCAACCCTTTGCATGGGTGTCCCGGGGGGTTTATATAGGCCTACCCCCCGAGGGTACAATGGTAATCCGGCTGGGCGTGGGGCCCAGCCGTCTGTGTCTATACTCGCCGGCTTCTGCGCCGGCCGCTGGGGCCCGCCGGCTGGTAGGTCCCGCCGGCTGCCGGCTCCTTGGTCGACAGGCAGGCCCCACTGTCCAGGGCCTTGTCGGCGGCTGGTTACTGTTGCTCAATCCTAGTGACGAGGGCTTCGCCGAGGTGGGCGTGGCTACAGTGCCGCCGTCCGGTGGGGATCGCTGTAGCCTCACCGCGTCTTGTCTCCTTAATGGGGGCGTCTCCTTCGAGGGAGGTGGCAAGCCGGCTGTGGGGAGCCGGCTCTGTCTTGGGCCGACTGGGGGAGGCCTGGCCGCCTTCGGGTGTCTCTCTGCCCGTAGGGGCCCACCGCCCGTGGGCCACTCTGGCAGCCCGTCGTGGATGACATCAGGGTCAACATGGCAACAGTGCCGCGCCGGACGGGTCATGGCCACCCGTACGGCGCACTGTACCAGGCGTGCTCCGGGATTCGGGGGTGGCAGGCCTTACTGTAGCCACGCCCCATCACATCGCCGTTATGTGGATGCAGACTTTGAGGGTACGATCTTGACCGCTTTGTGGGAGCCGGCTTCTTGGAGTCGGCCCTCTCGCGGCCGGCTTCTCGAAGCCGGCCCTCCCGCGGCTTTCTTCGTGAGGGCTGGAGTCGGGCCGCCTTCCGATAGTCGGCATGGGAGACAGCCGGCCAGGGGAAGGCGGCCCTACGTCTAGGATTCTTGAGGGCCGGATCGACTCGTAATTTTTTTAGAAGGGCCAGGGGGAGCCGGCTAGGCTACCCGTGGTCATTTACTCCGACAGTAATCGTACACAATTCCTGATATTGCTATCATGCGTGACGATTTCCTCCTAGTAGACGTTTTATCATTGATCATCAATGGAAACCCCCTCCCCCCCAAATCCCCAACCCACTTGAGCACACGATTTCAGGACTCTGTGCAATTAGGGGTCCAAACCGTGTTCATAGCCCTATTGTGTACTAGTAACTCTTGCTCCATTCTGATGGACAGATGAAGGGACAGAAAGGCTGCCAGGGACAACGATACCACTCAAAGCCTGTTGTACTTTTCAACCTGCTAAAATCCTATGGAAGCTAATGTAATGTGAAAAGTCTATTTGACGCAATAACATGCTGAACTGGTTACTCATTGAATTCTAATAATGAAAAAAAGACCAAATATCAACTAGTAGAAATAGAATAACACAAGAGAAAAACACCAAATCAACTGGTAGAAATAGAATAACACGAGCCTTTTCTTAGATACATTCTCATGGGTTGTCATGCTTGTCATTTTGCATTCAATGTAAATCAGCTTAAAAAATTTGAAGGAGCCGAAGAAAATACCTAAAAAAGGAACAAAAATACAATCCAATACTTCGAGAGTTCTCTATCCTCTCCATTCCTCATGGGCGGATAACACACGTCGCCCGATGTTTTCCGCGCTGGAGTTTTGCACCATCGTCAGGAGTACAAAGTAGTATCCATGTAGGCAGTCGGGAAACCACCGATCTCAGCTAGGAAGTTTCGATGACCTCGATCCCTAAGGATTCATGACCCGAAGAAAGAAGATGGCATTGGGTACACTCACATGCGAATAAAAGAGATAGCGGCCACTAGTGCCAGTCTAGCGCTATTTATTCCAGGCAGCGATAGAAAATACGGTGTTGTCATGATGTGGTCACAATAATGGTTGTTAGACCGCAATAGCGGGGATATCGCACCACTATTTGTTCCAAACTTGTTTTTTGTTCTTTCTTAATGCTAGTTGCCTATGAAGTTACTACCACTGTCCTGATTTATACATCCTCTTTGTATTTGTGCAAAAGTTTCACTAGAGATTTAGCTAACAAAATATTGATGCATGTCACCAAAACTTTTATCGTTGGATTCGCATTTGAACATAGTTCCTAGTTATAATATTTTTTGTGGCATGCATTAACCATTTGCTAGTTAAACCTAAGGTCAAAATTTGGCACAGAATACAAAGAAGACTAATAAACTAGGACAGAGGTAGTATATAAGTGCTTGATTAGTTATTGTCAATATGATTAAATACTTATATAAATGGTGTTCAATTATAGTTATATTTTTGTGTACTTATATAAATGATGATGTTACAAATCCAAGCACACAGTCGCTCAAAGTAAATGACATTTTTGTTATTAATGGTATAGAAATATACACATATTCTCAAAATGTGGGTGTTTCTGCAAATGCTCTATGTGGACATAGTGCTTGCAATATGGCCAGCTATCCGAAATCCGCTACGCCGACCCCAGTCCGCTATTTAAAACCCGTATATCATGACTAGACGTCTACCCGAGTTAGCCCAATTATGCTACTCTGTTATTTCCAAAGCACCACCACTCGACGTAACAAGCGCACTGGCGCTCGACCGAGACTGACAACATTGCATCATGTTGTGAAATGTAATAGAAACAAAAATAAATCCACACCTACGGACCATCCTAGGACCTATGAAGATGCAAGTGAGATTTGATCTAGATTAGATTTTTCATCAGCATAACATGATAGATAGTAGAGTTGGTAAGCATATTGATATCCATACATATGGAACCACCGATCCGACAGAGCTTCCCCTTCTAGAACGAGAGTGAAAGAACATGTGGTGCCCCCATGTGAGGTTTTGGTAATTGACGACAATCTCTATGGACTAATGGTTGTCTTGAGTTATATTTGAAGTATTTGTCCATAGGAATTTCTTGAAGTCCATTTGTTGGTTTCAAGGAGTTTATATGTTGACCAATATGCTATTTAAGGAATTATCCAAAGAGTGGTCATGTAGAAGACACGATACACGGTTGATCAAGACTAAGTCAAGAGTGAATCAAGTCGATCAACACACAAAGCGTACAAGATGTACCAAGAGGGATCAAGTGGTCCCATGGTATGGTAAGCATTGTCCATTACGCTTTGTGTACTAACCCATGATCTACGTGTGAGTTCTATGTGGGCTTAGGTTTGTTTCCATGGGTTTGCATCAAGAGCAAGATCTCATACAACCCATGGAAGATGACATCAAGTGATGATCATCATCAACATTATGGTGTGCAAGTTCAGGTGAAGCATCACAAAGAGTTCATCCTTGAAGCTTGTCGTCCATTGTGGTGTCAATGGACTTGTGAAGATGTGCCAAAGAGTGGCTTACCCATAGTGGGGTATGGGGGGAGCAATCAACTAGTCTTCATCAATCCAACACAATCAAGAAAGGTGGTCCAACTTGAGGGAGTCAAGATCGTCATCATCTAGCTCAAGTGGACTATGAGCAAGGCAAAGTTTTGCCCTTGATAGGTTTTCTATTTCACCGGTCTCATGGTGGTAGTTGGGAGACCGGGTTATAGGGTCGATTCGTACTATCAAGGGGGCTCTCGATGAGTAGCTTGTTCGAATTGTTCGTAGAGAGCTCAAACCATTGCATCCTTGCATCATCTTTATTGGTTCTTGTTTGGTTCTTCTCCGTGTGAGATTTAGAGCTTATGGTCATTTTCATGACAAGCTCGAGTTCATCGAAAACAGAGTTCACATGCATCTTCTATGATGTTTTCGATGTTGGGTTTTTGTCGGTTCTCTTTGTGAGTCTTAGAGCTTATGGTCAACTTGATGAGAAGCTCGAGTTCATCGAAAACAAAGTTCACGTGCATCTTCTATGATGATTTCGATGTTGGAGGTTATGCCAGTTCTTCTCTTTTGGAGGTTTCACTCCTCTATATCTTAGGCATACCTCCGCTGCCTCTTCTTACTACTCATCATCATCTATCCAACAAGTTTGAGTTTGCTCAATTCGGAGCTCATTTGCAGAAGTTATGGCAGTTCAGGCGTTATTGCTTTCATCTATTGTGTTTGGGGTTTGCTTAATGCACCCCTGCGATAGTATCGATGTACTTTTGTTGTCCAGTTCTGCAGCTTCTACCGCCCGGTCACATTATTACCGCGTATTCTGGGGTTCTGTTTTTCGTGTCGGGTTCAGCAGTAGTAGGGCGGCAGTGAGGTGCGGCAGTACCACCTATAAGTGGTAGAACCGCCCGGTCGGGCGGTAGTACCGCTTCAGCAGTACTGCCGTCGTGCTCTGCTCTGCCCTGGCTCCTCTGCTCCAATGTTCTGCTTGTCCCACGGTAGTACCGCTGGGATGAGCGGTAGTACCACTTACAAGCGACACTACCGCCCCAAGGTTCTTAGTCGTAGCTCCTTTTTCCCAGACGGTAGTATCGCTCGTTGGAGTGGTAGTACCACTCGTGTGCGGGCTGAGCTCATAACGGTTGGATTTTCCCCCTCCTATAAAAGGGGGTTTTCTTACCCATTGAACCCTATCTCTTTAGCTCGTGTTCTTCCCCTATTGTTGATCTTCTTAGAGATTGCTATCTCTCAATCCCTCCATGGATTCTTGCTATAGTTTTTTGGGGAAAAGAGAGAGAGGAGATCTAGATCTATGTTTTCACCAATCACTTGCTTCTCTATGTGAGGGGAACCCTTTGGATCTAGATCTTGGAGTTCTTCGTGTTCTCTTCTTCGTTCTCCCTCTCATTTTCCTCCCTAGCATTAGTTGCTTTGCTAGGATTTGAGAGAGAAGGACTTGGGCACTCCGTGTGCCCTTGCCATTGTATTTGGTGCATCGGTTTGAGTTCTTCACTGTGATACATGGAAGTTACAAGTTGAGAAGCTTATTACTCTTAGGTGCTTGGTACCCTTAAGCTTGTTCCTCTTGGGTGCTCGGGCGCCCTAGACGGTTCACTACTAGTAAAAGGCCTACTAATGGCGCACCTAATTTGGCCATTAATGGCGCATTAGTGGTGCACCATTAGTAGCACGCCATTAGTATATTTTACTAATGGCGCACCACTGGTGCGCCATTAGTATCTGGTATACTAGTGGCACACCCCAGATGCGCCATTAGTATATACAATAGTGCACCATTAGTATGCCTCCCAGGGGGCCATGTATACCCAGGTGCTTTGGCATACTAATGGCGCACGACAGCAAGATGCGCCATTAGTAACTTCGGCATACTAATGGCGCACTGTTTAATGATGCACCATTAGTATCCTTTGGCATACTAATGGCGCACTATGATGTGATGCGCCATTAGTATGAATATTAGGTTTTTTTATTTTTTTATTTTCTGTTTTTTGCACAGGTTACAAAATGTATAATTGGACAAAATATAGAGAGCACACATCAACAACAGATTCATCGAATACAATAGAAGATTAGTCTCTGAATACAATTCATCATTTTAGTCTCCGAATACAAGTCATCATATTAGTCTCCGAATTGAAAAGACCGAACAAAGATAGAACATTATATTACAAGTCTCGAGACCGCGAGTTTGTCTTCACATTACAAGTCGATATCGATCACCTAAACTACCATCACATAGAAGAGAGTTGCGGTCATCACGATGAGCATCATCACGATGAAACTCGTCTTCATCCGGTTCCTCCAACGCTCCCTCCCCTCTCCCGCTAGATAGCGGGCGTATCTAGATTTGGCCTCGGCCCTAGTGGCGTACCCTTTGTAACTGTTACCACTGAATCGGTGAACCTGTCTCCGACACTCCTCCCAGTCGTCGTAGACTTCGGGAACCTTACCCTTGTACACGACATACCACGGCATCGCTATGCAGTAGCCAAACGAAACGTTAGTACCAATTCACAGACAATACATAAGCAATATATAAGTATGCAACAGAACGATCGGAAGAGAAAAGCAAGACATTAATAGCATCAATTACATCGTAAGTTGAACGACTCTCAAAACCAAAGAGACATACTACAAGTTCATTAAAGTTTAATTACAACATGAGCCAATCGATGTTTCAGAACTAGACACAACATCACTGCTTTCGACTCGACTCAAGGGACCGGAGCGTGGATGAAGCCGCCGTCTATCGTGGGAGTCATGAAAGAACGGGTGTTGTCAGCCTGCATTTGTAGGATTGTGTCGGTGTCACTGTTGGACGGTTGATTTCTGAGGTAGAACTACCCCGCGGTATGAAGGACATCTTGATGGATGATTTCCGCAAACTCCGACTGGATGCGAAAGAATTCTTGTCTGATGTCCGCGTCCTGGATTGCCGACACGCTCGCGGCCCAATCTTTGAGTCTACTCGGTAGCAGAAGTTGACGATGGTCCCGTACGATCGCCCGCATGTGATGGATGGTGTAGTAGGCACCCTTCTGACCGCCAGGCGGCTGCCTGACGTAGCAGAATGTCGTATTGTGGGAGAACATGTGCTTGCCGTACTTACGAATAGGCCTACTGAAGGTGCCTCCAGATTTGACGTAGCCGGGGAGAACGTCATCAAGAACCTTCTTGACATTTGTGTAGTCTACGTTCGACTGACGGTCCGGGTCGAAATACGTGGCCATGGAATATTTGGGGCTTAGGAGGATGAGCGTGCAACGTGTGTCACTGCAGAAAACACGGAATGTTAAAAGAAAAACGATCAAAATCTAAGAATTCATATGTTACGGGGCGGTTGAGGGGAGGACTTACTCGGGAAAGTAAGGCACGAGGAAGTTATCCTTATCTTGGTTTGCCAGAATGACGCCTTCGAGGTAAGAACTCGTGACTTGCCGGTCCCCAGCGCTGCCCAAGATCTTGTCACGCATGTAGAAGGGGTCGACTATCACGATGTCCGGGGTCTTGTCGCAAATGATCCGCATCTCCATACTCAGCGAAAATAGCCGAACGAAGGTGTAGTGCAGCGGATGAAGGTTCAACATAGCGTGGATGTCATCAAACCGTAGGACGATCATACCCCCAATGGAGTTATCCACAAAGCCCTTGCCCTCTAGCACCTTGGCCGCGAAAACCGGGTATGCCACATCCTTCTCTCCGAGACGCCGCTTCTCCAAAGAAAGAACACTGTCATGCAGACTCCGCATAGCACCGGTTGCAGCATTGAGCATATTTCTCGGTGGCATCGGCCTACCCGCCACATGAACCCTCCTCGAGATACCCTCAGGTGAAGGTGGCCCGTCCTGAGCACGGATCGTACTCGGTGCCGGCTGGCCCGCACCCTTGTTAGTCTTTATTTTGCGTGCCTTCTTCTTCTCCTATAATGGGACCGAGTTCTGCTCACAGACCGCCTTCTTGAGTGTGTTGGGGCTGATCATATTTCGCACCTCGCCTATCTGAGGCTCGGTGAAGTCGGCAGCTGGAGGCGTCTCCTGAGAGCTGAACTGCAGACGACGCCTGTTGCAACTTGGCTTCTCCGCGGTACCAGCTAGATCGCGCACGTCTTTTGTTGGGTTGGGTTCTTGAGAAGGAGGCCCCATGAAGTCGCCACCGTACCCATGATCGGCAAAGTACTGATCGACGTTCGCAAATGTATCATCGTCGTCGTCGTTCTGATCCTGTGCCATATGCATGTTTGGATCCAGTGGCATAGGGATGTCCGGCACCATTGCGGCGGTCTTGCCATGGGGCCGACTTGGCGCCAGCACGACTGGCGGTGTTGTCTTTGGGGTGGTGTCCCCCGCCCCCAAACGAATCTGGCTCTTCGGCCAAAGCAGGGGCCAGCTCAGGCAGGCGCTGAGGGTCATCACGTCATCATCGTCGGCCCCGACGGGTCGAATCGGAGGTAACAACTCGTCGCAGCCTGGCAGCACCCGAACCAATTGAACCCTAAACAAGTTGGGTGGCATCTGGGTACCGTGGAACAAGGGGTTGCCCGGTTGAACGATTTTGCCCTTGGCGACATCGACCAACTCGTTGTTCACGAAGTGCAGGAGAGTGCACGGAACGTCGGCGGCGCCCTGCGAAAACATGTAGGGCGTCAGGGATGCCCAGTCAAAGGCAAGGAGATGAAGTCCTCGGCCAAGAGAGGCTTAATTAGTTACCGTGATGATGGCGTCGAGCTTGGCTAATGTCGAGGCACCGCCAACGGAGGGCGTGCAGTTGACGGAGGGGCCGCTTGCTGCAGAGGTGCCGGCCGACGTACACCCGGGTGCATTAAGCTCCCGTGCCGGCGTCGGAGACACCAATGCCGCCTCCGCCGGAGACACCAATGGCCCCGCCATCACGTTCTGCGAGTTGCTGGCCGTGAAGCTAGGAATCGGGGGCGGCCCCTGTTGGCCGCCCGCAATCCACGCACTAATCCCCTGGATCAAGGTAGGCACAATGGCGGTGATCATCGCTCCGAGTTGTTGTTGCACTTGCTCTTGGACAATCTCCGGAATCCATGCCACCTGTGCCCTGAGTTCTTGAACCTCGCGCGCCTGGCTTTCCGAGCTGGTCTTTTTCTCCTTTCGCCCACCAGTGTTATAGTATGACGACCATTTTGTCGACAAGCCTATGCCGGCCACACGACCAACTGACGTCGGCTTACTGAGCTTATCCTTGTTCTTCATTACATTCAACGCCCTATTTAGAGTGGTGTCCCAAGGGTTGCTCTTAGTCAACCCCGCGCTACTGCTTTCAGTCGCCTGCGGAAGGAATGTGAACCATTTAGAAATTTGGCTTCATTAATTAGAATGCAACCATATGGAGCTAATTACGCAGGGGTGTATTCCTTACCAGAACAAGCTCAAGCGCCCTGGTCTTCGGATCCGTGGTAAGCTCCTTTGTTTTCGGGTCCTTCTTGTACCGGGCTCTGACAAAGTTCCTGGTCTGCTTGTCACCGTATTTATCGAAGAGGGGCGGTAGGCCTTGCTCGGCACGGTCCGCCTCCTCCTTGTCCCATATAGGCTCCGCCACTCTGTAACCGCCGGGACCGAGTGTGTGTTCCCCTAAGTTTAGCTCCCGCATTTCTTTCCCCCACTTACTTGATTCGGAGCTTGCGGTGCTCGAGCAATTGATCTTGAAGTCGTTGTAGTCATCTTCGGTGATCGAAGGATTTTTCTCCTTGATCTTCTCATAACTCTCACCTTTCTCGATCATTCTCTTCACATTTCTTTTCCAAGTAGACAGGGCCGTGCTCATCTTCGCGAGGGCAGCATTGTTCACTTTATTCCCTTTGAGGCTTGTGTTTTCAAATTCAGCAGGGAAGTTGTATCATTCGTGCAGCTTTGTGAAGAGGAGGTTGCGCAAATTCCCTCGGTCAGGATGCCTGAGGTTATCGGTATTGATCGAGACGGTGCTCCGGAGAATGCACCCGAGCTGAAGCGAGTACCCCTTGACTATTCGTTCGGGCGGCGTTGGATTCCCGTTGGAGTCCACTTCAGTAACTTCCTCCTTGAGGGTGCGGAGCACGGTCGGGCGCCGGTCCTTCCGTTGCCTCTTCGGTTGGCTGCCATCTGTGCGTGCGCCGCCATCATCAGTGGTGGCATCCTCGGCGGCACCATCAGTGGTGGCATCAGTGGGGTCATCCTCGGCGGTACCATCAGTGGTCTCAGGATCGGTGGGGAAGGCGGCGTCCTCATACAAGTGAGGTTGTTCCTCCATCTCCTGGGACAGCTCCTAGAATTTCTTGCCGCCCGAACCCCCGGCCTCATCGTTGTTGGCCATGTTTCTCTATAAATAGGAACAAAGTTTGGTCAAAAAGTTGGTTATTGTCAAGGAACAAGATCATGGTCTCATCATTTAGGGTTTGTCGACACCGAGGCATCCTAAAAGCTAAGCTTTTATCATTGAGGGTTTTTCGACGCCGAGGCACCCTAAAAGCCTAAGCTTTCATCATTTCGGTTTTTATCGACACCGAGGCACCCTAAAAGCCATGCATTAGTCACAAGTACGCCGGGGCACTTGATCCTACTTAATTAACTACTAAGATACCCCGACCCATGCATTAGTCACAAGTACCCCATATGTCCTATTTTTAGCAAAGTCATGCTAAAATTCACGGAAAATTTCAGCATGACCTTTGCTGAAAATAGGACATATGGAGTACCCGAATTTGCCGGAACGGAAGTTAATCGCCATTCCAGCAAACTCAAGGGCCTCTCGGGTGGACAAGGCAAAAAAGGACACGATGGTCGGAGACATGACCTTTGCCTAACAGTTCTGAACTCCTGCCAAAACTGAACACAACATATATATACCAAGCATCTTGCCAGCTAGTAGACCAGCTAGTAGACCATCATTTGTCAGGCCAAACTGAGGCCAAACAGAAAACCAATGTGGGCATGGCACAAAGTCCATGACCCAGAACAGGTGACATACCAAGCACTAAATGAGGACAGAATCAGACATTTAGAACAATTAGTTATTAGCTAAAATGTCTTGCTTGAATGCATCACAATTTATTCACTACTCCAAGGAGTACTATTTCTCACAATCCCAAGGAGAATAATTGGCAACAGAAAACAAAACACTTATGGTAGTATGTTGATGTCCAGCCAATGCACAGAAGTTAAAGGCACCCATTTAACTACGAAACAGCATTTTTTTTGGAGCAACACTCTTAACACTGGAGAATGAAAACTGAACTCAGTCATTACTCACTAATACAACTTTTTGGTAGCAAAGTAGATTGACAACTCTTGCATAAGAGAACAGGAAAGTAGTGATTGTATAATAAATCATATAACTTACAGGAGGGGTTATCCGATATTCTGGCTTTATAACAACTTGTATGCCCACTACAGCGAAACAATGAATTACATTAGTAACCATGAACTGTTCTCAATAACAGTACAGAAGGGCAGAATATTGGGCAGTTTGTTAGTCTGGCATGGTAGCAACAGTAAAATATATACAAGCAGGCACTCCCTTCTCTGTATTCCAATTCAAAGTCCAACCAATGTCTCACAATATTTTTCAATTTTCAGCATGACCCCCTTCTTCGCTAGGAAGCATGCTCTGACAAGCTAAGTTAAGTTACACATGTAATGGCCAAATTGGGGGAAATTACTAGCTAAACAAGTTTAAGCGCACACACATGCTGGCTACAAGAGAAATGATAGGGTTAAAAGACCAACAAACAAACTCGTGTAAAACTGCCTCAGTTTCAGGTCTAGATTGTTCAATTCCACTTTCCACTAACGAAACCACTCTCAGTTCGATCGAACGAAAGATCAATAGTGGCCAAAACTGAAGAAAAAAACTGAATAAAAGCATGACTTGCATACAGAGCACATACCAAGCAGCGGCCTAAAATAGCAAGCATCAAATTAGTAGCAGTATCAAACTGGAAAAAGTACATCCATCGATTTCTAAGAATCGGTAGCATTACCAAATTATCAACTAGCACTAAGCAGCAAGCAGCAAGCAGCAAAAGGGCACTGATTTAGTACCATTGACAGTTCACAACAGCAAAAATCTGAGACGTACTAACACGAGCTATCAATCACATTAGCAAAACAAATCCATTCGTCCATCTATTCAATATGCAACAGCAACATCCACCCATCCGGCTAACAAACAGAGGGGTGGGGAACAGGGAGATGAGAGGCACCTGTTCTCGAAGGGGATGTGGGCGGCTGGTCGAAGCAGGGGCGACGGGAGGGCCGGGGCTTGTCGAAG